>NC_062988.1:8869984-9225177 GCF_023078275.1 Leguminivora glycinivorella | reverse complement strand
ATGTGACTTTCGAGATTTAGACGACCTTCAAAATTACTCCAATGCACCCTATTATAAGTTCTAGTTTAAATAAACAATTTGCTAAACCCTAGTTATCAGGGTCTTTGTGCCTAAATATTACATATCGTCACTACTTTAAAAAAAAACTTGTATCTTCGTCTGTTAATGAAAAGAAAATTGTAGTAAGTATGTATGGAATGCATATAGACTTACTGCGTTTTAACTTTGAGGAGCAGCGTGAGATACGAGATTTTTTAAAAGTAGTGACGATATTTTTAACTTCCTGATTAGCAGAAACCTTCTGCAATCGATGCCATTAGGCTTAGAATAAATTTAAAAGTGGAAAATGTCTGCCTTGGGTGAGACTTGAACTCACGGCCCTTGGATCGATACTCCAGCGCTCTGCCAACTGAGCCATCAAGACTTCAACCAAGCCAAAGGAATTTTCCACCACTTAGGTCAATGGGACCCGTAGCGACATCTACCGTAAGAGTGTTAAACTTCTTAAACATGTGACGATATCTTTAATAAGTATATAAACTTAAGTTGAGCCATTTTGCAAAGTGAGTCAAAATATGAAAAAAACTCAGGGCTGCTATTATGTATATGTATACCATTGTGTTTTCAGTCGTGGGTACATTTGTAATTTATTTTGTTATCATTCCTTACCTTCCGACCGGTTAATGACCTTCTGTCTTCAATGCCGAGGACAAATTTAACCGTCGCAAACAGATCACTATTAATATTTGTATGATATACCAATCGTGTCGTGTCATATCTTACGAGCGACAATGACATTGGCAGCCGCTGCCTATTTGTTAGTTGATATTTTTATGTTTTGGCAAATTCTTGGTTTCATAAGGTAAGTGCACCTATTAACGACCCCATAAAAATCGCCTCCCATTACCGCGGTGTTTAAAAAATGCGTTTAATAAAAATAGCTGATTGATTTTATTTCAATCTAAGTACACACTAATATAGTCAAATTATTAAATTGTCTAAAAAGTATGATGTCAAATCACAAATATCAAGCAAACTAATTAAAAATCGTAAATTAACAAGCATAATAATGGTATTTCCTCGTATGCCACTTATTCTGTAACATAAATATTATATTATAATTAAAGATTGTTTTAGATCAAGTTAGAAATGACAATGTAAAAGTTCCAGTATTTGTATATTTTGTAGTCTTAATAGTTTACAGATTCCTTCTAAATGAAACTGTATGGCAAATATATTTTACAGGAGTTAATACAGGCGTACATCCAACGTGCATAATATATAATATCTGCTAAAAACATTGGCAATTGTAACAGTTATAACCTCGTGGCATCGTAAATCGTGCAATATAGGAAACTGGACTGACCATGGCTCTCAAATGAAGACCTGTATATTCATACTAGTTTTATGAAATAATAGGTCATGTTAAGGTGGACGTTTCTGGCGCCCGGTCTTATGGAAATAGAACGAAATGACGTAAACATGAGATAAAATAGTACGGGTGTTATAGTCAATATGTTACACTAGTGTGCTCTCCTAAACATTGTGATAATATTTTGGTAGATCATGCTTTCTTTTGAAAATAGATGGAAAGAGAGAATAATTTAAGAAACATGTTACTGTAAAATGAAATATCACATATCTACTACATACAGCATTTTACGCCTTGATATTTTTTTTTGTTTGTATATGACATTTATTTCAGTATAGAGTAGGTAATACCCTAACAACACATTGACAATATTGTAGTGTTAAATGTGTTTCTTAAATCAACATGTGTGAGAAAACGGGACCTAAACTAGAATAATTAATAATTATTGATAGTGTAATTTACCTATGAAATAAACTAAACTTTGATAGATATTATTTAGCTAAAGTTTTATCCCCTACCTACTCGTTCAATAAACTCAGTTCGTTAAATCTAGTTCCTCCGCTGAGCACTAAGCTATTTAAATACTTAATTTAATAGGTATGTAAAGTTAATCGCTTATTCATGCAAATAACCTACGCTGCCAGTAGTGCGTCATAGAACCTATAGACTGTCGCCTATAGACCGCCCATCCTAATTTTCCATTACTAACCTAACCTAATGAATAATAGAATTATGTATATTGAAACTGGTTTTTGTCTGGTTTTTTGTGAATTTAAATTAGGCATATTTCACGTCGTGACCATACCTAATCCGTTTTTTAGCATGTTGGAAAAGCTAAGACACGTTTTTTTATATAAAAAAATAATAATTTATTCAATCAAGACAGTGCAAGTTTAATGATCGTATTTGCATATTTTTTACATATTTTTTATGAATTGTATGATTGTATATTTGAAAAAAGTTTTTAAATAAGTAATAAATTTATTTCTAACGACTAAATAATGGAAGCTTTTAGTAAAATGTCTTTTCATGTAGTGTCTAGGTCTCTACCATAAGATAAGCCTGACGTGATGGTACTTACTTAATATTATTAAAAAGGGACGACACTTATTCGATACTGTCACCTTTGACTCTCTAGGTCGTCCGGCAAACTGATAGCCAATGGGCTTTTCTGGTCATAATCATAATCTATGGCCACGATCACTATCAAAGAGTGTTCGACCGAAGACCTGCGACTCCACATGATTCCAGAGCCGTTCAGTTTGTTATTAAGTGAAACCTTTCGACACATCTACACAATAATACTTATGTTGATGTTACTACGATGTTCTTAGAGTCAATGAGCCAGTTCAAGGTCTTTGTTGATTACTAAATAAGTAGCTGCCGCACTACAGTTTTTTTACAGTAATTTATCACTTGCTAAACCTAAATGCGTTAACAAATTGTAATCCACTGTACAAAAAAACCATATAACACGCAGTAATCACTTACCATCAGGCGATATATAACATAAAAAATATATCATTTCCGTATATATTATGCTTACAATATTTAGGTACACGTCATTTCTTCCAAACACTGACCTCGCACACACAAGTTTCGCGTTCGATCCAATAGCTATTAAATTACAATCAGTACGAAAATAGCGTTTGCGGTATAAAAAAGGTTACATGAAATGTAACAGTAGTTTTTAGATTCTGCTGGAGCCAAGGTTACTGATGTAGGAAGAATAATGAGAATAATCAATGAGAATGTTAATAGCTGTTTGCCAATATTCTTATAAAGCTACGTTCAGACTTATTGTAGCCTAAAAAATTAAAGTACTTAAGCTAAAATATATTTTTACTTTTTTATCTTTTCTAGCAATGATTTTCAAACAAGGCGTTACCTGGATTTTTTCTTTTTTGCAGTGCCAGACCCGTTTGGATTACACTCAAGACTAAAGTCTGTCCAAAGAGCAACCAATAAGTTGATTGACGCTTCTTTTATCGACTAACTCCTGTCATTTTTGCTAGTAGGCTAGTCTCCACCTTAGTGAAAGGTTACTCCTAAATCCATGTAACGTAATCATTTTCCTTAGAAAAGGCTATATCAGTCACAAATGTTAAGTAAATAGAATGAGATTTACAATAGTTAAGTTTATTCACATCACACTGACATATTTATTCTTACGCAAGTCTAATATCGGCTTAAGGGTCTTCTACTGCGTTCCCGTCGTTGCCAATTTGTAGCAGCCGGAACATTTCTCAATATAGTTCTTTGAACAGTTTTAAATACCACTCTACAAGATTGCACGGCCATGTTGCATGGTTACTATAGTACGTTTTAATCTTGTAATGTAAGTATCTGTAACTCTTTAATAATACATTAAAATGCATCATTGCAGGTAACACTTAAACACACTTCCGCTAACTTGCAATACATGTGTAGTGTATAGGTTAGATGCTTATTTATATTTATGATAATGAAAAAATGCAGGAAAAGGAAGCATTTTGAGTTATGTTTATTAGCAAGTTTCTATAAATCTTTGTATATAATAAACACACAACCTCTTCACCCTAAACGCATTACCTTCTCCCGTGCCGTCGTGGGCAAATAGAGGGAAATATATGCTCCTATGTAAACTGTGAGGAAATGTATGCATCATATACCTCAATTATACGTAAGAATACATTTCTCAGAAAACGTTGCGAATTTTGTTTTCGATAAGTATCTCCCCCATTACTTAAAAATTAAAAAACATTGACATTGGCAATGGCAATGTGTCGGTTGTAATTTTGGCCATTTTTAATAGTTTTTTTGGAATTAAATTGTGGTTTTCGAGTATAAATAAACCTGCTAGTTACTACTAAGTGCGTTTCCACATTATTTGATCCGATATCGGATGTAGGACATGGGTATCCTATGTCCGATATCGGCTACACCTATTTTTCTAGACCTATTATGCCCATATACATCATTAAAGGCGTCATCTTTGATTTTTGCCTTTAACATCCTTCCTTCATCCGATATCGGATCGGTTAGCATGTGAAAATGCTCTAAAAACTATTGTACTATGAGCTAGTAGATAGTACCAGCCTATTAAAATATCATAATATATGCCGGGCAGAACATGAGCGTTTTCAAATCAGCGCTAGTATCGCTGGTTGGCTGGTGTCCAAGAACAGATCTCCAAATTACAGAGATCTAAATCTTCAGTCTACTAATAGTTCGGATAAGCCTGAATTTAAATTGGAAAAGTTGATCCAAGGTTTCAAAGTAGGCTGAATCTAAAGGTACCTATTAAATAAATTTTATCAGTAGCTAGGCATACTTTAGTATGGTGGACATCAAAACGAGGAGATCGTTTTACCCACTTGACCCTGTCATCGGCAATTTTCCTACCATTTTAGCACACCTCGGACAATGTCGATCAAATACCTACATGAAAGAGGCGCGTTCTTACGCACACAGTCTAAGCTCGTGTAGGTGAACGCCTACCATGCTTGTGTGAGTGACATAGGGCAGGTCGACTGGTCGCGTTTTTGACAGGCGGTAACTGTGAGGTAACTGAGAGCGGGTGGGCGGCACTTTCAGCGGGAAACGGGAGTAGCCATACTGTACGATAGTACTCTTTATTATACTGTGATTTTGGGCAGAATGCGCCCAAGTCGTGTCGCCCGCCATCTTCCTTTTCGCCTGAAAATCAGAAAAAATGGTATGAAACGGTAAGAAAATAAATGTGCTAATATTAGTATTCCAAGGCGATAAAAACAACCGATTGATGAACTAGTCACTAGTGCATTAATTGTAAGTACATAATTGTTTGGTAATGAGGTAAACAAGTACACATACCAGCCTCATTGTAACTATTGTTACGCGTTAATAATTATAGTGGATATGTGCAACCATTGTATCGGCTCTTGGGCAACCGCGTGCGGTTGATAAGGAAAATACATACTTTGCTTCAGTTTTATTTATTATGCATAATAAATGTTATTTGTTTACTTTTGAACTACCGTCCACTATGTTATTGGTGGTTATTAGAAACAAAAATCGACTATAGCACTAAAAACATGTAATTTTTTTTGAAAACCCACGTTTCAGGGGTGGGTGTTGAATGTTAGTTACATTATGTAGGTATATTATGATAACTTAAATATTGTAATAATACGAAAGGTCGTTCCGACAATTATTACCTAATTGCGTTGATGTTGCTTGTATTTTCTTCACTAGTTTCACCACGCACTTTACACATGAGACCTAACCAATACCTACTTACTTACTCGTAGTTTAATGTTTCTGTTTTTTTATACAAATAACAGAAAAAAATGTTAATAAAAATGCTCCAACTTTACCGCGATTGACAAGTCTATAGAACTATCATGTTAGTCGTGTACTAGGTATCTGTATAAAAAATACTCAATTATATAGGTTTTCCTTTCCATTCTCATCACGAAACTTGCCAATTTCCTGTCAAGTCGTAGCCATATCCGTATCCATTTTGTATTGAATACGTGAGATAGAGAAAGAGAATACCAAAATTCTAGCTTTAAAATATTCCAGCTTATTCTTACCAAATTCTTCTTTTCTCTTTCAGACAAGTCCTCTCACACATCAAGAACATTCCGGAGCTGATACTCCTCGGCAGCGAAACTCCATCTGCCCGCCGTCTGCCCATCTTCTCCCTAATGGTGAAGCATCCTCGTGGCACCTTCTTGCACCACAACTTCATCTGCGCAGTGCTGAATGACGTCTTCGGCATACAGGCCAGGGGAGGACTGAATAGTAACCTGAACTACGGCTCGGATATACTGGGCATTGATGACCAGCTGTTGAAGGAATATGAGAAGCTGCTGCATGTGGAAACGTGAGTCGAATATTTTTGCGTACCGATGTCAATGTCAAGGATCTGGCGACAGTGGCAACCTAGCTGACGAAAGGCTTGGTGCCTCTCTGTCAACTAGTTTGAATAGTCCTGTGCTAGTTTGTAAAACACGTAAGACTGGCTACGTTTTTATTGAAGTTTAAATAAATATGGAAATGCTCATACAAGTATTATGCGTTGGCAAACATCGCAAAATCAATATTGATTTAACCGTGGTTATGGTTCGCGTTGTTTTCAACTGGGATTTAGGTGCCGAAAATATTTTGCTAAACCTAACACCTCATAACAAACGAAGTTATTTATGCAATTTTTGAAACACGGAAATCTACTTAGTAGATATAGGCACGTGACTGAGTACAGGCCATTATTAAAATGATGGCAATTAAGGTCGCATCTAGTTATTAAAACATGTTTATCCTTACAGACAAAAGGAGATAGCACGAGTGAGGAAACTCAGCGCCGTCAAGCTTCCCGATGTGCCCATTCACAACGAACACCTCAGGCCCGGCTTCTTCAGAGTTTCCCTGCAATATTTCATGTCCGACAGCGAACTCGCGTTCGTCCTTGAAGCTCTGAAAATGGTGGCCACTGAAGGATGGAAGATATTGCCCCAATACGTGGTGAACCCGCAGACGGGACAGTGGAAACACCACACATGCTCCACACTAAGAGACAGACGATCACTGTATTCATTGAGGTTCAATGACGGAAAAGTTACGGCCGACGAAAGAAGAGTCTCAGGTAAGCACACAATGACGAGTAATGGCTGTGGGAATTTGTATCTATTATAGGAGAACTGTTTATAGCCGCATTGTTTGTAAATCATTAAACATGTTAACGGTTATTTCAGGTCCTGGAATATTCCCGCAAACATACACAGAATGCTTGCAAACTGCCAGAAATCTATTCAACCGGGCAAGGAAATTAGCAATGAAATGTTCGACAGCTGAGCCGGAAGTCAGTTTCAACCCGCGCATCGACTATCTGCGCTGGTTCATGTTACCAAAAGAGGCCCATGACCTGCTGTTGGGGCGGTCAGCGAATGTCAAGCATATTGTGCCATTTGATCCTTCCGGATACACTGGCGCCAGAAAGAGTCTACACAATAGAGCTAATATCACTTCATCACCTATCTTAGGTTTATCACCGCGTCACTTCAGTCTTTCCGCCATCGACGACTGTCAGATATTCAGATTGAAGCAGAAACAAAAATTCTTTTCGAGGGAGTCTAGTCTAAGAGAAACGCCACCGAAAGAAGAAGGTACTCCGACATCGCATCCAGTTAAGTTTTCTGTCGGAGAATCGCTATCGCCTCTTCGTCTGTGTCCACAATCAGCGCAGCCTCTACTGATCCGATCTAGATGTTACAGTTTGGGATCAGATAGTCCCGCTGTAGCATTTAGTGCACAAACAAAACTGAACCTCGGGTTGAAAGAAAGTAGTCCGAACAGTGTCACTGAGAAGACAAGTTTCTGCAACTGCGGGAGTCAGACAGATCTCCAATCGTTGGACGATCCCATGATCTCACCTCCAGTATTCCCCTTTAGTACTCAAAGCAGCACTTCTGACTGTAGTCAGCTCGGACGTTCGTCTCCAACGACGTCTTTGACATCGCAGACATCTGAAGATCTCCAGGCCTATGTTAAAGAGATGACAAAAGAGATATGTACTGAGATTAAGTCAGAAATCCGCGGAGTAATATCCAGGGTGGATGACATTTTGGAAAATTCTGATGCTATTGATCAGTCAAATCTTAGTATAAATTCAATTTCTAGTCAGAGTGATAGAAACTCCGTATCAGTAATGGATGTAGCTGAGTATCTCATGGGAATGTCGAAGGAAATGGCTTCCGAAGTCAAGAGCGAAATCAGAGAAATGGTTAATCAGGTGGACGAGATGATATCACCTGAATACGTTGGAAATAATTCCAGAAAGAGTTCACCTCCACAATCGGCGAGAAGGAGAATAGGATCTGGGCCGGAGTTAGGATTAGATTTGAAAAGGACATCGCAGTGTTTGAGAAAGTGTCCAACGAGCCCTGTTCTGCCGACTCAGTTGGATATTGAAGAAGAAGAAAATAGACGATACAAAAGATCTCCATCGTCGCCTTCGCCAAAATCGGCTCAGTGTACACCACTGCACGAAGCTTCGGGCCCGCACAATATTTCCTTTAACTCCAGTGAGACTTCAACTCCAGAAACTATTATCCAGGTGGTATCGTCACAGAACTCCCCAAATATGCCTAAGTCGATAAGCTCAAACAAACTTTCTGATGACGATGCTTGCTCAGATACGACCTGTAGACATTGCTCCGTCAAGAAACATTGGTGCCAAAACCCTTCAGTCAGCTCACAGGACAGTGGAATCAACATGTGTTACACTGAGACCGATTCATATTTAGAGTTTGGTAAGTGTTATTATTTTAGCAAGAGTTTACGGTAGTAGATTCTAGTAATATAAATCAATCAAAGCATGCATCAATTTTATTTGCGTTATGGCTTTATTACAAGTGTCATTAATTTGTTTTCATGAAATCTAGTTTTGTACAGGTATTGTCCAGTTTTTATCTCCAGTTTATTAGTCGAATGAAGTGCTTTTACACAACAAGATTTTATTGTTATATCTTATGACCTAGAACCAAAGAGGATCAAATATTATAGAGAGTTACTGTCAAAGTAAAATGTGTAATCACAGTGCATAGACTGCCATCTCTCGACACAAGCTTAAAACTTTTGAACCTCAGTTTTGACAATTTGGTCCGCCGCCGCAAGTCCGCCATTTGTACCTTATTTTGTTGTGCAATAAAGATTAAATAAATAAATAAATTTGGCCCATATTCTTAGCTTGATACGTGTTAAAATGTCAAATATTAATATTATAGCCATCTAGCCGAGCGTCCCCCAAAGCCAAAGTAACGCCATCTAGGCCACCATACCTTTTTCTGTATGGTTTTGAGGTACGTTTTTTTCTTAGACTTTATCTGTCTATACGGAATTACATTATGTCTTTGCCTAGAACTATTAACCTATGCGACTTTGTGCAACTACATAAAATAATTTTTACAGTGAAATGGCGAACGTCTTCTGACCCAACGATGACCAATAAAGCCAAGAAGCTGCAAGGTAGACTGAGAATGTGCCAAAGACATGACAAGAGTGAGGTGCCAGACATTATCGAGGGGGTGCCAGTGTGTCCCGGGGACCACGGGCGTACCGCCAAGCGATACAGCGAGGTGGTCGCCGAGGGAAGAGTGGTCTTTGACATACCTGACGACCAGGAGAATAAAGACAGGTCAGTTTGATTTGTTAATTACGCGGTTGCATCTAACCAACCGTTTGTCACTAAAGCTCGTTTTAGGACCAGTTGCATCAACTACATTTGACAGATACATCATCGTCACGCAGCAGACGTCTATGGAACTTCCCATAGGTACAATAAAATTTAACAAACGCTTTAACGGTGACAGACGATTTGGTGCAACCGACCCTTAGTGTCACGCGCGCGGATCGGAACGCCTTTGCAAACTTTTATGGTACCTATGGGTATTTTCTCGGTTAGCTCAATGGCGGCTGGTGAAAATTTCTGCTAGGCAACACTGATCAAAAAGAAACCTACCGTAACAAACATTAGCTACTTTACTAATAATCAATTTTAGGCAAGCCAGTGGGAATCGGTTTGTATGGACCAGCCGTTACTGTTAGCTACTCAGTGTTGATCAGTCAGCTAAATGTGGTTAGTGCTACTGGCCCTTATACTGTCTCTAGTTGACACAGTGTCACTTGATAATTATATATGTAGTAGATTCATATTTCCGTACAAACATTGCATCTAACGAAAATCTCAATCAGCCTTGACATTGTATTTTCTTGAAGACGCAATTCTGTATCCCGATTTAGGTATTTAATTGTTATCCATTGAGGAAATCAGCGTCATGGAAAGGTTAATACTCTCGTTCTAAGACTTGGCAATAGTCGTAGCTCGTGTCAATTTGAAAGCAAATTAGCTCCTAGATTTGTTGGCAATCCGTCGGGCGGTCTGGTATGCTTCATTTCACAATGTTTTACGCTAGACAACAGACAAATTATCTTTCATAATTTGTCTTTTATTCTTTCGTTCCGTTACGCGTTTTTCATGTTCTTATAATTAAGGAAATGAGCAAGAGAAATGAAGTCCGGTAGATATTATAACATAGGTAGGTCACTTAACGGTCGAGATCACTCATTCCAACCACTACTATTTATTACTCAAGTAAAAAGGTAGGTATTAGTGATTATCTATAAAATGTATTAACACAAATAATTATAGTTTGATCACGTGACTCCTGCAGACATTCAAGCGCGGATCCAGCTTCGTGCCCAGGGGGGGGGGATCCATGTGGTAAAGGCCCAGGCTCCAGGGGGGGGGGTCACGTGGCCTATTTGTATGGCCAATATAGGCTCCAGGGGAGGGGGGGGGGCATGTATCCGCGCATGCAAAAATAAAAATAAAAATATTTTAATTTGTTCTTAGAGTATACCTAAACAGGTCCAAAAGGATCTAAATTAAAATCGAATAAGTACTAAAATCGATATGAGTTTACTTTGTGTCAATAACAAAAGAGCTCGCAATCAGTTCATCGCATGCACTATCATAACCGTATGCATATCTTGGCAATCCCAACTATTTCTAATCGGGCAGCGGTGCCAAACGGCAGTGCCAAGTTGCCAACGCTAACGCTGGCGCCAAGCCGCTCGACCTTCGCTAGTCTTTCGAGAAAGGCGATAATAGTCTGATCTATTGAATTAATTGAATGGTTGACCAATTTAAATTTGAAGTCTGCTCTTTCTCCTTGCTTTGTTCTGAAATTTTGATATAGCTCATGAGCGCCGAGCAATTAATCCCACGATTTGACGTAGACCATTTTACCTTCCAACATAGAGGGCAAACTAGGTCCTATTGGAATTGGAATATTTTGCTTCACCGAAAAGCTACTAGCTAATAGCATAGGTACATATGAGCTCAGAAGAACTCATTCGTATTAGCCGACGTTCGAACCCGCAACTTCTGGATTAAAAGTAGCACGTTCTTCACGCTGTATGACATTGTAGTCTTATTTGTAGACTGCCCTAAGAACAAATCATATGTTTTGTGGTATTTTTTGTTGGATAGGTAACTATATTATTCAATTACAAAATACCGGACGAAATTGACTCAACTTTTTTTGATGTTCATTCGAAATTGATTCTACACGGTTAAATTACAAACGATTGTCGATAAAGCGTGACTACTACGCATTTTACGATGAACGTGTGTGAATTAAAGGAACCTAGTATCTATCGTAAATACCTACCTAACCTACTTATAATATACTAGCTTTTGCCCGCGGCTTCGCTCGCGTTAGAAAGAGACAAATAGTAGCCTATGTCACTCTCCATCCCTTCAACTATCTCCACTTAAAACATCAGGTCAATTCGTCGCTCCGTTTTGCCGTGAAAGACGGACAAACAAACAGACACACACACTTTCCCATTTATAATATTAGTATGGATTTCAATCAATCATCGTTGATAAAATTTCCAATATTTGGCCAAATGTTCTTTCCTTGTACGTAAACACAAGTAATTGATCCCTCAGTGTTCTTTCTAGCGAAATAAAGATATAGGAATCTTTACTTATAAGCTTTCAGTTAAATTTTACTACATTGTCGATTTTCCCGAAGCCCTGTGCGAACAAATCAGAAAGCGACCAATTCCATTTTTACCGACTTCAAAAAATAAGGACATTTTTAATATGAAATATTGCAATGATTTGCCGCCAGGGTGACCTTAACCCTAGACCATAAATCTACTCAGTGTTTTGCGTAATACTAATAACACTAATAACTACTATTCTATCAATTTTATTTTTCAATGTTACCTACTCATATGCCTAAATAGTGGCTTTCGGAGAAAAATAGACTCCCTTGCATACCAATTTGTATGCATACATAATACATTCACGCCTGTATCCTATAAAGGGGTAAGCGGAACACATGAAACTACTCAAGTTTCAGTGCCACTCTTGCCATTAAGGGATTGAAAGAAAAATAAATTGTGCTAATATTGACTTTCTGAGTCAGTGAAACGGAGTTAGTAATTTTGTGACAAGGTCCATTACTTCTGCAAGCACCTTCATAGATGGTATCATGGTACATTCCCCGTTGCAGATGTAAGGACAAACGGTCGAGCCGATCGTCGAACGCGTCGAGCGGTTCGGAGAACAGCTCGCGTTCGAGCGGCTCAAGTGGCTACGGCACCGACCAGAGGGACTCGCGGGACGAGCTCTTTGACAAAGGGTGAGGGAATTGTAACTAACATTGCCTGAGCTCGACATCCGATCCGTTGAAATTATTTTAGCTTTAAGCCGGGTCCACACAGAGTGAGACACGTCGCAAACTCACCAAGCAATTTCCTCGCGCGGCAAACGCTTTATGTAGGTGTGCGTTTTACTCGGCCAAGCAACCTGCCTCGTCAGGCACGTCAACATTGATCATTTACCCAGCACCTTGCTTCGCGAAGTGCCTCGCTGTGTGTGGACACGGCTGACGAGTTTTGCTTTGTAGCCTCCTAGAGCGTTCCGCGAGTTCACCCATATTTTTGTAGCAATAACATCGCTTTGTAGATCTATGTTGTTTTGATTCGTTGCTGTTAGATATTTTTCGTGACGTAACATGCTTTCTTAATAGCAATGTTAAACCAGGAAACTTGAAAATCGTATAAGCATATAGCTCGATCACACTCCCATACTTTTTCCGTTTAATGGACCCAGGGTCAATATGTCAAACAGTTTCAAATATGCAATAGTTGCCGGTATATATGCAACGCTTTTCTGTTTTAGGCATGTAGCTTAGATACCTAGTTACAAATTCTTCTGTTTTTGACCCTCTAAGACCAATGGTCTCAATAAATAGCCTATAGATACCTATAACACCATCCTTTTTTATCTTGGTAGAGAATTTGTCGGTTTTTTCGAGTCTTGCCCGATAAAGGCTAAGTATCCTATTTTCTTTGACAGCAGCTCGTTCAAACCGGAGTGTTGCTGGGAGGAGACAGAGCAGGACGACAGTAGCGCGTGCTCCGACACATCGCTGCCAGACTTCACTTTGGACGACGAGGGGAAGTGGCACTGCCCGCCGAAGGATGTGTGGAAACCTACGGTTGAGGTGAGACTCTTACTCATAAGGGCTCCCCCATCCCGCATCTAGCGACTCGCGAGCGTAGCGTCGGGCCAACTGTATGGGAAAGCCTCGACGTTGTACCCGACGCGGCGTCTTTTACCATACAGTTGGTACGCGAGACGTGAGATGTAGGGATAGGCGGATAATACTTCTTGACTTAGAAAGTTGTTGAGAGTGAGTGCCATTGTCTACCTAAGGATCCATGAAAACCTACTGTTGAGATGAGATCCGTACTCGTTTACAAGAGACCGTAGAAGAATGTTTCTTGACTTACGCAAAATGAGAATAAGCCTGTTGCAGGATGTTTGACAACCCGTAGGTAAATGACGTGAGAAATAGAAAAGGATTGAAAAAGTACTCTTCAACAGTGATCAATTTGACTACAAGTCATAATGACTCATAATTCCAAATAATTGAGAGCATTTGAGTGGATTATACCTACTTCCTACTGATTTAAAGTATTTGAGGAGTGTCTTTTCAAAAGTACTTAATTATTTCTATAAGTCAACAAGGTTTAATTCTCTAGGAAGACATAGATAAAAATAACCTCTGTTGACTTATACAAATAAGTCCTTTTGAAAAGACACTCCTCATTTATCGATGTCTTTGACTTAAATAAGGTAAGAAGGGTGGCTAAGAACAAGACCAGGAATGGAATAAAACGACCAAAAAATAGAACATTATTTACTTATTATGTAGCGTTAACTGCCACCATGTCACCATAAACTTCTATAATTCCAGGCTATTCAAGAGTACAACATGATCCGGGCCGGCGACAAGGTGCTGGTGTGCCTGTCCGGAGGCCGGGACTCCATCGCGCTGCTCCACACCATGCATCAGTACCAGTTCTACGCCAGGGCCAAGGGCACGCACTTTAGCATCGGTAAGAACTTCCTCTACTTAACCACAGTATAATACAGACGACCAGTCTGGCGCAGTCGGTAGTGACCCTGCCTGCTACGCCGCGGTAAGGGCATTTATTTGTGTGTTGAGCACAGATATTTGTTCCTGAGTCATGGATGTTTTCTATGTATATAAGTATTTATATATTATGTATATATCGTTGTCTGAGTACCCACAACATAAGCCTTCTTGAGCTTACCGTGGGTCTTAGTCAATCTGTGTAAGAATATCCTATAATATTCATTTATTAATTTATAAAGAGTACTATCGTACAGTCAGAATATTCTCTGCCTCCCGCTAAAGTGCCGCCCATCCGCTCTCGGTAACCTCACAGTCACCGGAGGCTGTCAAAGATGCGAAGTCTTAGGAAACTTCTATTTAAAAAAAGTATGGAAAATTCGTCACATAGACAACACAACGTCACATAGATTGTTGTCTTATCTCATTCGCACATGCATGCTACGCGTTTACCTACTTACACAAGCTTAGACTGTGTCCGTAGGATCGCCAATATCACCACTGTCCTAGGTGTGACTGAACTACTAGGAAATGAGTGCCTGGCGTCCGTTGCCTCGCTGGGCGGATGACATCCGGAAGTTTTAAAAAGATCTAGCTAGTCTGTCGGTGTTTTACAGGTTGCACTTCGGGGCACTCCCCGAAGAGCTACACGAGCTTATTCCACCGTCCCCATTCTACCATCGGACTCTTAGACGCACGGCCGGTCTCCATCCTTACTTGGTGGATATTCCACGAATCCGCACGAAGCGCTTTGCTTCTTCTTTTCTTATGCGCACTGCCAAGGAGTGGAATTCCTTGCCGGCGCCTATATTTCCGAGCTCATATAACCCGGCAACCTTCAAATCAAGAGTGAACAGGCATCTTCTGGGCGAGCTCACTCCATCGTAGGCCACGTCTTTGCCTTTGGCTAGTCTGTGGTCAAGAGTAAGCCCATTTATAATAATAAAAAAATATCTGGAAACTTCCGAGTCACTTCTGGATGACATTGGTTCAGGACATTCTGATAGGACAGGAGTATTAGAATGAAGGTCTATGCTCAGCAGTGAGCGGTATATATATGCCTGATATGATGATGTTAATGATGATGAAGTTTTATCAATTATACTCGTAATATAAGTTTCGATACTATTATCTTCGTCCTATTTTAATCTAGTCTAAAAAGTTATATTATAATTTCAGGAGCACTATTCGTACACGAGGCCAACTCGGATGTGGACCCGCTACATCTCATGGCGTACTGCCGGACCCTGGGGGTCAAGCTCATTTACCAGGACAAACTGGATGACGAAGACTCACAGAGTAAGTTCATATATTATACGAGGTCAACAAAAAGTATAGTAAAAACAACAAAAGAAATCATATGGGTACGTACTTAGCAAAGTCATCATGGTCAAGGCCTTCAGTGTTCAAGGCGGGAATAAAAACACCGTCATCTCCTATCGCAGCAAGTTTCCAATGGTTTACGGATTTTTTCTAAGAACCTATAGGTACTATAAAGTGCATTTTCTCAAACATGCAATGAAATATTGTCATTACGTTCCTTAAAATGGGCTGGGAAGTATCGCTTTTTGGGCGCAACAACTCGAGAGGACTGTAAAGGGATTTCATATTATTTTTTAGGCCTAGGCCTGCAAAGTAACTTTTTTTTTTATAAAATATTGTCCTTTAGAGCATTTTTTATTTATTTCATTGTATGTTTGAGAAAAGCACTATACATGCCTCGGCGTGAAAACGGATTCCCGGCCTCGTATCCCTATCCGGTATATACCCACTTGGCCGGAAATCCTCATTTTCCCGGCCTCTGATGTAATGTACTATTTCTTACTATTCATGTTTAGGGCGGCTTCCTAGCTTTGTGTAAAGTGTCCAGCTAGCCAGAGAAATGGCTTTACCTACTTAGGTACTTGTATTAGTATTCAAAAAACGAAATTATATTTAGTAACGATTTGAGTTGAATTATTTATAAAATCATTTGTATGATGTATATTATGGCTGTTTCTGTTCTAAAAAAATAAAAATAAACATCACCCTAGTTCACAGCATCGTACTAATTAGGTACGCGGGAAGAAATGCTTATAATTAGTGTCTTAGTGCATAAACATAAGCTCTTTATTACAACGATTTTTCCGCGTAATTAGTACGATTGTGAACTAGGGTGACAAAAATAAGAAATAAATTATTCTATCTAAATTTTCAGGACGCAACAGCAACCGCGCAGAGCTCCATCGCTGGGCGTCGCACGCGGTCCGCCGGCGCGCGTACGCCGCGGCCGCCGCTCACGGTTACGGCGTCGCGGCGGTGGCGCAACATCTAGACCATGCCGCGAGAGCGTTTATCGCTAGCGCGTTCCATGGCGGCTCACTGGGGACTGTCAAGGCGCATTATAGAGTCAGGTAAGTCTAATGACATTCTTTCACTATTGAGGCTAGATAGGTAGGCAGTGTATAGGTCGCTCATTGATATGGCGTCGCGGCTGTAGCACAACATCTAGACTACGCCGTCAGGGCGTTTATCGTCATGACGGGTCACTGGGGAAGGTCAAGGCGCATTATAGAGTCAGGTAAGCTTAGTGACACCCTTTCATTATTGAGGCTAGATTACGAAGCATTATGGTAGGTAGCGTAAGATGTAGCCGTTGTTCCAGGTTCAAATCCTTTTATATACCTACATATTATTTATTTATTCATTATTTGGAGAACCAACAGCTTACAAGTCAGAATAATGATATAGCTTAAGTAACAAACAGCCAATGTTAGGTTCCCACCAGTAGCTACAATGTGATCCTATGTACTTATATGTAAATAACTTTGTAACCATGAAAAAAAAAGAAAAAATGAAAATGAATTATTTATTTTCAAGTAGGTAGGTATATTACAATGCGCATGGTTCGCAATAAACGATTATCTTATCTTATCTTATATTGTACTTACAGCGTGTCTTAGTTAATTTGTGTTATAAATCTATAATATTTATTTATCTATCATATTATACACGCTGCTATTATATCCATTACACGCTGCCTGTAGTGGCTCACTGGAAATGGACGATGACGTAGTTCTCAGCCTCTGCCACTGCGATATGTTCGGAGCTGTCAAACCACACTATAAAGTAAGGTAAGCTCATCTATAGATCTCATCCCTCTTCCAAAATCCTTGCACACTGTAAAATATCGTACTTATATAACTGTATTTCACAAAACACAAAAAAATTAAAACACCTTATGCCAGATATATTTTCATAAATGTTGGCACTAAAGAATGGCGCGGAATTCAAATTTTCTATGAAAATTAAACATTTTTAATCAATTTTTAAATATGGCTTGTTGATGATTCCACCATAGATTTGGATTTTTTTTCAAATTTGCTGCCTTTATTAGTGCCTAGATTTTTATGACATTTTTATTTACTTAACACAATCTTTCTCTTCCAGGGAGTACTCCCTGCGCATAATCCGACCGCTGATCTACGTGCGCGAGCGCGCCCTGGACGCGTTCAGCCGCGCGCGCATGCTGCCGGACTTCCGCGCAGAAGTGGCTCTGGAGGCCCAGGACGTAGATAACGAAGGGTTAGTACATACATACATACATACAATCACACCTGTATCCCATAAAGGGGTAGGCAAACATGAAACCACTCAAGTTTCAGTGCCACTCTTAGGGGATTGAAAGAAAACGAAATTGTGACATTGCAGTGACAGGTTGCCAGCCTCTCCTGCGCCACAATTTAATTCATATCTCACAGTCGACTTTTAAGACACTCGCAGGACGAAAAGGGGCGGTGAAATTCTCAATCCGTCACCACACGGTTAGGTATCTCTTATCTGTTGTTTGCTAGCACTCTCTGTATAACCCGTCCGCGGATGCAGCCGCGCGCATGCTGCCGGACTTCCACGCAGAAGTGGCACTGGAAGCACAGAACGAGGACAATGAAGGACTAGTTTCTATCAACTATATTTTCTTTCGAGTAATCTCTGCTTACAATTATTTTGCTGACGCGTTCAGCCTCGCGCGTATGCTAACGGATTTCTGCGTGGATTTGGCGCTGACCGACGTGCTGGACGCGCACAGTGAAGGGTCACTTTTTGTTCTGCATTCTGTGGTGCTACTTTATAACATTTCCTATGTGAATCTCACGGAGCCGCGCGCTTTGCTATTATAAGCATATTTGTTTTCAAATGAGTAGTTTAAGTGGGCGATTTTATTGCGCCGATTCGACTGGATTCATTTAATTTACTACATGAAGCCCGCTTCAAAGCTTGCTTGTGAAAATTTGGTCTCACTATCTATGATTGGTAGAAAAATATCTAAGAATTCGCAGAACGCGAACGCTACTGCAGATATGTATTTATTTATATGCCTAACTTACTAAACCTCCTAACATTTTAATTGCAGGCAAGAACGTGAGCGTTCAACAGAGTCAGTACAAGTGCGGTGCTCCATCTCCGAACCACTGGACTGCGCCAGAGACGTACTATCACTACACGAGAGACTGCACCCGTATTTGTTCACCAGTCTCAAGAGCGCGTTGCACCCACTCATCAGCGCAAGGTGGGCATTTTAGAATTACGATAACTGAATTGATTGCTTTTGTTTTTGCGGCTTTTGATGGCTGCAATTGGCCGCCACTGGGGAGACAGCTGACGCCTATAAGGGTTCCTCATACTTAGCCGTTGACCACTATCGAATAGGGAACTTGACTGTTCTTAAATAAAATATTTTATACCATGCACGAAATAAAGCATCAGAAAATTATGAGGAAAACATGGACAGAAGTTATTTTTAACTCCAATTTATATTTTATAAATCAGATAGAATTATATAAAGTAACTGAGTTGACCGTGACGTCACTCAATTCGATTTCATATTAATTCCATACTAGCAAGTCGTTCAAAATCGTTTTGACAGTTCTTAAAAAGAAGCTGATTTGACTAGGAGGCAAGTAGCCTATAGGAGTACGAGGTTTTGCCCGGCAAGTTCATTCTAAACCCCTTTAGAGAGAGAGAGAGGTGCTACTAACAACTTGTTAAGTCAAATTGTTCCACTCTGAACCACTGTTTGCAGAGCCCTCAACGCAATACCACGGCAAGGGTGGTTATGCTATACTTTCTCTGTGGCTAAAAGTTTTTTTCTATTCCAGAAACATCGAACAAGATCTGAAAGAGCATAGACACCGGAAGAAGTCTGTGATTCAAATGAAGAACGGAGCGCCGGTGTATGACTCTGAAGAAGGGACAGACGAGGAACCCGTGCCATAAACAAACTGTCACTTGTGAAAACGGATGCCAGCTCCACACTCTTGGCAAAACAATTGCAAACTACGAACAAACACCAGCGTGAGAATAGGTGTTTGACTGACTGTTCGGATTCGATGTTGGTGCGTTGCACAAACCAAAGGGTATTCGGCAACTGGAAACGGACATGTTGAGCTTGGACTGGGAATGCGGTTTTCTGTTGGTTGGTGTTCGGTATTTGGTGTTTATTGCAAATCCAAGCGTGTGGAGCCGTGTAGTGTCTACTACAAAACACTAAAGTTTGCAAGTTACGGGTAACTGTCTAGTTAGAGTGACAGAAAAAGATTCTCGCAATTTGTCAACTTCGGTTTTCGCGGTAGTATTTTTGTATCTTTGCGGTATGATACTGGTCTTTGATTAAAATTAAGTGATTCTGGCAAATTTCCCAAGGCAATTTTATCAACATTATATCTACGAACTAACGCTGTTTTTGAGAATCTGACTGGCTGTATTTTTCTTTATTATGTGGGTACATAATTGTATTCTTGTCTATATCTTAATATTTACCTTTGCGCATAGTTTTTGTACAAATAAACTGTAATTTTTCATGCGAACTCTTATGAGTAGAACATTCTAGGTATAGGAACTTAATGATGTAGTTGATGGCACACATTCGCTACCTTAATATGTGGGCTATAAGGTCGTGTATGCATATTATTTGGTACTATCTTCGTGTGCATATTTAATACATAAACTATCCATAAACATGTAGGTTGTTGTATTTTTAAATAATTAGGTACAAATGTAGTGCGAAAAGCTTTGCCTTCGTATTTTTCCGGAAACGTTCGTATTTGTCCTGCTAGTTCAGACGGTGTCAGTACGTCTTGCACTGTGACTGACTGAAATAGCATGACACGTTCGTACCTTTCCGTAAAAATACGTAGGAAAATCTTTTGGCACTACATCTGTCTGTACACGCTTTGTCAAAGACCAGAGTCACACCTTGACAAATAATAATTTTACAGTTATAGCTGTTGTAGTTTTTGCAGAAATATTATTGTGATGTTTCAGTGATTATTTTAATATTGTGATCGAGTATAGATATTTAAATGTGTTGAATATTTTGACCTCATAGTATGTACGTAAGTCATCGTGTTGTGTGAGTGAGTAGATTTAAAAAAGTTAGGGTTGCCATATTGATAATTATTTTTTCTACTATGAAAAACGTTATTTTTATGTGAGCGTGTTATATAATGCATTTGTGACGGGGACAGAACGTTCCATCTATTATACAAATAATTGCATGTTATGTTGAATGTGTGGATACTGTTTTATACATATGGAGAATAGAACAGTAGATCTATTTATTACATCATCATGTTAAAGTATTTTCAATGGCGAATATAATGTAGAAATAAGACGGTCCATTATTACCTACTAAAAATTTACATGACTTCCCCAGTAGAAAAGTGCAAAAAATTAAAAAAAAATAAGCGCAAATGGTTGAGTATTTTTCTACTGGTAAAGTTTGCCAGAGTATATAATCAATGTTGTTCAAATTTACTATTTTAAAAGTAGAATCAATAACATAGTGACACAGAAAAGGTCTTATTTATAGAAGGTCTCAGATTTTTGTCTATTTGATACATCCAGCAAACAATGTTCATGTAAAAGTGTTATTGACTAAAGATTTTATATGAATAAGGCCGCTTTTAATATTTTGTATATTTAAGTCATCAAAGAGTTATTTGAAATGTCTAATATCCTGACATTACTTTCGTCTATTAAAAATGTTTCTCTAAAATCTTAGTGTAAGTGTTTTAATTTTACCGTTCGATATTTGTTTATGTTGCATATATTATTTCATTGTACAACGATGATTTTATATGGCCCGTTTTAAAAACTGGCGATTTTATATATGGCAACATCAACATCCAGGTTCCAGTTTTAAAGTTATATATTTTTTATCGTAAAATTGGAATATGGTTGTCGATGTGAGACTGATTTGATTTTATGAAATAAGACTATAATCTTTAATTATGTTAGTAAAAAGTTAAACTTGACATATATTGTGACGTTCTTAATCAAAAGGTACCTCATTATCGCTTAGGATAAGGACGAAATTTGCATCTTTATACAAAGTACTTGTTAGAACGTGCTCATGTTTAGGCAAGTGACAATGTATGTAGGTACCTTTTGCTTGAGGACAAAATTTAACTGTTATTCTTAGCCGTTTTAATACGGTAAAAATGAAATTTTAGTTAATAAAGCTTTTTATTGATTTTATCGTTTTATTATGTATATGGTAACTAGTATAAGATAATCAAATTCCTATATTTTAGGATGTAGCACCTATTGGTAAGGAGTGTCGTTAGTGTTCAAGTCCCGTCAGTTGCTTCCAGAGATATTGTATTCATATACATCGTCATTTAAGTAATAAAAATATCTTTTATTGGAACATGCTGTTTTATTATATCTTTTTTCCTTAAGCTGAGTTTAGACCAGCAACTTATTGCTGCAAGTTTTGAGACGTAACTATAGGTAAGAGTGAGTGGCACATATCTGCATCTCTTTCTTGCATATACTTCTGTCTCAAAACTTGCAGCAATAACTTGCTCGTCTAAACTCAGCTTTAAGTTTTTGAGAAACTTCCTTAGACCTATTTATAATACTTTTAAAATAGTAAAATAGATACCTATGATATTATATATTCCGCCTCAATAAACTTACTTGACAAACAATATACTTAGTACATTTTTTCTGCATTTTGTAAATGCATTTATTTTAGATTCAAAATAGGGTATATAATATAAATCATTATAAGGATGTGTGCCCAAATTGGACATGAATAAATCTTATACTTTTAAACGAGCAATTCTTGTATATTTATTTATATATACCGACGATCTCGGAAACCGCTCTAACGATTTCGCTGAAATTTGTTATGTGGGGGTTTTCGGGGGTGAAAAATCGATCTAGCGTAGCCTTAGATCCCGGAAAACGCGTATTTTCGTGTTTTCATGAGTTTTTCTTTCGCGTTAGTAAACGTAAAATATGGTCGTTAATTTCGCCGCACGCACATCGATTCCGCTTAGCTCAGTCGTACGAGGTCGGTCTAATGTACGCAGATAGATCGTAGGTGTCAGGGTTTCGAATCCCGGCCAGAAATTAAGTTTTTGTTTTTTGTCTTTTTTGTTTTTGTATTTATTAGAGTTTTTTTGGGTCGGTATCAAAACGACTGGATTCTCAAAATGACCAGAACCACATATAGAATTGATCGCAAAACGACCACATCTGCAAAAAACCTTTATCTCGTAATGACTTTCTAGTAAAACGACCACAAAGAATGAAGTCTGAATATCAGAACGGCTTACTATCAAAATTACTTGTTCGCAAAAAGACCACCTCGTAGAAGGTATAGATCTTAAAATGCCCTAATAGCAAAATAACTAGATCTCAAATGAACTTAATCTCAGAATGGCATGGTAGCAATTAGTCTTGTTAGTAAAATAGCATGAAATCATACCATCGTAATAAATAGGTTTCAATATAATCCGCTTCGGCACTTTATCCCAGGATTTTATTTCTACACTAATTCTATGAAAGTGACTGCTGTTTACCATCATTTATATGAAACTTAAATAATGTCCCTTTCCCTCTTTTCTCTTCCTGCAAAAACCCTACCTAGTAGGTACCTAAAACATGATCACAGTACCTTCCTACCATGGCACAGACACGTCATAGTAAGGTTCCAGCAGAAACCCACGCGCATCCTGTTTATGGAGACTCTAAAAAAGGAAGCCGAGTACCAATCCCTCAGTTGACAGAAATCTATACTAAATACGGAAAACCGCAAAAAAGACATTCTTTTTGACCGGAAATTAAAAAATGAGCTCAACTCACTTAATGAAGGAGTCATAACTTGTTTCCATATTCTCCAAAACATTTCGGAGATCAAGTTAAATTTAAATAATATGTGTACTACGTTCAGGAAGTACTACAAGTTTATTTTATTCCTATTATATGTCCCTATTATATGTGTATATGATTTTTACTGTCCATGTTTAGAAAAACCAGCAATTAAAAGAAAAAAAAAATGTTTAGTTCGCCTTTTTCATTCATAGTTTACTTAGTTACATAATAGTTCCCACATCAGCCTAGACCAGGTGGTGACCCTGCTCACGAAGCAAGATAAGTATTTATTTAATAGTACATATGGAGATGGATCGGTCATACCCTTCGAAGAGGAGCTACCAACAGCGCCAGTATCGCGTTTGAGTGGCGGCCTCAAGGAGGAAAGAGGGCCCGCAAACGCCCCGTACACACCTGGAGGCGGAGCGTTGAGAACGAGCTGAGGGAATATGGACTGAGCTGGAACGAGGCCAAGGTGGTGGCTCAAGATAGAAAGGCGTGGAAGGATGTTGTGGAGGCCCTATGCACCTATGGGGTGCCTTAGGGCATACAACAACAACAACATATGGATGGATATTGTTGCTATTCTGAGAACTAGTCGTTTTGATACCATAAATTGTAGTCGTTTCACTAGGAAGTTGTTTTAAGATCTAGTTATTTTGCTATTAGGGCATTTTAAGATCTATAACCATCTACGAGGTGGTCTTTTTGCGAACAAGTTATTTTGATAGTAAGCCGTTCTGATATTCAGACTTTATGCTTTGTGGTCGTTTTACTAGAAAGTCATTACGAGATAAAGGCTTTTTGCAGATGTGGTCGTTTTGCGATCAAGTCTTTATGTGATTCTGGTCGTTTTGAGAATCCAGTCGTTTTGATACCGACCCGTTTTTTTTTATCTAAAGACGTGATATATTAAAATAGAACCGAGCGAAGCTCGGTCGCCCAGATATTTAAATAAAAGGCGACAAAAAATAAACTACTTCATAAATATTTAAATATTTATTTACTAAACCACTATGCACTAAATATACATTTTATGCGTGATCGTGCATGAGTTTACTTAAATTAATGAGTATTATAAGTACCAACATTTCTTTCGTACAAGAGCATCCAACACTCCATGTGACATAAATAAACTTTATAAATATAAAAATTTTACCTTCCAATAAAATTGTTATTATTTTGCCTGGTATATCCGAGGTCTTTATAGAGAGAGTACGTCGTAGACGTCGCATCGGACCGATAGATGGCGCCATCGTTCGTTGTAAGTCGCTCCGGCGTCACACCGCCGCGATGTTGGTAGTCCCGTTTTCCCCACCTGCAACACAAGGCTCCCCGCGCCCCGACCCGCCACCAGCCACCCTCATTGTTGAGGAGAAGTGCCGACGGTATATTAAGACTACCAGGAAGGCATCACTCAGACCTCGGATATACCAGGCAAAATAATAACAATTTTATTGGAAGGTAAAATTTTTATATTATTTGTGCCGTTTGTATATCCGAGGTCTTTATAGAGACCTGTTTATTATCTCCTGGTGGCGAGTCAGCTGGCGCGCAAGCCTTTGGTAGCTCTATTGGCATAGCATAGAAGAATAAGTGAATCAGTTGTTGAACCGATTTGACAGATGTATCAGTCGAAATCGCCTTCGATCCGCGAATATCTCGGTGCCAGAAACGCCTAAAGAGATTTTCGTGATGACGTTTAGCTTTAGTCAGCGAATAGTTAGAGAAATGACATTATTGTATAATAGTTCAAAACATCGCAGATCAAAACCAAAAAAGATGTAGGCGAGGCTGACTTGAACAAGATACAAAAACCTTAGATATACTATTATTATTAACAGACACGTTATTTTATCAGGTTATAAACCCAATTTCAGACACAAAGTGTGGAAATTAACTGTAGAAGTAATGTAACTATCTGTACTGTAGCAGGGTAACGTAATTGATACTGCTTTTGTCAACCCTTCGTAAAAATTATCTAAATCAATATTAGCTTTGATATGACTATTTAAAGTCCAACGTCTTACGTCCATATCAAACACAGCGCGCCTAAGGGCTATTTGTTACAATACTGGTATTTTCGATCAGACTATTTCGCGTCAAGCGAGCGCGGTTGCAATCGACACTCCTGAATTCTGAACTCTTTTTAGTGAGGGCATTTGAGGATACCGATCGCTCGGTAAAACTAGCCTAGAAGATGAAAAGTACGAGCGCTGTCGATTGCTACTACACTGGACGGAGGTATCAGTCGATTTTTTCAAGTCAGTCATTGACTCTTAGGGTAAATCCATTACCTAATCCAAAACCCGATGCGACGGATTTCTACTTCGTGCAATGAAGGTCGACAGAGTAGACTGAGAGGTGACGTCCGTGTCGCATCGCTGGTGGTTGCTGAACACGTCGTGGTAGCAGGTCAAGGGGTGAATTAAAACACCGCCACACATGCGCGCTTTGAGAGCGTAGGCGGAGCGCAATAATGGCGGTGCACCGCACAAACGCTGGCGTTGCGCCCACTGGGCGCTAGCGGGAACTAACGAGCGCTGATTGCGAGCGCAACGCGCGCGGGACCCGAGCGGAATGCGCGCGCATTCAGCGCGCTGATAGCGTAGCGGAATGCGCTTTATGTGTGGCGGAGGCTTAATACGTACCGTTGTACGGCGTAATGCAGGGCTCTCGCAGACGAAGAGGTACGATGACGGGCGAAGCAGAAGAAGGCGAGGTCACCGAAGGTCACTTACTTGGCTTCCAGGGGGTGCATACTGACCTCGTACGACAGTCTGTTGGAGTCAGCAGTTACTGTCGTAGTTACTCGTAACAGAAGAGATGTAGTCCTGCCATCGTACAGCATAACATAACATACAACCGAACTGTGCATAGCATATAGTGCTATGCGAACCTTAATCCGGCTGCATGTCACTTCAGTCGCCAGCGCCACCGCCTGTTGAAGATTATTTTCCATCGGAAGAGCTTTACTTCGTACAATGTTCCGATTATTGAAGGTCTTATCGGGCTGCAGATGCAAGCAAAACAGGAGCGATTGGCCTACAGCTATCGACAGCTGTACGAGGTAATGCTGGAAACTGCAGCGGTGCAACCTTCCTCTGTAGACTACGAAAGTTGTGAAATTGATGAAATCAGGTTCTACAATCGAATCAAGCACTATAATTAATTCAGTATAGTCGAGCCAGATGATAACTACTGAAGTCCTCCTGAGTTCCAGGCCCCTTTCTCTTTGAGCTAGAATCTCAAGTTCACTAAGGCGAAGCGGGTTTATTTTTCCCAATTTGTTTATTAGAGGCTCGGCGAATAAGTTAATCTCTCGAATGGACAGGGGGCGCCACAAGCCTCCGGGAAATCGTCATGTACTTGGAACCCCCGCGGCCAGATTACCGATCGGTTTTGGTGTCCGCCCGGTAAACAGACGCACGCTCAGGATGCAGGACGCTGGCTCGAATTCAGATCTGGACATTCTGAAACAGATTTTTTTTTTTTAATTCCGCAAACCTTTACGATGTCTTTGACCAACACAATGAGCGATGTACAGGAATCACAGGGTCGTCTCGCGAGGCGCCTCTCCGATTAGATAGCTCGCGAACATCGTCAGGACACCCTCGCAGCAGTGCGGCTCCTCGTCCGGTTATTGACGTCTTACCTCGTTCAACTATGGGTGGCCAAGCCACGTTAGGACGTAGCATCTTTAGAATTTATCTGTTCTCACTTCGGCGACGGAGGAATCCTTGGTCAAAATAGAGTGTAAATACTGTCAAAGTATTTCACGGGAACTGGAAAGAGAAGAGTGGATATTACCATAGTGTACGGGATGTCAGCTGATAGCGGCGCCCGGCGTCACATTGGAGGGTAGTATCAGCCTGGTCAGCAACAGAGTCTGCAACGATACCGTAGCAGACGGAGCCTGGATAGTCGTGGTCGTGGCACCATTGTAGGGGAAGACAGTGTTCGCGGTGAGCGTGACATCTTAGGCGCGACGGGCGTTATCAGCGTGGCGGCTAGCAGCCGCCGACGTCGGCGTGGCGGCCAGCGACACCAACGGACCACATCAGCAGTCTTACCAGCTTGTTACTGCAGCAGACGATGTTACGTTCGGCGGTGAGATTGAGACGGCCGTCGTCAGCTCGAAAGGCGTCTTCGATGCCCCTGTCGCGTCACGCAGTATCGTGCTCGGTGGCCCTCTCGAGGTCGCCGCCGTCAGCGCGGGGGGCACCGGCGCCAGCGTGGCAGTCAGCTACATCGGTGAACAGCATCAACAGAGATTCGCGGCGTCGTCACGGCAAACACGGCAGGAAAATTAGCGACGCCTTCGCGGCAGCCGCAGTATTGCGCTCGGTGGCGCGATGAAGGTCGCCGCGTCTGCAATCTTACCTCGTGCGATCGAGGCGACATCAAGGCGCCAGCATCAGCGTGGCGGCCGACGACACCGGTGGAAAACTTCAAGTAGCTTGCGGCGTTGTCACGGCAGACGCAGCGGAAGGATTGCGACGCCTGTGCAGCGGTTAACAGTATTACGCTCCGCATCACCACTGAGGCGCCAGCATAAGCGTGGCGGCCAGCAATACTGGTGGACAGCTTCGGCAGGGTCGCGGCGTTGTCACGGCAGATGAACGCTCTACATCACCATCGAGGCGCCAGCATAAGCGTGGCGGCCAGCGATACTGGTGGACAGCTTCAGCAGGATCGCGGCGTTGTCACGGCAGATGAGCTCGCTGCATCACCATCGAGGCGCCAGCATAAGCGTGGCGGCCAGCGATACTGGTGGACAGCTTCGGCAGGGTCGCGGCGTTGTCACGGCAGATGAACGCTCTACATCACCATCGAGGCGCCAGCATAAGCGTGGCGGCCAGCGATACTGGTGGACAGCTTCAGCAGGATCGCGGCGTTGTCACGGCAGATGAGCTCGCTGCATCACCATCGAGGCGCCAGCATAAGCGTGGCGGCCAGCGATACTGGTGGACAGCTTCGGCAGGGTCGCGGCGTGGTCACGGCAGATGAACGCTCCGCATCACCATCGAGGCGCCAGCATAAGCGTGGCGGCCAGCGATATTGGTGGACAGCTTCAGCAGGCTCGCGGCGTTGTCAAGGCAGACGCACGCTCTGCATCACCATCGAGGCGCCAGCATAAGCGTGGCGGCCAACGATACTGGTGGACAGCTTCAGCAGGATCGCGGCGTTGTCACGGCAGACGCACGCTCTGCATCACCATCGAGGCGCCAGCATAAGCGTGGCGGCCAGCGATACTGGTGGACAGCTTCAGCAGGATCGCGGCGTTGTCACGGCAGACGAACGCTCTGCATCACCATCGAGGCGCCAGCGTAAGCGTAGCGGCCAGCGATACTGGTGGACAGCTTCAGCAGGATCGCGGCGTTGTCACGGCAGACGAACGCTCTGCATCACCATCGAGGCGCCAGCATAAGCGTGGCGGCCAGCGATATTGGTGGACAGCTTCAGCAGGCTCGCGGCGTTGTGGCGGGGGCAGAAGGTGGCCGCGCTGGTAGCCTGCGTATTGACGACTGATCACTAACGGCGCGGCGCTCGCGTCGGGGCAGCAGCAGACATACTTACAGCGTCGCACGCGACGCCTATGCGGCGGCCACAACGTTGTACGGCGGCACCGTAGAGATGGCCATCGTTAACGAGGACTGAGGAGGCAACTTCTACGCAAGTTCGGCGGCGCCGACGCGGCGGACAACACTGCCGCGGTCAGTGGCGCTATCGCAGCGCTACAGTAAGTTTCGGCGCCGACACGTGGCTTGGGGCCTCCGCACCGAATCGGAAACCGAACATGTTCTTTCTAAAATAATATGAATCTGCTCACCCATTCGTCGGAGAAATTCAAACCTCCTTGGAGCGCGGTATTCCTTCCCCCCGCCCTCCGCCGCCGCCGCCGCCGCCGCAGCCCGCAGGTCGCGCAGCACGTGGTCCCCGGAGCACGTGGTCCCCGGCGGAGCAACTTACCTACGTTACCGCTTATATTCTCGCGCGAAACTTTTAATACGCGGATAACACTTCCTACTTTAGTCTCGGAAATGCGAATAGTTTAAAAAGAAAACTGATTAACGGTAACGATTTTTGCAGCATGGAACTTTCTTACAGAAAAGTGGGTAGAATCATAAAGCACCGCTCGTTCATTTCTATAGTGAGAACCCCGAAAGACGAATAATTATCGCTAGCGAGGCATAATATATCTCATTATTCAAGACGAACGAGCGTAAATTAAAAGGGAAGAAAGAATTGACGGATGAAATTGAAATTGAAAAATTTCATAATTCCGAAACGTTATAAGCCACTTTTAAAATAAAAACACGAATAACTCTGGTTTGACCAGAAGTAACAAGGAAATAGAAACTAAAAGATTCGAGACACCATGCTGTAAAAATGTTCGAACGGAATACGCGACAACCGGTCACTTCGGCGTTCGACGAAACAATGAGGGTGGCTGGTGGCGGGTCGGGGCGCGGGGAGCCTTGTGTTGCAGGTGGGGAAAACGGGACTACCAACATCGCGGCGGTGTGACGCCGGAGCGACTTACAACGAACGATGGCGCCATCTATCGGTCCGATGCGACGTCTACGACGTACTCTCTCTATAAAGACCTCGGATATACAAACGGCACAAATAATATAACATTTTTAATTTTTTAAGCATAAAATATTATTCTACATTAACATTTAATAGCATCAGTTCAAAAGATCTAAAAGTGAAATAACACTGAGTCGTTCACCTCATGCTGTCACTAAATATTTCTTTATAAGATTCTTAGGCAACTGAATCGGTGCAGTGTAATTGGACAGTGTTATGGAATAAGCGATCAAGCGACAGTTAGTTGAAATCGAGAAAATGAGCTAGAAAGATTTGAAATTTGAATCAGTTGTTGTAAGTTCATTTATAAAGTTAAAAAGTTAATTTTGACATTGAACCTATAAAAGTGTTCATAATTTAAATAGATAAAAAAAATAACACCATACCTATTCAAGTTTCGAAGTTATTAACGTTTTTCCGCTTGATTCTTTATTGAACTAATACTGGGATGAGGTTAATTTATTTCGCCGTAGCGTACTATGAGACATATTTTGTCGCTTGATTCTTTAATGCAAATTGTTAGAGGTAAAGTGAATACTGGAATAAAATAAAATTCCATATATTTGAGTAAATAGTGCTATTGTAAATAAATCAACAACAATGTTTTCCTCCACAATGATTAGAACTAATCCGTCTAACAATTTAGTTTTGTTCTCCAATCAACTTTTTTAATAAATGTCAAAAAAATCAGCATATATGGCAAAATTGGCATTGTAACTAATAATAATTCATTAGTACTAGCCAGGATCACACACATAAGATATTATGATATAACAAAACCTCTTGATACTTAGTTCTCATTAAGCGAAATATCCTGCAATTTCAAATATGTAACAACGAATTAAACGACACTATTAGGGCGGTTAAATCGATATTGCGTTTATAAATCATCAAAACTTTAAACCAAAACGAATTAATAACATTTTTATGGCGTTTAACTCGATTTTGCGATTTAGAATATACACTTATTATAATTTGTAAAAGTAAATTTGGCGTTCAATTCGTTTTTACGTAACGACTTAGTACACAGGGCCATACAAATTTTAACGTGTCGCTTGATTCTACCCCCTAAAATAAGGCTGTAAGCATGATTTTTCAACAAAGAAATAGTCAATACTATAGATTATCACATTTATATCCGAACTGCATTCATAACTTTTTTTTCGGATTTTGGCGCTTAGTTCGCTATTCCATAACACCGTCCAATTCTACCCTAAGTATACATAGATAGGTAGAAATTAAAAGTAATAACATACAAGCACTTGCTGCGAATATCCAAATAGCGTAGCGTTTAAGATATAAATGTTATATTCTAAGCATACTAAGTTTTATGCAATTAAGTAATAAAACATTTATTTAGCATTTTATTTCTTTCCGCCGCCCTGGCAACACGGCTTCCCACCTGAAAAATAAAATAATCACAATTTCATATTCCTAAATATTATGTTTCCTAGTTAAACTGTATGCTAACTTCAGAAAATATTTTTAATGTAAGAGAGGAATATAAATATTTTGACGACCGGTCTGGCCTAGCGCGTAGTGACCCCGCCTGCCACGCCGCGGTCCCGGGTACAAATCCCGGTAAGGGCATTTATTTGTGTGGTGGGCACAGATATTTGTTCCTGAGTCATGGATGTTTCCTATGTATATGTATAGGTACTAGCTTTTGCCCGCAGCTTCGCTCGCGTTAGAAAATGACAAAAATTTGCCTATGTCACTCTCCATCCCTTCAACTATCATTTAAAAAATCACGACAATTCGTCGCTCTGTTTTGCAGTGAAAGACGGACAAACAAACAGACACACACACTTTCCCATTTATAATATTAGTATGGATTGTATATATCATTGTCTGAGTACCTGCAACACAAGCCTTAATTCTTGAGCTTACCGTGGGACTCAATCTGTGTAAGAATTGTTTATTTATTTTTTGATGTTATCGAATCTGCCTGTGTGTTTATATACCTATGTAAATAGGTACCATTTTATAACGTATTATAAGTAAAGAAACATACTGCTTTTGAGTCATTTTGGTTTAGTATTAGGTTTTTCCTGTGATATACGGACCAATTTTTGTGGGTAACCACCACAAAAAATTCCTTTATCGGTCCTAGAAGTGGTCTCAACACAACAAAATCAAAATAGAAACTAAAGAAACAAAAGTCACATCCAGCAGGCCTCCGTGGCTCAGTTGGTGAGAGGATGGCTCCGGCAAAGTTAGTGGTCGCAGGTTCGACTGCTGTCGGATGTGTGAATTTTTCTATTTTTCCTTTAATAAAAAAAAATAATGTGACAGTGACATACCGGAAGCCTTGCCGTCGCCGCATGCGCAGTTCGGCCCGCAGGTACAGTTGGCCCCGCAAGCGGCCTTCCCGCCGCCGCACGTGTCTGCAAACAGAGTTGACTGTAGGTACTATAGTGGTGCCCCCATACTAGTTGTTATAAATGTAGGGATCGGATACCGGTCAAATTTTCAAACCGTTATCGTGTACTTGAGGCAAAACCTTTAAAATTCGTTTTCGCTCGAAAAACCGCTATCTTTAACCCGGTTTTTATAGGAACGCTTTCATAAAGGTTTCGTTCGATTAACCGGGTTCGCGTTCTTTCGAAAGTTCGGAGTAAAAACGAAATAAACCGGTTTTAACCGGTAAAAAAGCCGGTTCCAAGCCTTGGTTCTACATACATATATAACATTGTGTGACAGGGACAGCGTATGGTCGATGCACAAAACCACCACAAGTGTGGGAGTCCCATAACTAGTCATCGGACCCTTGGCTACTAGGCTTGCCGAATCGAATTTCAATAATACGCCGGAGGTACCCTGGTGTATGCTTTTCGCCGATGACATTGTGCTTGTCGGTGAAGACGGACACGAGGTACAGAGCAGACTCGAGACATGGCGGCAAAGGCTGGAGAATGTTGGCTTGAAGATCAGCAGATCTAAAACAGAACATATGTTCTGTGATTTCGGCGGTCTCTCTAGTTTTGCTGCCATAGAACTCGATGGCACTTTATTGCCGGTCTGCTCCGACTTCAAGTACCTTGGCTCGCTCGTACAGTGCGATGGCGATATCGATCGGGACGTGAAAAACCGGATTAGCACAGGGTGGATGAAATGGCGACAGGTTACGGGAACTATTTGCGACGCCCGGATGCCTCTTCGATTGAAGGGTAAAATTTATAAATCCATCATCAGACCTGTCGTCATGTATGGATCAGAGTGCTGGGCCCTAAAGGTGATGGATGAAAAGAGATTGCATGTAACAGAGATGAGAATGTTAAGATGGATGTGTGGCGTGACAAGGATGGATAAGATAAAAAATGAGTATATAAGAGGAAGCCTGAAAGTTGCACCGATAGTAGAAAAAGTAAGAGCTAATCGTCTGGCATGGTATGGGCATGTGATGCGAAGGGATGAAAGTCATGTGACGAGAAAGGCATTGCGAATGAGTGTGGAAGGAAGTAACGGGAGAGGAAAACCGAGGAAAAGGTGGATGGATTGCGTGAGAGATGATATGAAGCGAAAGCAAGTGAATGATGAAATGACGGATGATAGGGAGGTATGGAAGCGGAAGACATGCTGCGCCGACCCCAAATGAATGGGATAAGGGCAGGCGAATGATGATGACTATGAAACTGTATAGAGAGCGAATTATTTATCTTCATTTCATTTTTAGGGTTCCGTAGTCAACTAGGAACCCTTATAGTTTCGCCATGTCTGTCTGTCCGTCCGTCCGTCCGTCCGTCCGTCCGTCCGTCCGTCCGTCCGTCCGTCCGTCCGTCCGTCCGTCCGTCCGTCCGTCCGTCCGTCCGTCCGTCCGTCCGTCCGCGGATAATCTCAGTAACCGTAAGCACTAGAAAGCTGAAATTTGGTACCAATATGTATATCAATCACGCCAACAAAGTGCAAAAATAAAAAATGGGAAAAAATGTTTTATTAGGGTACCCCCCCTACATGCAAAGTGGGGGCTGATATTTTTTTTCATTCCAACCCCAACGTGTGATATATTGTTGGATAGGTATTTAAAAATGAATAAGGGTTTACTAAGATAATTTTTTGATAATATTAATAGTTTAGGAAATAATCACTCTTAAAGGAAAAAAAGTGCGTCCCCCCCCCCTCTAACTTTTGAACCATATGTTTAAAAAATATGAAAAAAATCACTAAAGTAGAACTTTGTAAAGACTTTCTAGGAAAATTGTTTTGAACTTGATAGGTTCAGTAGTTTTTGAGAAAAATACGAAAAACTACGGAACCCTACACTGAGCGTGGCCCGACACGCTCTTGGCCGGTTTTTTCAACAACATAATGTTATGAAACTTATGAATTCGGAACACATCATGAAAAATTAAAATTTTGAAAAAGACCCCCGACATTGTGGACCGATTTTCATGAAACATGGCTAAGAACACTCCCGACAAACTCAGCTTTCAAACAAAAAAAAATAAAACTAAATCGGTTGATCCGTTCGGGAGCTGCTATACCACAATCAGATACACACACACACAGACAGACAGACAAACAGACAGACGGACAGACACGTCAAACTTATAATACGCCAAATGCCCGATGTTTGATTATAGCACACAAGCTATGCTTCTCTGAATTACAGAGAAATTTCCGAAACTTGTATGCGAGTAAATTAAAAATCCAAAAAATCATTTGGAGTTTCATGAGTTTCATTAGATTGCACAAAAAAGCTTTAAAGGGCCTGGCCGGACTGCCATGGTAAAATCGCCCCTGGCTAAATATGAAATATTGATATGCAGGATTATTCGTATTGTTACTACATGTACTACTACTGGATATTATGCCTCAAACTATTTCCGTTTACGAAAAAAATTAAAAAAAAAAGAAATTTTGTTTTTTATTTTTTTCTTTAAAACCACGTACCTATCCGATTGACTTGTTCTTTGAATATTTTATAGATATATTAGGGATACATCAATTAAAAAAAAATTAACTTCCTGACTTTTTGTTAAGTACATTTTTTTTGAAAAATTTTTTTAAATTTTTTTTTACCACATACGAGATAGCGACACCTACTATATTTTCATATAATAATCGCCATTTTATACTCTATTACATATATTTTTATCAAAAATATTAGTTTGGATCAACAATGTCAAAATAAGTTATTTATATATTACTAGTATTACCCTTTAGTACGTTGCTCCTGGAAAGTGATGTATGAAAATTTTGGCATAATTAATGGAAGATTTTTTCTAAATTGGGATATGTAGATTATAGGCCGAAGTTATTTTTCATCATCCCCCCCCCCCCTCTGCGTCACTCCTCTACCCCCCCTTAAAGAGCCGAAAATGCGATTTTTCTCGATTTCTGACAAAACCGATGAAGATACAGAAAAAGCGTGTAGGAACGAAGTAATCCTTAATGAATTTACTTATTTTGACATTCTTGATCCAAACTAATATTTTTGATAAGTATAAAATGGCGATTATTATATGAAAATATAGTAGGTGTCGCTAACTCGTATGTGGTAAAAAAAAAAATTTAAAACATAAACTAAAAAAAAAATGTACTTAACAAAAAGTCAGGAAGTTAATTTTTTTTAAATTGATGTATCCCTAATATATCTATAAAATATCCAAAGAACAAGTCAATCGGATACGCGGTTTTAAAGAAAAAAATAAAAAACAAAATTTCTTTTTTTTTAATTTTTTTCGTAAACGGAAACAGTTTGAGGCATAATATCCAGTAGTAGTACATGTAGTAACAATACGAATAATCCTGCATATCAATATTTCATATTTAGCCAGGGGCGATTTTACCATGGCAGTCCGGCCAGGCCCTTTGACAAACTATATCGCTCAATATAGATCTAAACCTTACCGTAAAGTATAAACAATGCTAGGGAGACAACAATGATTGCAATGCTCCAGTCAGTCTCGTTGGGTCCAGAAATAGCCGGGCATAGTTCAACTACAAACGTCTATACGCAAAGTTTAATTCAATCACTCGTTAACTAAATTAGGGACAGGCCTCTAGCCAAGAGTACAGTCTGGCAAAAAAGAGCAGAAAATAATAGGGGCGTCACTGTCTATATAAAAAGTTTTGCATGTGGCAACTATTGAGTCACTTTTGTATGAGAAAATTGTTTCTATGATAAAAAAATGACTTCCATTACTGGGCGTTTTCCAAAATAAGTCTCGAATATCAAATTTCAGCTTTTCCAAATTTTCCATACAAAATTCGAGTTTCCAATACGTCACGCACGTAGTAAGTTCATACTAAAATCGTGACGTAAAAGGAAAAAAAAATAGGACACATTTTTTATCGTCAGGATCGAATCAGCTCGTGATTCTGAGAAGAATGAGCCCAGACACGTCCAGATCTGGTGAAATTCGATTTTCGAGATTTATTTTGGAAAACGCCCTTCTACTCTTTTTGCCAAAGTATGGGGTTCTTCAAAAAAGGAGTGTACAAGTTTCTAATGGGTCGACAACGCGCATGTGATACCCCCTTGAGTTGCAGGCGTCCATAGGTTACGGTGACCGCTTTCCATCAGGCGGGCCTTATACCTGTTTGCCACCGACGTGGTATAAAAAAAAGCTGTAGGTACAATCGTTGACACTCCGTGGAGAACAATATTCACCTGCCTCTCGCACTAATACGAGCGGTTGAGACAGAAAATAACTACAACTAACGCTATCAAAATTGTACTTTTGGCTACAGGCCCACGTAGAATTGTATTTATAAACGTTTATTGCAAACCATGGTACAATGTCCATACACCCTGCCACCACACCCACATAGTACCCTGATAAGGAATGGTAAAATTTATTCATAGGGTGCATTGGGGTAATTTTGCAAGGGGAATCTTGATATTATAATCGTGATTTTGTGACTTTCGAAATTAGACCACTTTAAAAATTACCCCAATGCACCCTAGAAGGAAGAGACAACAAATGGAATAGGTAACTCGATCATAACTAAGTACGTTTTTCTCAGATATTTAATAGCGAATAATTTTATGGATAATATTAATCATTTTTTGGTCAAATCGGCTAAAACGTGTTTTTAACCCCCGACGCAAAAACGACGGGGTGTTAGAAGATAAGTTTGACGTGTCTGTCTGTCTGTCTGTCCGTCTGTCTGTCTGTCTGTCTGTGTGACCAGATGTGTCTGTCTGTGGCATCGTAGCTCCCGAACGGATGAACCGATTTAGATTTAGTTTTTTTTGTCTGAAAGCTGAGTTAATCGGGAGTGTTCTTAGCCATGTTTCATGAAAATCGGTCTACTATGTCGCGGTCGGGGATTTTTTTAAATTTTTAATTTTGTGGTTAGGTTATTTTGTATTTTATTCATAGGTATGTACGTACGTTAAGTACGAAATGTTTTTTATTCACATATTTAATTTGCGTGTTTCTTTTTAAACGGCGAATAATAACGTTCCTACTAGTAAATCAATGCTAACATGTGCATATAATTAATTAATTATTAAATTAGTCGATTTAATCATTGTTTATGAAGGTTCCCACCCTCTCACCGTGAAAATAAAGTAAGGAGGCAGGTACGCCAATTTAATTAAAATAACAATCCACCACGAAAAGTACATAAATAATAAGTACAAATATGTAAGTACGTTTTTCGCCCCTCTGCTGTTACTTTAAGATTTCCAAAAATACTATGTTAGTATTTTTAACACAAAAACAACCAGTATCTTTATCTTTTGCGTGACGAAAATTTTCCTATTTATTTAGTGTAAACAAATATTCTAAAGTAGATATATATATATATATTACTAGCTTTTGCCCGCGGCTTCGCTAGTGTTAGAAAGAGACAAAAAGTAGCCTATGTCACTCTCCATCCCTTCAACTATCTCCACTTAAAAAATCATGTCAATTCGTTTCTCCGTTTTGTCGTGAAAGACGGACAAACAAACAGACACGCACACTTTCCCATTTATAATATTAGTATGCATATACGAACATACAATAAATATTTATGTAGTTGGTAGGTAGGTATGTAAGGTAATAGACGTAGGTAATAGTGTGTTTACTAATTACTTTATAAAACGCAACCGTTTTTGTACCTCTTTAGAAATCGAACTACCTAAGGATTTATCTAATTACGACCTAGATGTTTAGGATGAATCAAATTAGGTAGGTACCTACATATTAAGATTATGATAGCTTACAGCTAGTTTATTTTTCGGGTGGTTGCTAATAAAACTATATAAATTATTAATTAGATTAGAGTAAAGTTTTAGTTGTTTGTGTAGGTATATGTTATGGTTGTTCAATTTTAAACATTAAGACCCATTTAAGCCTGATTTAGACGGCGTGCGAACTCTGCGAACAGGTTACATACAATTTTGCACAGCCCTCAAATACTGCAATGTAATAAAACTCGTCATGCGAGTACTCGTACCATCTAAATGGGCCCTTAGACGTTACGAGAACTCGTATACGAGTCTTATTACATTGCGTATCTGATTGGTGCGCTGAGTTGTTTATAACCTCAACAGTCCGTAATGTATCTAAAATCGCATACCATACCTTCAGATCCATTAAAAATAATAAATATGTAACGAAATTTTACAATATTTAGCGTACCTACTTACCTGTTTATTAAATCTTCATCTCAGTAGTAAATAACCTACATTTTGTATTGATGTTTTGTAGCCTTTTGTTGCTGAGCCGCGGTCCTGGGTTCGAATCCCGGTAAGGGCATTTATTTGTGTGATGAGCACAGATATTTGTTCTGAGTCATGAACGTTTTCTATGTATATAAGTATTTGTACATTATGTATATCGTTGTCTGAGTACCCACAATACAAGCCTTCTTGAGCTTACTGTAGGGCTCAGTCAATCTGTAAGAATGTACTATAATATTTATTTAAAATATACCCAGATATATCAATAAAATATGAGGATAAAATAAACTCTTTGAAACAAGAATAACCAAAGTCTTATTAATAAAAATAGCTTATTCAGAAGTGAATCTACCGTTATATACTTGTACTAGCTACTACGAGAATAATAAAATTTAAGTATTAAGTTTGTAACAAACTGAAAATATAATCTTAGGGAATCGAGAAAATTCTCAATATTTTATTTATTTTTGGATTATTAATAAATACGATGCATTTCAAAAAGAAAAACATCTGACAGAACATGATTAAAAATATAAATAGGTTTCAGAAAAAAATGTATTGTTGATTGTTCACTTGGCATGTGACTCATTTACTGAATAAAAATTCAGTAAATGAGTTCCTTAATTCTTGCCCTTATTGTATTGTATTTTGGATCTTTAAATTTTGCTCATTTAAATATTTTAAATATTTCATCGCCGATGTACGCAGAAATATGACGCAGTACTAATTTGACAATATTTGTTTCGTATTCTAGGAAAATAAATAATTATTTGTATTTGTAAAACTAATATACCTACACAATGTTAATAGATCTTGCTTCTAAAATACAGTTCAGTTATGACTAGATTATTATAGTTATGTTTTGTAAAGGAGCCACTTGTCCCAGGCTACTCGGCAACTTCCGGTCGGAGGCTGCTCTATGGATCAAAAATGCATTGACGTTTGGCCGGTGCAAGGCGCAGTCCGGCCACTCCGCTATAACGAGTTGTGTGTTGTGTTCTACCCGGTTATTGCTAATCACTGGCAGTTTACGTGTTAAGTGGCTTGTGAAAGCTGATAAAAGGTGAGTTTTATTGTTATTGCGGATTATTTTGACGTTTAGAGTGCGAATTGCATTGTGAATGTCGATATGTGGGGTTTCTAGAAAAACATGATTTGTGTAAGTAGGTAAATAAATATTTCCGATTGGAACGTTCGTTGTTCTTGATTCACTTTGTGACACTTTTATTTTATTTTACGAATTAAAAAAATGTAATAATGCACGTTTAACGTCTTAAAAAGGTGTGTAATTTAATTATATTTTAGATTACAACTAAAAGCCGGAACGAAACTCAATTACTTACGTAAATATTTAGCAGCTATGTAACTGCGCCATCACAACAAATTAATTGCCGCCGGTAAAACCATTATGAGCGACTCCACGTATTTTTCACTTCACTGTGTTGCAGTATTTCACTGCACTGCAAATATTATTCCAGTTCTTAAAAAGTTGCTTACCTTTACAGGAGTCGCAAGGGGCCGGCATCTCGGCTAGGCTGTTATATCTAGACTTGAAGCGGTGCGGAGCGGCTGCGCGCGCAGGCGGTGCCCAGACATCTAGCACAGACGAGAGCGCTCTCGGGTCAATAACTGAGTTGCTACGTGGGGGAATCGGACGATCGGAGCTCCGCTGCCGGCGTACGCCAGGAGCCGACTCGCGCTCCGCGCTCGCCCTCCGGACCGCAAGCCGGCACCGTGGCGCAGAAACTCGCCCGCGCGCACCGGAACAGCGATGCCGACAAGGAGAAGGACAAGGAGAAGCCGGCCACCCCGGAGGCGGTGCTCGCGCCCGCCGCCGCGGACGAGCCCCCGGCCGCCGCCGCCGCCGGCGCCGGCGCACGCCCCGAGCCTCTAGACATACACCCGCGCAAACGCAAAATAAGAGCCACCAAAGACACTCAAATATCTAAAAACGAACCTTTAGATAAAATAAGAACGGAATCGACAAACCATCCCAATGCTTACCAAATGTACTTACACATTCGGAAGACGATCGAAGTTCGTCAGAAGAACCTCTTACCTGTCAAGCCTAAGCCTCCTAAAGATTTTAACAACTATCTGATGAATCGTCGGACTTACACCTTACAATCCACCGTGAACCCGGAGAGCAAGATCGAGATCCCGACGACGCTTCCGCCACAGATGGTAGAAGAGTTTACTTCCCAAGAGAAAGAGCGCACTCGTCTAGTCACTCAGCATTTGGTCGAGAAAGAGAAGCTGGTGTTAGCAGTGGAGCAGGAAATTTTGCGAGTTCATGGACGAGCCGAGAGGGCCGTGAGCAACCAGTCGATGCCATACTCTGTGTGTACAATCCTGCGCGGGAAAGAGATATACAGCGAGATACCTCCTGAGCAAGAAGAGAATAGAACGACCCGCCGGGGGCGCTGCAACGGGCGGCAGATCAACGCGTGGCTGCAGGAGGTGGACGATAAGTGGGAGAAGATTAAGGAGGGCATGCTGCGCCGGCAGCACATCGAGGCCGAGACGCTCCACGCCGTGCAAGTGATGGAGTGGGAGTGGAAGTTAAAGGAGGTGGGCATCTGCGACGCGAAGACCAAGCCCGCCACCGACCCCGCCCACGTGCCACAAGTCCACGTCTCCAACTTCGACCTGCCTGCTTGAGCTTTACATGAGATCTCGTTCAATCCAATGGATGCCATTAACACATTTCTTCAGTCATTACGATTTAGCTTTATAGTGATCCTTTAGTCTTTTACTATTCTTCAAGGTCAGCATTTGTAATTGCATTTTTAGCGTTACTCAATGAATTAAGATCATTGTAAAGTTGAGTCTTGATAACATTTCGCTAAATGCGTTCGAAGATGTTAGAACATAAGTACCTTAATTAATTGTGTTCATTTTTAACTATGTTAAGTTTAGTTTAAGGTTGTTGCGAGGTTTTGACGCTGAGCTTTGGCGTCAAATTTTAATGTGATAGATTGAACACCGGACTTTCATATTGATTGCTAATAAGTGTCTATATCAGTGTTGAATTGAATTTCTGAAATGTTCAAATCTTTAAATATATCTCGATGTTAAATGTCCGCGACAATATCAGTCGTTTGAATAATTTCATTCAATAATATAAATGTCTAATAAATACCGAAAATGTGAGTTGTTAGAAGTGATTAAACGGTTCAGTTAAATGTGAATTTTATATATCGTTTCTCTTTTGCATTTATCGAATCTACCTACCTAGATACAGAGTGTAACAAAAATGGTGGTGATCCGTTTAAGGGCGTACTCAGTATCGTATTCTTATCAGGAAAAAGTAGAAGAAAATTTTTTTTTCGCTAAAAAAATTTTCACTTTTGTATGAGCCGGGCCGCGCGAATCGGTCGAATCTCCATACAAAGATAAAAAAAATTTTTGCGAAAAAAAATTTTTATCCTACTTTTTCCTGATGAGAATACGATACTGAATACGCCCTTAAACGGATCACCACCATTTTTGTTACACCCTGTATGAAAAATACACATCGATTTCATATTGTAACAACTACAGCATGTTTTGATTTCATGCTAAATTTTGTTAATAGGTACATACTATTAGTGCGAATATCGAACCTATGCGTAATAATTTATATTATCAATTAATATTTTGTTCATAACATAACAACCAAAGGTACTTCCTTAATAGTACCTATAGGTACTAACTTTGTTTATCATAATCACTATTCCCATCAACAATAACCATAGGTATTTTTTTTTTTCAATAAATACATTCATTTCAAATTTCCATAAAAGTTGACCAAAAGCGTGCGCTAGCTCCTAGTACGAGAGATAAGTAACTTATAGCCACAATAAAATGATCGGTCGTGAACAAAAACTCCGACCGGTTTAGCCGCGATCCCACGGAGCGTACCTGCGCCTTACAATGTTGGTTACAATTTATAATGTCGCAACTTGCAAGTAACCTGAAGATAGTGGACCGCTGTACTTCTTCATACAAACTTAGGTTGTTGGTAAAACAACGTATTCCCTTGTTGCGTGTATAGTTATGCACAATAAACTAATAAATTATACAAAAATATTAACAGTTAGTACTTAATTTTGATAAGATTTTTACCTAAACAACACAAAACAAATTATATAAGTAATTAAAACACTTAAGTACATAAAAACACAAATAAACCCACCTAGGACTCGACCGAGAAAGGAAATCCCATGGGACGCTCACAGAAAACTGTCCCAACTTGTGGTTACTAGGTACATACATAATTACATATGCCAAAAAAATTGTGTTATTATTATTAATGGAAAAATAAATCGCGCTTGTTTAGTATGGGGAGTCCGCTTCTACACAGTAAGACAGTGACTTGAGGGAAAAGCTGTGCTAAATTTATATACCTCACTCGGAGAAGCGGTAATACGGACTAACTGAATACGTCCCTAACTCCCTACTGACCTACTGTGGATCATATACGGGCTGAAACAATGCTACATACGGAACCTATGCTCACACGGATGATGGTATAGCTTACAGGGCAGATCCCTAAGCTACATACGAATCAATTCACGGAGCATCCCGACTCAATGGAACTTTGAACGCAGCAAGCAAAACAGTGTTATTATATGGACCATTTGCGAAGGGACAAGGAGGGGGTACTTGGACTTTCCATATCTACGTGCTTGGCCCGTATAGTAAATAATCAATCTAGTATCTACATACCTACCTACATATTCCAAAACCCACCACGTTCACAGTAGAGCATTTTCAGAATTTGGGACCCCCCAATTAGCGTAATGTCAGTTTTGTGACGATAATTAAGCATGCAATTTCAATAAAAATATTGTTTTTGTGTTAATTACATAAACTTTAAGCGATAATCTACATTCAGAATGTGGAAAAAGTAAATTTTTAGAAAGATTTTATGCTTAATTTGTCGTCACAAAACTGACAGCGAGTTAATTTTTGTTAACAATTTACGCTAATTGGGGAGACCCGAATTCTGAAACGTCTTGTACCTAATTCCCGGAACGTTTTTCCATGGCACTGGCAGTAATGTGGCAGTAATTTAGCGGGCGGGGCGAGATAGGTTTTTGCGGCAATCTGTTCCGCTATACGAGTTGAATAATCCCCGATCCAGTGGTTGACAACTAACTACCTAAACATTTTTGGGAAGATTACGTTTGACAGCTCTTAGAATAAGTATATATCAACCAAATTTACTTGAACCGCAAATTACGATCTCGTAAATATTACACGCAGGGAAGCACATCCTAAAAGTTACTAAATACAAGATTTTCGAATAATTCACGGCTAATTTCATTAGACCGGGTTAATGTGTCGGTCAGTATGTCTTACTAAATTTAATTTTAAAAAGTTTAATACCTACTAAAATACGGAACCCTAAAAATGATAAAAGTAGGTACCTATATATTTATTCAGTTCGTGTACATGATTACAGATAGCAATAGCAATAGTACTGGGCCCGAATCAAATCAACACAAGGCCTTATTCATAGTTTTGTGTTCCTGCCGGTGAGTAAGGCTGCCAAAGCTCAACGAGGGTGCGATGTGCTGACGACGGGATTACCTACGGAACTAATTTGTTCCGTCTATTGTCCTTTCGGTGGTCGACACTTCGAACCGTCCGTCCTTAGAAATAAGTATTAGCTTAGCTTCCCATCAGGCGGACTGTTTGCCACCGAACTGTATAATGTAATGTAATAACACTAATAATGTAATGTATTACCGATATAAAATTATAACTTAATGCAATGGCCAGTCAGAACACATTCCCTACTAGTTAAATAAGTACTTTTTTTAAATAAAATATACTCTAAAATAATGAAATGTCTCACTTATATTACATACCTAATATTATATTATTTGCTCCTAAGGTTGGCGATGACTGAAGTAAACAAGCAACGACGCAGTTTCCGACTTGATTTATTTTTTGGTAGCCAAGTATTAGACGAGGAAATCGAGAAAACGGTGCTGGTAGGTGCACTGTTATAATATATAGTTTTTTATTTCATTGAGATTTTAATTTTTGTTTATATTTTCACAAAGTTTTGTTTTGTTTTGTAAATGTATTTGTTATGTATTTTATGTTTAGCACAATTTGTCGAGCCCATTATATTTATCATCACAAATTAATATTGATTCAAATGATGGATAGGTACTTGTTATCTTGTCTTTAAATTATTTAATTCGTTGTAATTTTTTATTGGTAGATATCTATCTAGCATACATATGCCGAGTAACGACAGAAGCAAACAAAATAATTATGTACCTAATATTAAATGTGTCGATCTTAACATAATCGTCAACGCTCTGTATAGTATAACGGTACGAGCAAATTTTGTCCTTATGGTAAACGAAAAAATTACTTAAGATTGTCACAAACAAAAAGATAATATGCACAAGTCAAGGTATGCGGACAAAGTGCCAAAAATATGTATAAAACGTAGTAGCATAAAAACGAAGTCGAAGTAAGTATATCAACTCATCTCACGAAACTCACTCCGTGGGAGATAAAAAACTTAGACCCGTGGCCTTGGACGCGTGGAACTAAAAAACAACGCCCGAAGAGATTTGACAAATTACACAAAAAACATTATAAAAACTTAAACGGGGACTCGCAAGAAATGATCTTGATTTTTCGCGTTACTTAAATTCAATGGACTGATCATTTTTTGTCTACATTTTTAAGGGAATTTGAATCTTAGGTCCATTTAGTGGAAGTACGTTTTGTACGTCGGTATTTTCATGGTTTAGTATAGCAAAAGTGACGTGTTTGATGTCACTTTTGACAAATCCGATCCATATCTAATTCATAACCTATAATTAAAACCAGAATACGTCTGTGTGAATTTAACAGTTTACTTTAACGGATTTAAATTAATGGTAAAGGGTAGCTAGTAATAGACACTGAGGGTCTACCAAAACCGCCTTGAGCGGCCTAAAGTAATTATGTAGGTACCTAATGAGCGTAATAAAAATATTCATAATGCGCAAATAAATATATTTAGTTAGCTAACTAAGTACTTAAATATTTTCTAATAATATTAACTAAGGTACATTATTTTTGAATAAATATTCAATAAATTACTTACAATTAAATTACTTTTAAATAAATAAATAACAGACATTCAGGCACAAAAAAAAAAATCAGTCCTTTTTCATTTTCAACCCTTTGTTCTTCCCCATCATTCGTCGCAGAACAGAGTAACATATCCAGAATATCAGATATAGGTTGGAATCTGTCGTGATCATCATATATGTTGCGAACACTGCAAATAATATGCCAAGTATGTTGAAGAGAAGTGGTAGGTATGAGCTGGTCTTCTGTCGGCAGGGGCAGTCGAGAGGGCAGATCTCGACGGTTTTTTCTAGTTTTACGGGCTCCATTTTGGTTTTCGGCTGCGATTTTTGAGTGTCTGCATATTGCTGTTTGTGGACGGATTCTGTAATGAAAAAATAATTTTAAGGTTATGAAGCTAAGATATTGTTTGTTTTTTATTATTGACTATTTATTCATGTCAAAGTTCATCATTGCGCTTTTCAAATTAAAAAAGTTTGTTAAGCTATGAATAAGTTAGCAGTCGGCGCAGTCGGTAGTGACCCTGCCTGCTGCGCCGCGGTCCCGGGTTCGAATCCCAGTAAGGGCATTTATTTGCGTGATGAGCACAGATATCTGTTCCTGAGTCATGGATGTTTTCTATGTAAGTATATAAGTATTTATACAGCGTGTGTATTCCATACGGGCGAATATCTTAGTAACGATTAGTATCGGACCTAAGTAGCCTAACTACTTGTTTTTTTTTTAATAGATGAAATATTTTTTTTCATACATAATAATTCAGCACGCAATGTATTACGTCCACATCAATTAGCGTACCTACCTAAACGTCACTACGACATGACGTTTATGTCAACGTATGAAGTTGGACGGGGTACATTGCTGCTTGGTCAGATTAAAAAAAATAATTACTCTTAATTAAAAACACTTTTTAACAAAATGATTATAGTACACGATTCGTATGATCAGATACTATAACTGGATACATTATTCGCCCGTATGAATCCACACGCTGTATATTATATATATCGTTGTCTGAGTACCCACAACACAAGCCTTCTTGAGCTTACCGTGGGCCTCAGTTAATCTGTAAAAATGTCCTATAATACTTTGCAAGAAACAATGTAGTAAATAGTACCGCTTTTCTACCAGTAGGAAATTATTGGGGGTACCTATTACTAACTTAATACCTAAATCATACATGAGAGCCACATGCTTATACATATTTTACTGCTAAAAATTGACTCGATATAGGTACACGGTTGTAAGGAAAATAGCATTGATGATATTTAACCCTTCGTCTGTGTCTGTCAAAAAATTGTCATAAAAAATTTACTTTTATGTACATTTTTAAAGTCCAACGCCTTATGTTAGGATCCTTATCAAACACAGACGAAGGGTTAACATTGATAACGCCTACAAACATTAGAAAATCGTTCTTGATGTTTGTTTAACACGTTTCTATTAAAAACTTGTAGGCGTTTAATTATTTGCCTTGTAGTTTGTTGCTTTTGTGATGATAATAATATGTAATGACACTTTTTGTACATTTTGGTAAATGTATTTTTTTTACTTTTATTTATAGGTTATTTATTTACTTCATCATTTGTTAGAATAAAAATAAACTTTTATTGTATTTTAAAGGTACCAATACCTAAATTAAGGACTTCAAATAATTCGATTTTACCTTTTACAGTCTGGCACATGGTTGAAAACGATTCCGTCGGTTTTCCGAGTCCGAATGGTATAGTAAAATAATGTAAAACTCTTAAATATGGTTCTTCATTTCAGGCGAAGGTTGTCGTTGTAAAGAGCGGAAGTGCCACAATGGTTTCCGCTAGGAGTAACTCTACTCGTGCGTGTCGCTGGAAAATAACCAGATTTCCCGGAAAATAACAGTCTTGAAAGCATTTGTTTTTTTAGAAATTTAGAAGCTTCTGTTACTCATTAATAGTTCATCAATAGTTTTTTGGAAAATGTACAAAAATTTGTTCCAGAGGACTGAGGAGGTGAACGACCTCCCGACAGGTGCAGCTGTGTCAAATTGAATTTATAATTTTTTTTCTACTCGTCGACTGTAATCTGTCAATTAGGACACCACAGACTAAACTATAAGTGCTAACTTTCAGTGTTGGATACTCTATGGCAGTTCCGACTCAACTATAATAATCCCATTATAGTTGACTTTAGTTAACTGTAATAATTTCAAAAATAGAACTTCATACAATTTCTATACTAATTTGCGATACCTGGCAAATTTGTCTGCATCTGAAACACATTTTTTTTATCTGTCGCGTTATCGTCCAATCAGAGACGGTTATTACAAACAATTGGTTGCTAGGTAATTCGATGTTGATACAACGGTGAACGACGCTATTAACATTAATTTTAACTTGCATGAATGATGATATTTCCGTCCATTGATGATGAAGAGATGATGACTCGTAGAAAAAGTATTGTATACAATAGCGATATAATTAAGCTTTTCACTCTCGTACCGTACTATTAGGCCACTCAGCAAGCTTCGTGGCCTAAACATGGTACTCGACTGAAAAGCTTTGTATTATATCACGATTGTATAAAATACTATATTAGTGTTCGTAGTGTCCGTACCTCTATATTATATGAAAAGGATATTCACAGTTTTGGTTAAAATCAAAACGTTGGGTTTAGTTTTGTTTGATAATCTTTTCGCTGTTGTAAAACAACGTAACTACATAAGTATATTGTACACAATAACGGGGCACAGTTGTTTCTTGTTGTGCAATCATTTGTGCGTCAATTTGATTTAGATTACTTAAGCGCGCGGTTGTTTTATGCGGAGATCGCAGCGTCAGACGAATGCGATCAACGGATGCGTCTACCGCGTCTGCGTTCCAAAACAAGGCACCCTTTTCTTTACGGCAAACGCATGCGTTACTGATGCGAGCACATTGTCATTTTTTTTACGTGGGAGCTACATAGTGCAATATTGTTTTATGCGTTTGACGCTCCGTTCGCAGCGGTATTTTAAAATTGTTTGCGATTACCGCAGCGATTACTTGAGAAGGTATATTTGGAATTTAGTTTTAAAGTGTCTTTCAAGCAGGTGAACGTGTTAAGTTAAAAAACTCACCAGACTTCTCGATTATTTCGCCAATTTCCATCCACTTTGTAATGTTCGTGTGAAAGATCATAGAAAAACCGGTCGATCTCTAATTAAATCAATCAGGAGTTTATAACCCTCCTTTGAAAATGGCATAATTTTACTTTTCTTTAAGTTTGCCATAGTGATAAAATTAATAATTAATTAATGTCATAATTAATCGAGTTGAGATGCAATGCTAAATGATTTATTCTTCCTCCATCAAATGTGGGTAGACGCACAAAACAACACGAATATGCGCAAGCGCTAACCGCTTGCGTTGAACGGCCACGTTTCACGCAATAAACAAGGATGTTCCTTACATAAACTATGAAGATAAAATATTTTTATATGCGCGTTTGACGCATCGCGTCTCACGCTGCGCTTGCCGCTGCATCAACCGCGTAAAACAATGGTCTATAATTATATTACCTGACTTGAAATGATCTGCGTCTATCGCACTGCGTGTAACGTAGCGTTTATCGCATAAAATAACCGCGCGCTTTAAACAGTGGTTCCAAAACGATTCGTTTGGCGCCCTATCCGAAATCCCATACCTACATCATACTAAAGCCTAACCAGAAATATATGACTATTGTCTGGAAGGCGCTGTTATTCTGATGTATGGGATGACAGAGTTCAATTTAGTATGAAGAAAATAATTGGCGCGTAGTCATATATAATACCTCTACTTCTGGTCCTTTACTTACATATATAAGAGGGTCAGATAGTCATTGGACGTTTGAGATTCCCGGGCAACACTTGCTCCAAGTTCAAACAGTTGCGACCGGATATTTGTGTACAGACAGAACAATAAGCCCAACCTTGCTCCGAATGTTTTTGCAGCGCTGCAGTCGTATAAAACGTAACCGAATGACGGATCCGACACAGTTTGATAAAACCAAAGACCGACTGAACTCATCATGCCTTCCCCCTGCGAGCCTTGCAAAGGTGAGATTTTAAGCTGTACTTTTTAGGACAAAGGAACCCTTATTGTCAGCCCAAAAAATGTTTGCTTATAATGTTATATATACAGTGGCGCATGTTTATAAGACGGATCGAACTATAGACCTCAATCTAGCCTAGTGCTTATACATAAAAAAAAACTTTTTTTGTATACAAGCTTTTATAGCTCTCTCAACTAATAATCATCCAGTCAATTCTAACAACCCCAACCACAGTGGCTTTTCGTCGTTTTACAGTTTACAATTACCAGATTATATTTTAAAGAAGAGTTTTTTTTCTACTTTAAGTCTCATTAATCGCAGGTATATTTTTTTTTAAACGTATTTAAGAAAACTAATTATGCCATTCTGTTTCCTATAATGGAACGAACTATATGCCAAAGTTAACGGAATTCAATAAAAACAAGGTGTATATTATGTTTTGATTTTGATATTAACAGCTTTTCCTGTCGTTGTGTATCTTTTACTGCACATTCCTTTTATTAACTAATTTAATAATAAAATACTAAACGTCATTTTTCTTAGATTCCTGCCCGGACGGCACTTGCCAAGATAACTGCGGCTGCAAGGACAAGGGCTGCAACGACTGCTCCTCTAAAGGTATTTCGTCGTATACTGTTTTATTTTTATCAAACAAACTCAGCATCACAAAGGTTCCATACCGGTGGGGTAATGGATAAATAAGGTTGTGAAACCCTCGCAACGCTCAAGACTCTTTTTGTTCACTCTCTACGCTCATGGTTTAATTTTGGAATCTCTTTTTGATTGTCATCCGTACTTAATATCATAATATATAGGAAAGTGTGTGTGCCTATGTTTGTCCGCCTTTTCCGAGTGACGAATTGACGTGATTTTTTATGTGGAGATAGTTGAAGGGATGGAGAGAGACATAGGCTAATTTCTGTCTCTTTCGAACCCCTCACTTTCCTAAAATGGGGGGTGGCAGTTTTTATGGATCATTCTGCAATTTTCGAATTTAACGCGAGCGAAGCCGCGGGCAAAAACTATTAAGTAGGTACTGTAAAAGGAAGGAGGTGTCATGAGCCGTTCGGGCTCCACTTCACTTCGCAACCGGCGCGGCGGGAAGATTGGCGGCCATGAGAAGCCCCCACCTCAACGCCACCGCCAACAAGAATCGGCATCTTCAAAATATTTAATTGTTTATTTATGTGTAGAATAAATGTTTTGCCTTGTTTTTTTTACTTGAAGTTAGGTGAATTTGCTAACAGCTGTCATGTCAATGTCATCTAGTCATGGCCACAGACAATTAGCTGTCAGAAAGTTCAAAAAAGGGTCTAGTCGATGGGCAGGGGTTAGGTTTTTGCTATTGGTTTTCCTAACCATAGTCCATATGAAAAAAAATGAAAATGAAAATGAAATATTTATTTTTAAAGTAGGCATATTACAATGCGCATATGAACGTCAAATAAAGCTACGCCGGCTCTAACCCTACGCCTCAGCCTCGAGAAGATTTCAGTCCCCCCTCAGTTGGGAGGGGGGTATCCACTATGGGACCGGCAAGAAACTCGGCGGGCAACTTCTTTTCAAAACATTACATCTTATAACTAACATGCATTAAATAACAAGATACAATTTAACATGCAAAAGTATTCATCAAAGAATATGAACAGACTAGGTACTCTATGGAAATTAATTTCAATAAATTATATTATTGCTTAATAATACGTCGTTCTTCTTCAGAGAAAACATATCAAATTGTCACAGAAGAAAAAGATAATATGAATCTCAATATCATTAAATATGTAATTTACCTACACAACATAAAATATAAAATATTTGATATCTGACTAATTTGCGAGGACCTTGGCTATTAGTCCAAGTATCCAACTATCCAAATTTTGGCGGTCTCAGCCGTGGACTAGGCAACCACGCAAATAGTGTTAGATGTTGGCTACCTTGAATAAGGCTGTCACTATTGGGTGATAGGAGTGTTTTTTTTGTGTGTGTAGGGGGGCCTAGCTTAGGTAGGGCCAACCGGTAGTCAGGGTAGATTAGGATAGGGTGTAGTATTGTGAACAATGGCTGCTTCTAACATAAGGGGGAGGGATATGTAAGAGGTTTCACATACGGAATGAAACCTTTTACAGCATTTTGATGTTCGCTGACTGGCAGTCCCCGATTTAAATTACGAATAATAGATAAAACGTCAAGGAGAACGAACACTTGACGGGGGCATTCAGATAGAAGCAGCGATTGAGAGTGAACGCTTGTTATTTAGCTCCTAAAAATATAAAAAGATATTGAATCAAAATGTGGTTTAAATGTATGGATGCCCTTCACCAATAGGCCGTCTCTCTTACAGTACCTAGTTAATAAATGAGCTTACCGTGGGACTCAGTCAATCTGTGTAAGAATGTCCTATAATATTTATTTATTTTATTTTTTATTTAAAACTATATCCGTAAATTTGGTCACGTAAATAATTTTTAACCGACTTCAAAAAAAAGGAGGAGGTTCTTAATTCGACAGATTTTTTTTTCACATGTATCTGTTCCCAGGTGGTTGCTGCTAAGTAAAATGGAGGAATCCCGACCGCGCAGGCGCCGGCGCCGGCCGCTCGGCGCGCGCGTCGCGTCTGCGCTAGAACGCTGCTTTCCCGTCGCCTTTTCAGTCACGTTCTTCCTCACTATAGTGCTGTTCCATTGTTGTCTTCTGTGATTCAATAAATTTATTTGTTCAATACCGATTTTCATTTTAATTTTTTTTTTGTCATTTTTGATGATGCATTAATTTCCCGTGAATCGGCGAATCTACTGAATACAACGAACCTGGAACAAACCCTTTCCGTGACATTAAAATTATGTTTCTGATAGTATCCAATAAACAAACAAATTGCAATAGTAGAAATGATTAGAAAATAAGAAGTCTTATCAAATGAAAAGTAGGTAAGGAAAACATCCAACGAGTAGGTATTTCATTCATTAGTATTGCCATTTTATTTCACAACTTTCCAAAGTTCAACATCACTAATAAAGTTATAAGACTCTTTACAAAGCCTCGGCGGGGTCAAAGTACCTATAATAAAATTAGAAGAAACAAAAAAAAAGGTCCAACAAATAGTTCATTGTCATTTTAGATATTTTATAACCTTTCAGGGCGCGTAGCCGAATGGCACAAACGCTCACGAAACGCTCACGAAACGAAACGCTCGTAGATATATATCTCTATCGCTCGTGCGTTGACTACCACTTGTAAATTGTAACTTGTAGCTTCGAGACTCCTGGCCGTTCCTCAAGGGTTTGGGCGCGTTTGATTCGTTATTGTGGAACTCAGAATAACCCTTAAAAATCTTTAAAGAAATGCAGTGCAGTTGACTGCGATAGCTTCCAATTCAAATCTAACACCTGAATCCATTTTCGGTCATACAAATAAAGACGATGTATCGCAGTCAAACACACTCAAGCATAGACCATTTCCATGCTGCGACACATAAAATAAATATGGTCAACGAATATTTCATCAACATTTTATTCAAGTTTACTGCGTGATTTACAGAGCCTCGACCTTCACGTAGTCCACGACCAGTTGGGGCTGGGTCCAGGTCTGCTTCCAGGAGCGGTTCTCCCAGAAGTTGGCGGCGGCGGTGGCCTGGCCGTTCCTCCAGGGTTTGGCGTTTGAGTCATTGTCGTGGAACTCGGTGTTTCCTCCTACTGCCACGCCGAGGGTCAGGTAGAACTGAAAGAATAATTAATACTTTAATTTGATAGTCTGTAGTCGCTGTACCTTTTGGAGGTTTAGCCAAGATATCAAGGAATTCTGGACAACGAAACATCAATAACGTTGGAAAGTTGGAAGTGGAAGAAGTTACGAATTCGTTGAAAAGCGCAAAGGCGGAATAATTCTTGGACAACTTTGCCACTTGGAATAGAAGAAGAATCATATCATATCATATATTTATTCAAAGAAAACAATACAGGTATTGTGTTTGAATTGAAGCCTTAAAACTAAATATAATGGTACAATAAAAATGGTAAGCCTAGATTATTAAACATTATGAAAAATTTCGTCTACGGTGTAAAAACAACTTCTCAATAAAAACTTTTTTAGTTCTTTTTGAAATAAAGCGTAATCTGTAATGATTTTAAGTTCTGTAGGCAATCGGTTATAAATACATATACCTTGATGGCCAGCGGAATGTGCAGCAACCTCGAGTCTGGGACGAAACTTTACCTTCATATTTTTGGTGCGCGTAAGTAGGCGTTCATGTTGCTCCGAAGAAGACTCGTTCCTTAGAAGCTTTGTGAGCAACACCAACACATACAAACTAGGCACTGTGAGAACTCCCAACTCTTTAAAAAAGTGTCTACACGAGACCCATGGGGGTATGCGGAAAATAGTACGGACTGCTCTCTTAGAATTATAAGGGCTCTGCTGATATTATATTTGTAGCTATTTCCCCAGAGTTTGATGCTATATCTTAACTTAGATTCTATCAGAGCATAGTAGACTGTTTTGAGTTGATCGATTCCCATGACCTCCCTAAGACAGCGTAAAGCATAGCATGATGATGCAATAGAGCTCTCGACAACCTCCAACTCATGCTTCCAGTTTAGATAAGAGTCAATGCGTACACCGAGACATTTAACCTGTTCTACTACATCTATGACAGCTCCATTCATTGACACTTCAAGTTTGTCAGTCTTGTGAGAGTTATATTTATATACTATTATTTTAGTCTTATCAGTATTTACTCGTAAATTATTTTTTGCAAACCAGTCACTAAATATTACAACTAGATCATTCATAATCTTATTTAACTCGTCAATACTGTCAGCAGAAACCGTTGTATTTGTATCATCTGCATAAACCGTCAAATTACAGTTTTTGACAGTACCTTTGATATAGTTTATGAGATCATTTGTAAATACGAGAAATAGTAAAGGGCCGAGAATGGAGCCCTGCGGGACACCACGTTTAATATCAACAGCTTCGGAATTAACAGATTTTTCGAAAGAGTTTTCAACGTTTCGTATTTCCACAAACTGTTTTCTATTTTCAAGGTAATTTAAAAGGAGTTGGTAAGCATTGCCTCTGATCCCATAGAAATCGAGCTTTTTCATAAGAATAGCATGGTCGACTAAATCAAAAGCAGAACTAAGGTCAATAAAAAGACTCGCCACTCTTTTACCATTGTTAAGCTCTGTCAAAATATCATTTACAAGAGAGTCAATAGCGTCAACAGTCCCTAAGTTTTTTTGGAATCCGTATTGCCGAGGGCTGATGACATCATACAGTGTGAAATGGTCTAAAAGGCGTGATTTGATCAGCTTTTCAAAAACTTTTGAGAGAACTGGAAGAAGCGATATCGGCCGATAATTCTTAAGGTCAGTTTTTGATCCTTTTTTGTAAATTGGCAGGACCCTAGCCACTTTTAACTGTTCGGGAAATACTGCAAAATCGAAACATCTATTAAAGAGAAAAGCTAATGGTTCTGCTAGCAAGTCTATACAATCTTTTACCACAGAAATGGGCATTTCGTCAAAACCACTAGATTTTTTGTTATTCATATTTTGAACTATTTTCATTATTTCAATTGAAGTTACTGCATGAAAAGATATGTTATTGAATTTAGTACTATTAGATTGTTCAAGTAGATGTACAGCAGAAGGCATATCACCAGTGTTTGGGTCATTACTATGGTCGAAACCCTTTGAAAAAAAGTTAGCTATCTCTAGAGGATTATCAACAACCTCATTCTCTACCTTCAGAATAATTTTGCCAAGTTCAGGTTTGTGAGATTTGTTACGATATTTATTAACAACATTCCATATTACTTTTGCCGATCCTTTGGCACTACTTATTTCTGACTGAACTGCTGCCCGTTTTGCATATCTGACAACTCTTCTAAAGATATTAATATATTTGTCTTTATAATCTAGTATAGATTTGTCACAAGTTTCTTTGTTTAAGTTAGTCAATACACGTTTCATTTTACTCGCTACTTTAATACCCTTAGTTATCCACTTAATTTTGGAGTCCTTTATCAATTTTATTTTTTTCTTAGTCTTTTGAAAACTATCGTTGTAAAAATGTGAGATGTTATCAAGAAATTCACTAATGCTCAAATTATACCAGTAAGTATTTATTAATCTATTTCGAAATGACTGGAGATTTGTTTTATCACTTATATATCTTTTTTCCCTAAACACAAATCTTTGGTTAAGATCATTATTCGTATTAGTTTCTGTTTCTAATTCGCAAAAAATAGCAGCATGTCCGTCAGCTAGACCGTTGTGATCAACTTCAGTTGTCAAAATTGAATCGCTGGACAAATTTGTAATGAAGTTGTCGACGCAAGATTGAGAATCATTTCTTCTAAAGGTGACATCATTGATAAGATGCTTAAAATTGTAAGACTTTAAAAGATTAAGAAAATTATTACGGTGCTTATTATCAGTTATTAAATTAACATTGAAGTCACCAGCAATAATAGCTTTTTTATTGAAAAGTTGTTCTAGCAGTAATTCAAACCTTTCCAAGAAAACATCAAAATTCTTAAAATATGGTGCTCTATAGCAACAGCAGATGTGTAGACTCGTATGTATATCCCTTACACCACAAATTTCAAACCCTTCAGCTAAATACAGTTTGTCACAAAACGCAAGAACTTCAGTGTCTCTGTTATTTAAAGCCAAAATTAAAGTGCCACCTCTTTTTTTTGTCGGCCGTGTGTTGTGACAAGCTATTTTATAATTTTGTAAATTCAGAGAACTAATAGAATTTTTGTTCAAAAAATGTTCACTTAAACATACATAATGTAATGGTTTATTTTGTGATTCAATGTAAATTTGGATTTCATCAGCTTTGTTTGAAATACCGCAGACATTTTGGTGGAGTATATTAAGACTATCATACATTTTACAATTTGGCACGAAAAAAATCATCCTTTTGTGTACTGTGGTCAATTACGGAGTTGTGAGATATGAACATACATAATCGTTGTTTTTTTTTTTATCTGTATAAGTAATTTGGTGGAACCATCTGAGAGACGCGAAAGCCAGGGCTGTTAATGCTGCAGCCTATTGGGCATCTACTTACTGTATAAAAAAGAAAGGAAAACCAACACGATAAGAAGAAGATGCACGTACCTAAAGTAAAATCCATAATCCTACGGACCAAATTGACAAGTAAGTGTGAACGAATGTTGCCACAATTTGGCCAGTGTCGTTCTTATCGATATTAAAATTATTATTATATCGTAGATTTAAGGTGCACCCAGACGGGACAATGAAATTGGCAATTTGATCGGCTAATCAATATACCAACTTTTTCTGTGATTTCGACAGATCAAAAGGTTTGTAGACCGCTAATTAGAGATATTTTTTTTATTTCGAAGCAGCAATAATATTATTCGAAAATTATACAGATATCTATTATATACTTGCCATAGCGTGACAGATAATTTATTATCGTCGGACATGGTATTTTATTTTTTATCTACAGGCTCGTAAACGTTTTTATGTTTTAAAACTAGTGGGTAAAAATGCATGGTATCCATCCACTACCTCGAAGATACATAGAACAAACCAAAATGTGTACCTCTTATTTGAAACTCATATACCAGCAATTCCCGTCAACTTTGTACAAAAATTAAGGGAAAAGTTAAATTTGTTTTTATTAATTCCTATTTTGTTACCAAGATTTTGTTGATTAATTGAGATTTTATTAAGTTTTATTTCGTCATTAAGGTTCTCTAGTATCTATATTTTCTTAATTATAACAATTATCCTGTATATATCTTACGAAAGTCGAATTATATTACTAAATGTTGGTAACAAAATAGGATCAATTAAAATTTGCTGACGTGGCATTGTACAAAGTTGACGGGAATTGCTGATACAATACTTATTCTTGATTTTACTGACAGTAGTCTGCTACAAGACTAAAGGTCTATTCTTTCATTTAAACACTTTATTCTTTATTTAAACTTGTCTGTTGTATGTACTTTACAACTTGTCGATATATTGTTATCGACATATACCCTTCCCTATTTTAATTTTGCTGTTCCTGGTATCATTTTACCTGTCAGTCGTTTGTAAATTTAGTCCGTAGGATTATGAATTTTACTTTAGCTCGATTCCCGAAGTAGTTCAGTCTCCGAAGAACACAGAATGCCAATAGATAATGAAAAAACTCAGAAATTCATTTTATCCCTTGCAATAGAAGAGGAAATAACTTACAAATTCGTTAAAAGGCGCAATGCCGTTTGCTTGAACACCAGAGCAGGTCTCAGGCAACTTGCCTCGCAGGCCATTGGCGGCTGGCTCCACGGTTGCGTACACTTCGCCGTCCACGGACAGGATTAGGGATTCTGGAAAAAATACAGGTTTGGGAAATCTAAGGTCAGGTCATTCTTAGCTAAGTAGGTAACATATCTGACCGTACCTAATGTGTGACTTTTACTACGAGCTGTTACGAAATTTACTATAATTTCTCACATGCCTCATGCCTGCAAAAATCAGTTGCAAATTGATCATCGATCATGCAATGTTAAGTAGCTTATAGTAGCTCTCTCTATCGCTTTCCCGTATTTTCGTGGCTGTGGCCAGTCCGACTGATTTAACGAGCTTTCATCATTGTTGTAGAAGGCGACTATGGCGCCTACACCACAATTTAACCCATAGTTAAATTGTGGTGTAGGCGAGAGGCTGACAACCTGTCACTGCAATGTCATAGTTTCGTTTTCTTTCAACCCCTTATTTTCCAAGAGTGGCCCTGAAGCTTTAGTAGTTTCATGTGCACTGCCTACCCCTTTATGGGATACAGGCGTGATTGTATGTTGTTGTATGTTGTTGTAAAAAATATCAGAACCCATAGACTACATTTTTTCTCGACAAGAATACCACAAACTAGGTAAGTAGGACACTCTAGTCTTCCGACCTTTTGTTAATTGCTGCTTACTCACCTGGAGTCCACTTGGCGGAATACACGTGGAAGTCATCACTCCAGGGAGTGTCCGACTCCGGTTTCGTGACCAGCAGGGCGTCGTGGCACCTCGAGTCCAGGACGGGGCCTCCGTACAGCTTCTGTAAGGACAGGAGTTACATGATAGGTACCGTAGGTACCAAATGCAGAGCACAAACCTCAAACCACATCTGTGACGGTATGGGCACTCTGGGTTAAGGACTTGACAATTGGACAATGTTTATTGAAGTTGTATTAGAGAGTTCGTCAGACGTCATGAATAGTCACAAGTTGGTCGGAGCATAAGTAGGACCAAAATAACAAAGCGAGACGTCTTTGAAACATACAGTAAAGGACCTTTTATAAAGTGGGACATTTAACCCAGGCTATATGGTTGGATTGCTGAGGTATGGAGGAAGATGTTCTGCTGCGCTGACCCCAAATAATGGGAAAAGGGCAAGGGAATGATGATGATAAAATATGGTATTCATGGTACCTACCTTATTCAGATTAGCGTTACCATGAGCACTGGCGATCTTCAGAATTCCAGTGTTTCTGCTGTTGATGCCGAACTTTTTCAAAAACGGCTCAAGCAATATCTCTGTAAATAAAATGAAATATGAGTAACTGACAATAGGTACGTTTTTGGAACTCTCAAGCACCTTATTTATAATGAATATGCGATACCCTTATAAAAATGGGTTTAAGTATAATAAACCTTGAACCTTCGCTTTGCTGACGACATCGTCCTTTTCTCAACGTCGGCTACAGAACTCGAAAGCATGCTCCAACAGTTGAGCACGGCAAGCCTCGAGATCGGATTGCAGATGAACATGTCAAAGACCAAACTAATGACGAACGGTGCCAAATGTAGGATTCAAGTTGATGGCGGAAGAATTGAATATGTCCATGAGTACATTTACCTGGGCCAAATAGTCTCTTTCCAGGCACGACAAGAAAAGGAGGTCGCAAGACGTACCGAAAATGCCTGGAAGAGCTATTGGTCCATGAAGGAATATATGAAGGGGGACCTTCCCATATCGCTGAAACGAAAACTCATGGATATGTGCATTCTTCCGATCCTGACCTACGGCGCCCAGACCTGGTCTTTGACTAATGCTCAAAAGCTCTCCCTCAAGGTTTGCCAGAGGGCGATGGAGCGCAGCATCCTTGGTGTCAAACTGACTGACAGGATTAGAAATTCCATCTTGCGCTCCAAAACCAAAGTAGCCGTCGTAGCCCTGACAGCCGCTAAGCTTAAGGCGATATATTTCCGTAGACGCTGCGCGCACTCGTTTTTTGAAGCCGTTAAAAACATAGGAAAACGCAATGGAAAAATCTGAAAACGATATATGTTAAATTTCAGGATCTGGTGAGTATGTTATGGAGTTGAACAACATGAATGTTACAACTTCGCTCGATAGAAAATGACCCCAAAGTTCCCTCTTCTTTTAACAATAAATCGTTCCCATAGCTGGGATAAAAACTTTTTTGACTTCTTTTTTACTTCAATATATAGGTAATAAGATTATCTAGATGAATCTGATGAGTTTGTGCCGGTAGCGTCATTAAAATAATATAATATTTATCAAATACTACCAAATCCGCAAAGGAAAGATGGAACAACTATGAACCCAATTTTAAGACCCATTACTAATCCTGTTTTTGTAAAAAAAAAAATTTTTGAAAATTTTTTTGAAATTGAAAACATTTTCGATGGCACTTATGGCCTCTTCAGTCGCGCGGCGGCGCTTTCAGAGGATGGACCTGTGTCAGTTTTCTCCGCGTGGTCACGTGTCATTGAAACAATGGGGAACAAAGCTTTGAGGAGGCAGAAAAAATAATTGCGTGCTAGAAAACAAATAAATAAAGAAAATTCTAACCAAAGACTCTGAAAAGGTAAGAAAATGATAATTTATATATACTCGTAAGTATTTCATTTTCATATGATGTTATCAAGTGACATTTACGATATCTAAACATCATAGATTTTAGAAACCCCTAGATGACGCGTCTGTGACGTCATTACAGCACAACTTTCCACTTAGAAAATATATGACTGATGTCCAGCTAGTGAACAAACTTACGTATAATTTTCATAAACGTATTGAGTTGTTCGAAAGAAAAGGCGGCGGTAGATACAGTACTGATTGAAGATCAGGTAGGGTAGGTATTTCTGTCTTTCAAAATTTGGTATAAGGTTAATTAGATCGTGCTACCCTCCGTCTATATTTTTTCTGTGTCTATGCCAAACATGTGGCCAGCCTGACAGAAATTTTGTTTGTCAACTGTCGCCATTTTTTCATAATAGTTAAAAGATTTCAGTATTTTAACTTCTCAATAAATTTTGATGAATAATCATACATTGATAAAGCTGGACAATTTTTTTTATTTTTATTTGGTGGGTATGATTCCGGTAGCCTCAGAAGACCTTCAACACGCACCTGCTCATCGACTCAACCGGTACCAGATGGTGGAGAAGATTAGGCAGCATTTCTGGGCCCGCTGGTCCAAAGAGTACGTCTCCGAGCTACAGACGCGGTCCAAATGGCGAACTCACTGCGAGGACCTCAAGCCTAACACATTGGTCCTTATAAAGGACGACAATTTGCCTCCCCTCAAGTGGCAGCTAGGACGCATCGTCAAAACTATCCCTGGTAAAGACGGAGTATCCAGAGTGGCAGATATTCGCACTGCATCTGGCATCATAAGACGCGCATACACTAAAATCTGCCCTTTAGTGTCTCAGCCAGACGAAGAGAAAGGAGGGGAAGCTCAAGAATCCTCTTGAAAGCCAGATCTTTCAAGGCCGGGGGCATGTTCCGTACGAGACTCATAACGCCATCTCTTGTCCAAGCGATGTAACCACACATGTCGCGTGATACCTATCGCAGCCAATACGGAGCGCGATATGCGCCGACGTCATCCTACGTCACGATATATTGTCCCCTGCTACCCATCTATCCTCGATATATGTACACGTAGATTAAGATTGAGCATTCAACATTATAAGAAAAAGCACGTAATTTTGGAATTTTATTTCACCATCCAAGAAAGTTGACCTTCTCACCTATACGCAACGCCTAATCGAGAACATTTGGAAGGACCAAATTCCGGCTCGAAGGACCAAATGTTCTCGATTAGGCGTTGCGTATAGGTGAGAAGGTCAACTTTCTTGGATGGTGAAATAAAATTCCGAAATTACGTGCTTTTTCTTATAATGTTGAATGCTTAATCTTAATCTACGTGTACATGTATCGAGGATAGATGGGTAGCAGGGGACAATATATCGTGACGTAGGATGACGTCGGCGCATATCGCGCTCCGTATTGGCTGCGATAGGTATCACGCGACATGTGTGGTTACATCGCTTGGACAAGAGATGGCGTTATGAGTCTCGTACGGAACATGCCCCCGGCCTTGAAAGATCTGGCTTTCAAGAGGATTCTTGAGCTTCCCCTCCTATCTCTTCGTCTGGCTGAGACACTAAAGGGCAGATTTTAGTGTATGCGCGTCTTATGATGCCAGATGCAGTGCGAATATCTGCCACTCTGGATACTCCGTCTTTACCAGGGATAGTTTTGACGATGCGTCCTAGCTGCCACTTGAGGGGAGGCAAATTGTCGTCCTTTATAAGGACCAATGTGTTAGGCTTGAGGTCCTCGCAGTGAGTTCGCCATTTGGACCGCGTCTGTAGCTCGGAGACGTACTCTTTGGACCAGCGGGCCCAGAAATGCTGCCTAATCTTCTCCACCATCTGGTACCGGTTGAGTCGATGAGCAGGTGCGTGTTGGAGGTCTTCTGAGGCTGGCGACGTCAAGGTGCGGCCGACGAGAAAGTGCGCAGGGCTCAGAGGAAGGAAATCGTGTGGATCCGAAGACATAGCGTATAAAGGACGGGAATTAAGGACAGCTTCAATTTGGCTTAATGCCGTGCTAAATTCCTCATACGTGAGGTGAGCGTTACCTATAACACGGCGTACATGATATTTACATGATTTTACTCCAGCTTCCCATAAGGAACCAAAATGGGCAGCGTAAGGTGGAATAAAATTAAATTTAATATTGCAACTAGTGGCGTAATCTATTATGTCGGGACTACATTGCGATATTCGCACTGCATCTGGCATCATAAGACGCGCATACACTAAAATCTGCCCTTTAGTGTCTCAGCCAGACGAAGAGAAAGGAGGGGAAGCTCAAGAATCCTCTTGAAAGCCAGATCTTTCAAGGCCGGGGGCATGTTCCGTACGAGACTCATAACGCCATCTCTTGTCCAAGCGATGTAACCACACATGTCGCGTGATACCTATCGCAGCCAATACGGAGCGCGATATGCGCCGACGTCATCCTACGTCACGATATATTGTCCCCTGCTACCCATCTATCCTCGATACATGTACACGTAGATTAAGATTAAGCATTCAACATTATAAGAAAAAGCACGTAATTTTGGAATTTTATTTCACCATCCAAGAAAGTTGACCTTCTCACCTATACGCAACGCCTAATCGAGAACATGTCGAATGTGTTTTCTTATAATGTTGAATGCTCAATCTTTGTGAATGTGATGCCTGCAATGTTTCTAGCATATCTGCACGATTACGTAAAAATTGCAATAAATCATCCAGTTTAATCTTCATCTGAGTGTCGCCGCTCGTGAGGCTACTTTTATGTTGTTCCCACTCGCGTTCTGTGGTTTTATCGAGCTTCGACACTAAGATATAGATAATTAAGGTATCCCAGGACGAGATAGGCTCACCTAGGACTTTTAAAGCGCGTAATTTTTTTAATGTTGTGTCAACTAACTTTCTGATAAGAATGTGCGATTCTTTAGGTACTGACTGAAGCGAAAATAGTGCTTTGACGTGATTGTGGATTAATAACCTATTGTTATTGTAGCGATTAAGAAGGAGCTCCCATGCCACCGCGTAGTTACTAGCCGTTAGTTCTAGTGCTTCTATAACTAACAGAGCACTACCTGTTAGCGAAGATTTTAGGTAGTGGAACCTTTGGATGTCACAGAGATCCTTAGAATTGTCTTTTTATATTTACAGATATTTGTCTAATTTGCAAGATTATACGAATCCTTCAGCAAGCTGTCTGACTCCTTTGACAAAAGTTGATACTTGATATGAATATACCTACTTGAGAATTCGAGGTAGGCATAGAATGGTATTGATTTATCAATAAATTATTATGAAGTATGATACTTTATCTTGTGCTGGGTTGTATTTTATTTGGAGATATTAGTGGCGGTAGTGCAACCACCAACACGAGTCAAGCGAAGAGAAAAGCTGTTTTCTTGAAGCATTTTGTCGTTCTTCTGAATCCTCGAATTTGGGGTCTAGTTTAAACCAGATAAATATAATTGTCAGGATATGATATCAATAGCAACTTTATTAAATAGACAAAGTTTCAATTGCATAGTTTTCATACTTTAGATTTGATTCATATCTTAATATAAATAGCACAGATTTCATCAGTGACTGGGTGAGTGATTTCATCATGATCATCAAAATATACGAGTAAGTAACCTGCTATTAGTAGGTTCATGAACAACAAGAATAAAATTCGAAACTTTGACATGTATACATTGTAAAGACTGTATCGTTAAGTATGAAGACAACTTTGAGTAGCCGTATTTATTTGCTATTATATATTTTTTCTTATAACAAGACATGGGCTTAAAATAAGGCACATAATAAGGTACACATTTTGTCCTAGAAACTCGACGTAAAGCATTGACTTAATCCTCCCGAGTACTAATTACGATTCCGGACAAATGCTACTAGAAAATTCACAAAGTGCGTACAAGACGATACGATTGCGAAAAAAAATTGTACGGTGCGAACCTCAACGACACATGATCCACAAAGCAGAATATCTGGACATAGTCTAGCCACTGTTATTTAAAAAAAATAAAGTTCAGGATCTGTGTATGGCGGTGATTTAGAGAATGTGGCATGGTGCTTACTCTAACTCCGACTTTGATGTCGAATTTGACTATCATACACTGTTTATATCGATCTGGTTTAGGCACTGTTCAAACACCACGACTGTCAATTAGACTTTGGCTTATGGCTAATTTTTTTATCTGTTTCTCTCAACCTGCTCGCATCAAAAGTTTACGGCAATCCGGAACGTTGCTCAAAAATGCGTTTTTTTAAATTATATAAATTCACCGGATTCATTCTGCAAGTACCCAATTGAAAAACCACGAAGAGGACTCTTAAAGAATGTATTTTGGCAGCATATTCACCTTTGTTTGTTGAAATCGTACAAAGAGTCATTGAAATATCCTCAAATTAAGCCAGATAGGGGTTGTCCGAAATTTATTTGCTAGACCTTAATGAAAGTACCATAAAGTCCCTAAAATAAAAAAAATAGCAGACCTTCTTATATCAAATAGTGCTTACCAATATCTTCAGATCATACTCTCGGAACATAATAATACCAAATTATACACATGTCAACATTTAGACGAGGTTTGTTTTGTCTTTATACTTAACGATACAGTCCTTATACAGGTTAAAGGCTTTCAATATGAAAATGAAAAAGCGTTATTTATTCACGGCTGAAAAAAATAATGTGTATTTTTAAACAGCAGTGACATGACATAATATCTTTTTACCTAAAGTTTATGGTCAAAGAAGCTGACGGTTACTGTGTTCTGTTAACAGTAGGTTTATTATAAGAAAAAACTTGTACATGAAGTAGAAAACTCGCCCGTCGCCGAGATGTTAATCTTCACCCTCCTCCCCATTTTTATGTCCCCATTTTCAGTTTTTTTTATATATTCAGAAAAACCGTAAAAGCTACAGTTATGATGTTTAGGAGAAGTAGGTATATTTCCATAAAATTCTCTACACAGTATATATTTGCAGGTAAATAGTTGTAACTCGTAATTTCAAATCAAATCAAATTGTGCTTCTATTTACTATGGGACTAATGCTGAAAACGCAAAAAAAATATCTATTTTATACATTTCGACTGTCATGATACAGCTCATTTCTATGGAACATCCAAATTTTTTTTCGTATATGTTTCAGCATTGGACCCTTAATAAAAGTTGTTCATAATGACCTCAAAAGTCACTATGCAAAGTTTGAATGGTCCTTTTTATTTCACCCTGTCGATCTGTAGATAAGTGCGATTACTAAGAAGTTCGATAAAATTGATTGTACTTTAGGTACGTCCTTAAAAGCTCCGACAACTCTGACCAAACACACTGTAACTATAAATCATTAGTATTACTTACACAAATGATGAAACCTAATAAAAAAATAAAGGCGGTGATCGTTTACCATCAGGCGATGAGCTGCTCATTTGCCTCCTATTTCATGAAAAAACTAAGAAAGCCCAGTTAAAATACGGCGATCATTATGACTGCGATCCGTCTGTGTCATGCTACCGCGCGAATTTGAGTTCCCGCGTGTGCGACAAGCGAACATCGCCGCGCAATAAATAAATCTTGACAATAAATAATATGTACACGTCTTTTGGTGTGAAATACTCGTTAATGTTCAACATTAGAGTGATTATCTCTACACTCATGCTGGGAGATTAGACCCTTAGCCCTTGAAATACTCTCCAGAGGTCTTGAATATTTTTTTTAGTCAAGACCTCTGGAGAGTATTTAAATGTCTACGAGTGCAGTAGGTATCTAGCCGGTGGAAACTTAATAGGATTAGGTTAACTTTAGGTACCCAAGTAACATTTTAGTGCTATAATTTTGGTTTTCGACGCCAAAAGCTACTATAGATGTCGTATAAAGGTTTTCGGCGTGACCGCTTGTCGTATAAAAGCCTCCAGTAACACCTTTTAGCTCTATAAGCTTATACCGCTAAAAGGTGTTATTAGGAAGTGATGTAAACGTTTATATCACCATTTTATAGAGCCGCTATAGGCCTGGTCTATAACAGGATCAAATATGACTACTATAGATCTATATTATTGTATAATGGTGTTAGGAATCACTGCTATGCAATCAATTTGCGCTATTAAGGTTCCCGACAAGCCGCTATAGTTGTTGCGTTATACAGCTAAAAGGTGTTATTAGGAAGTGATGTAAACGTTTATATCACCATTTTATAAAGCTGCTATAGGCCTGGTCTATAACAGGATCAAATATGACTACTATAGAACAATATTATTATATAATGGTGTTAGAAATCACTGTTATGCAATCAATTTGCGCTATTAAGGTTCCCGACAAGCCGCTATAGTTGTTGCGTTATACAGCTAAAAGGTGTTATTAGGAAGTGATGTAAACGTTTATATCACCATTTTATAGAGCCGCTATAGGCCTGGTCTATAACAGGATCAAATATGACTACTATATAACAATATTATTATATAATGGTGTTAGAAATCACTGTTATGCAATCAATTTGCGCTATTAAGGTTCCCGACAAGCCGCTATAGTTGTTGTGTTATACAGCCAAAAGGTGTTATTAGGAAGTGATGTAAACGTTTATATCACCATTTTATAGAGCCGCTATAGGCCTGGTCTATAACAGGATCAAATAACCTACTAAAGAACAATATTATTGTATAATAGTGTTAGGAATCACTGTTATGCTATCAATTTGCGCTATTAAGGTTCCCAACAAGCCGCTTATAGTATTTTTAGTAGTCGTATTTTAACAGAAATTAAAACCTAACTATACCACTATTTTGGGATATAGTGGCTTTGGAAAACACTGCTACAGTATTTAACACTGTAGTAGTGATATGAATACCATTATAGAGCTATTTTGCTGTATAATGAAGTTTTCAGGATACGTTTATATAGCTTTGAAAAGCGTTAATAGTCGGTCGTCTAATGCCTTTTATATCTCATCGCCGTATACGTCACAATTACTCTTTTATATCACAGAACTGTGGAATAATGGTTTCGGTATCTCTTTTAAAACACAATAACGTTATAGCTGAGTTTACTATATGTTTTATAAAAAAAAACTGTTTAGAAGATCTTTCTATAGTAAAACATTGAAAACAAGTATTGTTTTCTATATAAAGAACTTATAAGTTAAACTGGATCATAGTTAAAGTCTCATGCAACCCTAATTGAATCCACAATGGCGGGCTTATGGCAGTGAATGCGTATGATAAGTGACATAGTCGAACTATAAAAGCGTATGTTTTACTTCTTGGTTTCATAGTAGAAACTATGGTGCCAATAATTTTATTGTATTAAATTATATTTATTTATTTTATTCAAAACAGGTATAAATCGAGGGCGCACTTAAAATACTCCATTAAACTAATATTCTTTTAACGGTAAAATTTCCATCGCATACCTTTTTGCAGTAATGATGGAATTATACGAAATCCAAATTATTTTGATTGACACTAAACTTCACAAGTTCACACGCCACTTTTCATAAAGTTCCTCGTTTAGAACAGTTTTTGTTAAATATTACACATTAAATTATTTTAGAAATTTCATTCATTCGCATTAAAAGGGACGGCAACTGCTATTACAGAACAAAAAACCTGTATAACGGAATCTCAAATGCTACTATAGCATAAATTGATACTATAATAGCGTTACTGTGTCCTCTATGTCAACAAATTAGCACAATAGTCATCATCACATCACCATTATAGACCTTAAACGTCACGGATGATACTGCTATAGCCCTATTATATCACTAAATGGCTGCATAATTGCGCCAAATCGGCTCTACAGTACCAATATAGACTATTTATAGGACCATTTAATGTGATTTAATTTGGTGCTCTCGACCACTATAGGACCAGAAATTGTTATTCTTACCCAGTGTTGAGATCCAAGTTGGAATGTAAAGAAGCGGTTTCATTAAATTGCTCCGAAATAGAAATATGCAGCTCTCCGTTCTGAACAGATATGGCTGAACTCTGGTAAGACACGAAGGGAACTTCCTGAAATAAGTTTACAAAACTTTAAAATAGTAATCGCACAGGGCCGTGAGATTCTTTTGATTTTTTTTCTGCCAATCGTGATCATGCAAAAGCACCTGCAGATCCGAACTTCAAACTTTTAAAGGAGCTTCGATTCATCGTTACTTTATTTTTTAAGACGGCTAGACCGAAATAATACATTACGATACAAGTGCGTAAAAAAGGAAGTTCGAAGCGAGTGGCGATAAATTAAAACACGACCGAAGGGAGTGTTTTAAATCGACACGAGTTACGTGTGGTGTTCATTGTGGTTCATTATATGCCAGGTCGAAACTTCGGAGGCTCATCTGTACTGAAAAACGTCGTACGATACACGTGCGAAAAGGAAATTCGTAACTCGTGTCGATTTAAAACACTCCCTTCGGTCGTGTTTTAATTTATCGCCACTCGTTTCGAACTTCCTTTTTTACGCACTTGTATCGTAATGCACTATTATGAACCGTTTCGGTCGGTCCCACACTTGGTCTGACAATAGATTCTTGAGAATAAAAACTTGACCCTTGAAGGCGGTGCCTCCCTTCTGCAGGCGGGTGATTGAGGGCTCACAGTCTTCGGTAGTCGTACTCTCTGAACTCTCTCACTGAGCTAATCCCTCTTCCCAAGGTCATGTTCATTTATGCATGTACTTACTTTAGAGAAAATAAAACACTTACAGGGTGGTCCGTAGGGATGTAATGTTCAACCTGCCATACATCCTTGTTGAGCGAGTCAAATTTGTCTTCAAACACGACTTGGCCCTTGCAAGCGGTGGCTCCCTTCTGCAGACGGGTGATAGAGGGTTCACAGTCTTTGGTGGTCGTAGTCTCGGTCTCGTACTGAGGGTGTACGGGCCTATGGGGTAGTTCGGTGAATTTGGTGAATTCTGGAAGGAGTAAAAAATTTGCAACAGAGCTAAAATTTATTACAAGAGCGGCGGTGATCGCTTACTATCAGGCGACCTGTCTGTTCGTTTGCCTCCTATCGCATAAAAAAGAAGTAAGTACATAGATCATAAGACCTTAGGGACCGTCCACACTCAAGAGACGCATGTCCGCCGACGCGGAACGGACGTCAGCGCCACGCCGCCTGAATGTAATTTAAAAAACGTCTCCTCAGTACATTTTGTATAGGAAGGACGTAAGACGCGCCCCCAGGCGGCGGCGCGGCAGGAAACTACAACGCAAAAAATGCGTTTATCACTGCTTCCAGTAGTTCCACAGGTGGTAAATCAACTTTATTACTAGATTCACCTACTTTTATCAATTTTAAAGCAGTTATTTTGACTTTATTCAAGGCCAAATTACTTTACCCTACCCACTAGTGGATAAAATGCGTTTTTACCCGCTGGTATTAAACGACAAAACACGTGTTTCCGAGCTAGTGAGGGGAAAAGTAAATTAACCCTTCGAGCCCCAAGCATCTATATGTATTTACTTATATTTTACTGACATCATATGATGTCTCTGGGACTCGAAGGGTTAATGAATACTTTAGTTCGTGAAATTGGTGCTATTATTACTATGCGAGAGCTAGCGATAAGCGTTTCTGTCTGTAACCTATGGCCTAAAGCAGTTTCTTGATATGGAAATTAAAATTCCTCTTAAAAACATGATGCCCTCTAGTTTTTTCACTGGGATCCATAGTCAGGCGACCGCTTTCGCCAAAATTGGCTTGAGCATTAGTTGCCAAGAGGAATACCTAACAACAAAAAGCCTGGAATACGCGAGGAAAAATACCATTTTTTAGAGGGAAAATGCATTACGCATAATACAACCAAGGTTCGGGGACCAATGGTTCACCCACTAAAACCTCTGTCGTAGTCGCCTTGCTATAGCGCGATTCGCCTCAAATTGTTAATAAAGACACCACGAGTATTTTTTGACTCAGTTAAACACCGTTGCATACACTTCTTTTTCTACGACCATGCACTTACTTTTTAATAGTTTTCTAGAATAACTTTCGTGAAATTCGCACTATTTCCTGTATTTTGACACGTCGGCCTCCCCTCTGTTCCTGCCTCACCCTGTCGCTCGCACTCCCCCGCGACGTCGCCAGCCCCCGGCGCCCCGCGCCAACGCTATATCCCTTAAAGGCTTCCTAACAATGCTTTAAGAGCTATATCGTATGCGTGGGTGCGCGGGGCGCCGGGCGGGGGCTGGCATCTTTTATGTAGGGTTTTAACGATCTATGCACGACACTGTAAATGACGAATAACAACACGGGAGTAGAAAAACTATTGTACTTACCATCAACTGTGTAAACGAGACCTTCCCTAATGTACCCATCGCTCTTAATAGCCACGAACGCGAGGTACTCAAGCCGGTCTCCCTTTTCCAGTTGGACCTCGGGAAGATCCACTACCCAGAATTTGTTGCCATCGATCTCGATGGGAGACCTGGTCTCTCCACCATGGAAGTCTACTTTCTCGGAGCTGCCCTTCTTGAGCAGTTGACCTTGGATGAGGAAGTACGAGTATGCCACGCTGGGGGAGTCTGAAAAAAAAAAAACGTTTTTCACACATGTTCTATGTCTACTAACTACTAAAGCGCTGTAGGCCTAGCACATGATTGCCGCGAGAGTATGTCTCCTTCGCTGTATGAATGACGTAAGGACGGGTAGTCTATCTCGCGGCGACATACTCTCGCGGCAATCATGTGCTAACCCTGCTGGTAGCCTAGCGGTAAGTACGCGCGACTTTCGTTCCGGAGGTCCCGGTTTCGAACCCCGGCTCGCACCAATGAGATTTTCGGAATTTATGTGCGAAATGTCATTTGATATATTTGCCAGTATCAGTAGTATATATTTCGGTGAAGGACTAATTCCAATAAAGTCTAGTTTACCCTTCGGGTTGGAAGATGACAGTCTTGGGATTAGTTGTCAAAGCGGACCCCAGGCTCCCATGAGCCGTGGCAAATGCCGGAATAACGCAAGAAGGATGATGATGATGATGATGTTCTATGACTACAACTGGTTTCTGGCTTAATGCAGTATTTTAACTGAAATACATACCTAGGTAATAAACAAACATGAGACATTGTTACTAGCCGAAAAACTTATAGTCTGGGTGGCTAGCCGAATGGCACAAACGCTCACGAAACGCTCACGAAACGAAGCGCTCTGATCGGAAAGAGCGGCGTAAGAGTTTGGCGTCGGAATGCCATGGCTATTGGATTGGACCCCATTCACCTCATACATATCACGACTCTGAGCATCTTTTTCCGAACTGGCCCGTAGCTGAATGGCATTTCATTTCAACGACGCGAAACGAAAACGAAACGCCGCGAAAGGTAGTCTGACTCTGTCGCGCCAATACGCAAGAGCGATAGAGATAGATATCTACGAGCGTTTCGTTTGTGCATTCTGCTACGCACGCAGACTATGAAATTATACATTCGTCGACTTCGTCGTTAAACAACTGCCAGTAATTAGGAAATAACCTAACCACAAAATTAAAATTTTGAATAAACTTCCGACCGCGACATAGTGGACCGATTTTCATAAAACATGGCTAAGAACACTCCCGAATAACTCAGCTTTCAAACAAAAAAAAACTAAATCGAAATCGGTTCATCCGTTCAGGAGCTACGATGCCACAGACAGACACATACACAGACAGACAGACAAACACACAGACAGACAGACAGACAGACACACACACAGACACCCTTCCTTTCTGTCTTGTTGTTATTATGTGTATTTTGTCTTGCCTGTGCTCACGAATAAACGTTTATTCTATTCTATTCTATTCAAACTTATAACACCCCGTCGTTTTTGCGTCGGGGGTTAAAAATAGCAAACTAAATGTCTAGTCTCCTTTTTTGTCTATATATACGAAAATATAAAATTCGTGTGGCACTATTGTGCCACCGAAAGCCCAAATCTGAAGTCCATTTTGGTCTATCTCTTATCGTTTCCGAGATATAACGTCTTGAAAGTACGAAATGTACCAAACTTCTACTATTTGTTTGTGAAATCGTTGCTATCACATTCCATCAGGCGCTCATGACTAAATTGTATGGAAGAGTCGAAATCCGACTCGCACTTGACTAATTATCGTAGAAAGTTGTGTTTCGACGTAAAACGATGAGGTGTTATAAGTTTGACGTGTCTATCTGTCTCTGTGTGTGTGTGTGTGTGTGTGTGTGTGTATGTGTGTGTCTGTCTGTGGCATCGCATCGTGTCGTAGCTCCTGAACGGATCTACCGATTTTGATTTATTTTTTTGTTTATAAAAGGTGAATTAGTCGAGTGTTTTTTATTTATATTAGCTGTAGGTGAGGGCCTTTCTTCCCGTGGGAGAAGGCGACTGTGGGATGTGGGTTAAATTGTGGCGTAGGCGAGAGGCTGGCAACCTGTCACTGCAATGTCACAGTTTCGTTTTCTTTCAACCCCTTATTTGCCAACAGTGGCACTGAAACCTGAGTAGTTTCATGTGCTCTGCCTACCCCTTCATGGGACACAGGCGTGATTGTATGTATATGTAGCTGTAGGTGATGGCCGCTGGTCCAAGATGGTCGCCGCCACAAAAAAAAATATTTATTTATTATGGATTACAGAGGCAAGCCTGATCGCGCGATAAATGATAAAACCAGCAGGGTTAGCACATGATTGCCGCGAGAGTATGTCACCGCGAGATAGACTACCGGTTCTTATGTCATTAATACAATTACGACAAAGACGTGTCATCTCATCTATCTCGCGGCGACATACTCTCGCGGCAATCATGTGCTAGGCCTAAAGGGGCGGCTCATTCTGCGATTCTATCGCCGCGCTACATGTATATGGCGGCGGCCGCGAGTTTCGCGGCCCGTTCACTGGTGACGACCTTCACGCGGCGCAATAGAATTCTATGTCGGCTGCTCGCGTGCGGTCTGTTTGTTAATGTAGGTAAGAATTTAGAATGGCGGCATTTTATGAACATCAAAGGAGTGAGCCTTCAGTATTTGTACTATTATATTCTGTGATATTCGTACTATTAGTAAGTGCGAAAAGGATGGCCTGGCGCGACCATGCTATCGGTGCTGATTTTTAACCGCCGCCTCAAATCTCAAAGGAAGGGGTTCTCAATTCGTCTGTATTTTATTTTTTTTGTTTGTTCCTCGATATCTCCTTCGCTACTGGACCGATTTAGAATTTTTTTTTTGATAGTATATGAATACAGATTGGTCCCATTTTTCTCAGAACCCAGTTCTGATGATGGGATCCTGGAGAAATCGAGAGAACTCCTCAAATCTGAAAGGCATACATATGGTGATTTTTGTGTTTTTAAAGGAATGGCATGCATTTACTTACGGAACAGTGACATTTGGTGCAGTGGAACTGCTGATGATGGTCAGAACGGAACTCCTCAAATCTGAACGGCACGCTTATAGTGACTTTGGTATTTTTATAAGATCAGCATGCCCTTACGTCCAGAACAGTGACATTTGGTGCACTGGAACTTCTGATGATGGTCAGAACGGAACTCCTCAAATTTGAACGGCACGCTTATAGTGACTTTGGTATTTTTATAAGAACAGCATGCACTTACGTCCAGAACAGTGACATTTGGTGCAGTGGAACTCCTGATGTTGGTCAGAACGGAACTCCTCAGATCTGAACGGCACGCTTATAGTGACTTTAGTATTTTTATAAAAACAGCATGCACTTACCTCTAGAACATCTTGAACGTAAAAAATGTAGGTAAGTAGGTACTTAAGTATCTACTTACCTACATTTCGGTACTTGAATTCCAAAACATAAGAAATATGACAAAAGAAAGAGCCCCCTACAAAAAGAAAGAAATAAAAACCTTAAATTATAAATTTAAAAAACCCCCGACACAAAAAAAAGGTGAATTAAATTAAAAATTAAATAAAAAAAGGGTGAAAAAAACTAAAAGTGCGAGCTTTCAAAAAGTAATAAAATAACTAAATAAGTAGCTCTAGGAATACCTACCTTCCTTCGTACGAAATACCTACCTTCTTCTTCTTAGGAATATCTACCTACCTTCTACCTTCTTACGAAATACGTAAGATGAAAACCTAACTACGAAATTCTTGAACGTAAAAATTTTGGTACTTAAACATAAAATTACTTGAATTCTTAAACACAAGAAATATGACAAAATAAATTATTAATTATTATTCTCTTTATTGATTTCCATTATTAATTAATGGTAAAGTGTTGTCGCGTCGGGGGACCGCTCTTTGCCTGTCTAACTTGAAACTTAAAAACTAAATATTTACACAGCTAAACTAACTTAATAAATGTTTAACAAAAAATTCACTAGGTACATACATTAAACTAACTACCTGAACATGAACAATGTAACTATACAACCAAAATGTCAAAGGAAGTATTAGAATTACAAGTAACGTATATGTTTACAACCAAACAAACTAGATAAGTGCTGAGCAAAAATTTCAACACCCAATCTTAAAATAAGACTCTAAAGACTGCATCGGAAACACAACCGTCAACGACGTCTGCCCTTACGCTAATATTGAGAGCGGTCCCCCGACGCGACAACACTTTACCATTAATTAATAATGGAAATCAATAAAGAGAATAATAATTAATAATTTATTTTGTCATATTTCTTGTGTTTAAGAATTCAAGTAATTTTATGTTTAAGTACCAAAATTTTTACGTTCAAGAATTTCGTAGTTAGGTTTTCATCTTACGTATTTCGTAAGAAGGTAGAAGGTAGGTAGATATTCCTAAGAAGAAGAAGGTAGGTATTTCGTAAGAAGGAAGGTAGGTATTCCTAGAGCTACTTATTTAGTTATTTTATTACTTTTTGAAAGCTCGCACTTTTAGTTTTTTTCACCCTTTTTTTATTTTTCAGAAGTTTTTTTCGTCTATTTACCTCTACTGCTTGTAATATTACAACATTACGTTGACGTTTTTTAATTTAAAAGTAATAGATGTACCTAAACTAAGTATTAATTATCTGAACAATGTCGATTAGGCGGAGTACGTCATTTTCTTTACTAGTCACTTTCTGGTTAGGTCACGTTCTGAAGACGCCACTTTCTGTGGATGCCACGTTCTGAGGACGCCACTTTCTTAGAGCGTCATGTTCTGAGAATGTCACTTTCTTAGGTTGCCACTTTCTGAGTTCGTCACTTTCAGAGTTCGCCACTTTCTGAGTTCGTCACTTTCTGATTTCGCCACTTTCTGAGTTCGCCACTTTCTGACTTTGTCACGTTCTGGGTTCGTCACTTTATAAGTGTGCCACTTTCTGACTTGGCCACTTTCTGACTTTGTGATTTTCTGATTTCGTCACTTTTAGGTACCTACAAGAAGTTTATAGAAGTTTTAAGTGACAAAGTCAGAAAGTGGCGAAGTCAGAAAGAGGCAAAATCATAAAGTGACGAACCCAGAACGTGACAAAGTCAGAAAGTGGCGAAATCCGAAAGTGGCAAACTCAGAAAGTGGCGAACTCGGAAAGTGACGAACTCAGAAAGTGGCAATCTAAGAAAGTGACATTCTCGGAACGTGACGCTCTCAGAAAGTGGCCTCCTTAGAACGTGACGTCCACAGAAGGTGGCGTCTTCTGAACGTGACCTAACCAGAAAGTGACTGATAAAGAAAATGACGTACTCCGCCTAAAGGAACAATGTAGGTAAAAATTTAATATTGAAGTCAGAATTTTTTGACTTACCATGAATGATAGCCCGAAAACCTTTCGGCTGGAAAACCTGGATGGTCGGTTCAGGAACAATGTAACCCCTATCAGCCCTTGTGCTGATGCAGAACAACGTTAGCACGAACACACAACATAGCTCCTTGACTGCCATTTTGATATTGACGAGAAGAAACGAAGTGGTTTTTGTTTACATAGTTGGAATGATAACAAAGTCAAAGTTCTTTTGGTAAAGATAGACAGTAGGTACTATTAAGAATCAATGCTATAAACGTAACCTACTCGTGAATTGGCACATAGAGGGTTGATACAGCACATTTACAAAATGTAAGATATAAAAATAAGTTATCATACCTACACAGTATAATATTGTTACATATGAACTTGTTTTTGAGCCAACACCCGCGACAGAGCTTGTCGCGCCTATAAAGCCGCGTATACTTCGTCTCGCTGTTTGACGTAAAGCCGCGAGAACGTTTTGTATCAAATTTAGGCAGTTATGCTACGGATTCTAGTTCAAAGTCGCGATTGGTTGTCATTTATTGACAGTGATGTTTGACCGCGACATTGTCGCGGCTCTCACGTGTAAGTTGTGCTGCAACCCCGCGACAAGGCATGAAGTCGCGCCGATCTGTCACTTCTCGCGGCTGTCGCGGCAGGTTGTGCTAGAGGTGCAGGATCATGCAAGCAAATCTGATTTGCATTAAGGCATTAAAAGAAGATTGAATAAATACAATTGGTGTAGATACCACCATATACTATTTGGTATTGATATTCATCATGAGGTCCTAGCGCGCACTAGGTACCTATTTTCTTGAAGAAATCGCGAATCGTCTAATTGCCGTAACCGGAGACATGAGAGCTGGCGGCTTTCTCACACAACTGATACGTCGTGACATTAAGATACAATGGGGAAACGCCGCCAGCAGCATCAGCTTATTGGTACAGTGCCTCAAGTGCCTTTTTAGGGTTCCGTAGTCAACTAGGAACCCTTATAGTTTCGCCATGTCTGTCTGTCCGTCCGTCCGTCCGCGGATAAGGTAACGGCGGCTATCAACGCGGGTATCGAAATCGACGTCCATTACCGCCGCATTTGCAAATACGCATTTTATAGGCAAACCGACCAATTTCTTAAAAAAAGTTACTCACACAAAGGAAGCCTGTTTAGTTGACTAACGCACATATAGGCGATAGAGAGTGTGAATGAAAGAAGACGCTCGCTATTTGACAGTTTTTGCCACGGGGCCGCGAGAAGAGGTTGTGTCATACTGACGTGTGACGCTAAACCTAAGTGAACTCCAATCTCATTTAGTAGTTTACGTAATAATTATGGCAAACAGGTGAAAGTTATGCATTTCAAATTATTGTTCATAGTTTTCTACATGACTTCTGAGTACTTTTTACGTATTGTTTAGCCTGGAAATGTGTTTAAAGTGGAAATTAAAAGACAGCGGTGATAGGCTCCATTTCGTGAGTAGATTCTATTACTGTGGTATACCACAGTAATAGTTAAAGTAGTGATATTAGTTCTTTTTGCTTTATTTTAAGTATATAAATATAAATATAAATATAAATATTATAGGACATTCTTACACAGATTGACTGAGGCCCACGGTAAGCTCAAGAAGGCTTGTGTTGTGGTATATGTGATCAGTTATATAATGTCTTACAGTTGTTTCAATCTTGATCTATTCACGCTATCAAAAACTTCATGACTGATTTCGTAGTTTCTATGAAAACCGTTAATGTGTCAATTTTTTTAAACATTGACATAAAGTCTGATGCTTACTTACCAGTTATGTAAACTTGGTTTTAATATAAGGTTGCAATATTTTATTTTCATTTGTAATGAAAATACATCTGTATGACTTTGTTTTTATGGGTCGGAATTAGATTTTATAATACTCCAATTTATGCCTATTACCGATGGTACGATCAGATAAACCTCGGTAATAGAATATACACCGTGTTTCCGGTAACACTCAAAACCTCAGACACCCCAACTGATTTTTATTTTTTTAAACTCATCTAGAGTATTCATCTTTTAATCTGATGGTTACTTTTTTTTTAATTGAATTTTTAATTTTCTGTTCAGCTCTACTTGACTTTTAGCTCTACACTCAATAAAATAATTGCTAACTTCCACCATAAACCATAAAACTATTTATTTGTGTACGTTACTGCAACGACATAAGGTTTACCAATAGACAGCTAAGATGTCATTTTAAAACACTTTAAAGCTTTGTCACAGTAAACTTCAAACTGGACAGGTAATCGCAGTAAGCAAATTTAAACCCAATATTCAAAATGACAAGGTTGTAATTAGGTACGAGTTCAATTTGTTATGACTTATGATAAACATTAAGTTTAAACTGACAAACAACGTCAAACTCGTAGCGGAAAAAATAATCGTTCAAGTAACCAGCCAGTATTAATACCCCTAAATACTGAAAAAGGTAAACAACCTCTAGCAATTCGATATACACAATGTTGTCTTACGAGTACAATAGAATAGGCACTTAAAAAATAACTAATAATACAAATTTAAATAAAAATATTACCCCCATCAAGATATAGCTCAATCGATTCTACTCTCGATTCTGAACAAACTGTTTTCAGGTTTTTAGTGTTAAGTGAAACACGGTGTATAAGAATCTATTACCGATCCATGCAATATTTGTTTGGGTCGGTAATGGGCTCCTATACAAGTATCTATTACCGAGTGACATATTAGTCTTGTATCAAAATATGACATTTAGTGTACCGTAAGTACAGATTTCTTAGGTGAAACTGAGTCTTCTGTGGGTATTCATAAAGGAGGATAGTATAGGTATATGTATTTGTCATAATTTGTATATTCAACCGTCGGTATTAAGCTCCGAATTTTGAGATGGGTTTCTATTTACCGATGGCAGAAAAACACTGTCATTCATACCCTCGGTAATGAAATCTCAATTCGCGTTAATAGAACTGCAGCCTGTTCATTACCACGGTAATAGAAAATTTAGGTATGTTGGCTTCAATAATCATTTTATGACATATAATAAACTAAAATGATCCTAAAACTCTTCAAAACTAATAGTTCAATAAATACTCTTCCATAAAAAAAATATTTGTGGTCGTTAATGAGCATTGATACCCTTAATTTTTTGGTATCTTTTGAAATCTTCCTTAAGTACCACGTTAATAGGCGCCATTACCTTAATCTCAGTAACCGTTAGCACTAGAAAGCTAAAATTTGGTATCAATATGTATATTAATCACGCCGACAAATTGATAAAATTAAAAATAAAAAAAAAATGTTTTTTAGGGTAACCCCCCTATACGTAAAGTGGGGAGTGATTTTTTTTTTCATTCCAACCCTAACGTGTGATAATGTTGTTGGATAGGCATTCAAAAATTAATAGGGGTTTTCTAAAATCATTTTTTGAAAATGTTTATACTTTCGGAAATAATCGCTCCAAAAGTTAAAAAAAAATGTGCCCCCCCCAACCTAACTTTAAAACCCTAAGTTTAAAAAAATATGAAAAAATCACAAAAGTAGAACTTTATAAACACTTTCTAGGAAAATTATTTTGAACTTGATAGGTTGAACAGTTTTTGGTGCCTTTACCATTTGGTGTGGGGAAAATACTTATATACATTTTAAATGAAATTCTTCATACGAAAGGGAAGCTAGTTTTAAAGATAAGGAAGCTTTTATTTCTGTAAATATAACCATGTGTTAAACTATTCTTCAAACATAACCTATATGTTAGTTGCGCTGCCAAAACCTATATGTTAGTTGTTGAGAGAGCCCAACGCTCTGTCCTGAAAGTTATGCTCAAAAAGCCCTATAGATATGAAACAAAATGTCTTTACGCAGATGCCCAAGTCCTTACAGTCCGTCAGCTTTATATCCACAAAGTCTGCCTCTCTATGCACAGATTCGCGTCTAAGCTGGATAATTATTCCGAACTGATCTCAAAACGCATCTTTAGATTACCCTCATCTTTAGATTACCCTCATCTCATCAGTTAACACTGCTTTTGGCAGACGCCTCGGTGATGTTTTAAGCTATAAAATCTACAATACTGTCGTAAAGCTGCAAACCGGGCTGATACGTTGCACGGTATCGGAGGCTAAACGTATTCTTTGCAAATGGTTACTGTCACTTGACTACCATGAAACTGAAAACTTACTTCAATAGGTAATTTAACAATAATTTGAACTATAACCATACTATAAAATAACTTCTGCAAACTGTAATATTTTGGGCAACAGAATCAATGTTTAATAACTGTTCACACTGTACTTTTAATTATATAGTTACTGTGTTTTCTAATTTTCTAACTACTGTCAACAGACTTCCATGAAACTGAAAACTTACTTCAATAGGTAATTTAGTAATAACTTAATTATAGCCTGTGTGGTGACGGGTTAAGAATTTCACCACCCCCTTTCTTCCCGCGGGTGTCGTAGAAGGCGACTATGGGACATGGGTTAAATTGTGGCGTAGGCGAGAGGCTGGCAACCTGTCACTGCAATGTCACAGTTTCGTTTTCTTTCAACCCCTTATTTGCCAAGAGTGGCACTGAAGCTTTAGTAGTTTCATGTGTTCTGCCTACCCCTTGATGGGATACAGGCGTGATTGTATGTATGTATGTATGTTAATTATAACCATAGTATTAATAACTTCTGTAAACTGTAATATTGGGTTGGTAAGAAAGTAACGCCGCGTCTTGCGTGAGCGACGAACCCGCGACGGCGACGCGATGCGATGCGATGCGACGAAATCAAACCTTCTATCTCTATGGACTTGTCTTAGGTGGGCGACGGAACGCGACGGCGATGCGACGCGACGAACTAGCGATGAACATGCGAATGTTAAGCGACGCGATGCGACGCGATGCGATCAAACCGCTGTGTTCATATGGGAGTGTCTTGCGTAAGCGACGGCCCGCGACGGCCCGCGACGGCGATGCGACGCGATGCGATGGCGATGGGCGCGCGATCAAGCTATTTGATTTTTAGAAGCAAATTCAATACGTAGAGAGGTCGGACTAGAGAAATAACGATTGATTACTAGTCTCACATTTCATTCTTTATATTTTCTTATAATAAAAATTCAAAATATTCAAATTAACATAAGTTGACCAAAGGAGTAATGTGCCTAAAAAGTAAGGAAATTACAACTTTTGTAACTTGTATTGACAGCCTTTGATTATGTGCACGGTGATACGAGATTGTCTGCGTAAAATATTAAAATTTAAGTGTGAACTAAAAATATGAAACACTAGTGCGATGACCTTACGATATATGTACTAGCACTTGACTTTGGTGAATAGGATCACAAAATTAACTAGTTATTACAACGGGCTCGTAGCCTAGCGGTTTCGACGTCTGGACGCCGCGCCAGCGGTGTGAGTTCGAACCTCGGCTGAGGCGTGCTTTTGCAGTTTTATTTTTGTTTCTTTTATTTTCTATTATTTGATTGTTTACTTTTTTCTTTCTGTAAGAATCTTCATTCTTATTTTTATTTTATTTTTAATAACTCCGGCTTTTATACTAACAAGGAAAGGTACCCATACAAAAAAAATATAATTAGACTACTCTTTAAGGGGCGTTCATTGTAATTCCTGCGATTCCTGCATTTATTGTAACTCTTAAATAATAATATTATCCTAAACCAGAACTTCTTGTTGCCATATAAAAAAAAATACATATAAGACATACCTTTGTGTCGATAGATATTTTTCAGTACAGATGGTGTTTTTTTTTACGCACTTGTATCGTAATGTACTATTTCAGTACAGATGGTGTTTTTTTTACGCACTAGTGCGAGAAGTGGTTCATTATATGCCAGGTCGAAACTTCGGAGGCTCATCTGTACTGAAAAACGTCGTACGATACACGTGCGAAAAGGAAATTCGTAACTCGTGTCGATTTAAAACACTCCCTTCGGTCGTGTTTTAATTTATCGCCACTCGTTTCGAACTTCCTTTTTTACGCACTTGTATCGTAATGTACTATTTTAAAGCACATAAAATTCGAATAAAATACACTGCTGACACGGGCCCGCTCACTGCTCAGGCCCCGTAGCGCGTAGCCGAATGGCATTTCTCCGACGCCAAACGAAAGCGATACGCCGCTGGCTCTGTCGCGCCAATACACAAGCGCGATAGAGATAGATATCTACTAGCGCTTCGCTTGAGCGATTGTGCCATTCGGCTAGCCACCTAGTTCAGTCTGCGCCCAGCGCTCATAGTCCTCATAGACAGTGGACCTACGTTCGATAGTCCGGCGCACCGTGCTCTCGTAAGCGTAAGCAGCTAGATAGTTCTGAGAAGTGCTGTATAGGTACTGCGACTAAACAAATCTTGATCCTGTTGGTGGCAAACAGGCATACGGTCCGCCTGATTTTTACACATGCAATTTTATCCAAGAAATTTTACTTGAAATCTGATGAGAGTTTGAATTATTATTATATTTCGGGAGCAGGGGACCGATTTTTGAGTCTCACGCGTTCGAATTCAGAAAATTGTCACTGAAAATACTAAGCAATTCACTGTTTTCAACCGGTATTTTAGTGACAAATCCCATATGTAAGATTCAAAAACCGGCCCCCAGGATGAGGTTCTGGTTTTCATGGTGGAGTCAGGATATGGTCAACAAAACTGCTATTTTACTCATAATAACTCCACTATGTTTGGGCTTATTACATTTGGGCTGATGAGCAGCTTCGATCTCGATGATGTCCAAGGTCACATGATCGAGTCAGGAAATGAATAACAGAACTGCTATTCTACTTATCGTAACTCGACCATGTTTGATCTCATTAGCCGGGCCAATAACACATGTAATTTTATGCACACAGCTCAGCTCTTTGAAACTGTTTATTGTAAGTTACTTACAATTAGTAGGTACCATATAATAATAATATATTCTTATCTCTTGTAAACTTTACAAAAAAGTTAACACATGAAACCAAAAGAATTGTTACTAGCAATTAAATTCAAAACTATCAAGATCATTCTTGCCTGTGTGTTGCGTTACCGGTGGCTCGCGTACCGAGCACCAACGCCATCTATCAATGGCTATTTCACGAAATTGATGAACGCTCTAAGGAATAAGGGCTCTTAGTGTAGTGGTTATGCCAGTCGACACTAGATGGCAGCATTAAAAAACACTGGGTTACACTGTATGACATTTTTTCATTTCAACATTAAGTAAATAGCATTCGTTATAAGTAAATAGTATACGTTAATTCGTCGCTCAGTTTTGCCGTGAAGGACGGACAAATAAATAGACACACACACACTTTCCCGTTTATAATATTAGTATGGATTAAAATAAACATTAAGTTAATAAAAACAAAATGCAGTATTATTGTGTGCTACTTAAAACTTTCCTTGTTAGTATAAAACCCGGAGTTCTTAAAAAAAATAAGAAAGTAGAATCTTAGAGAAAGAAATAAGCAGGTAAACAAAATCAAATAATCCATACTGATTAAACTGGAAAGTGTGTGTGTGTCTGTTTGTTTGTCCGTCTTTCAAGAGAAGCCGCGGGCAAAAGCTAGTAGAACATAAAAGAAAAAAAGTAAATAAAAATGCAAAAAGATTGCGTGAGCCGAGATTCGAACTCACGACACTCATGGCGCAAACGATTCCACCTAGAAGTCAAACCCGCTAGACCATTTGCACATTGTGAAAGACGGCGAATCTTGTGATTCTAATCACCAAAATGCTAGTGCCGAAGTTTCGCGCGATGGATACGCGATGACCTTGAGCCATCGCCGTCGCATCGCGTCGCATCGCGTCGCGTCGCGTCGCGTCGCCCGTCGCTCACGCAAGACGGAGCGTAATGAGCGATCGATTGAATTCCACATAAAATTTTTGAGCGAGTTCTAGAATCTTCTATGGTCGAAAGTATATAAAGGGCTAGTCGCACAGTTTCTCGTCAGTCATTCACTAGCTGTCGCCGAGCTAATATAAGGAAGAAAATGGACGAATTAAAAGTGCATGTAAGGCATTGTTTACTATATGAATTTCAGTCTGGCCATTCAGCCGCCGAAGCAGTGCGTAATATATGTCAGCGTGTTGCTCCTGAAGTTGTGTCTGAGGCCACGGCGAAACGATGGTTCCAGCGGTTTCGTAGTGGCGACTTTTCATTATCAGATCAACCTAAGTCTGGTCGACCGGTGAAGATAGATGTAGCCAAATTAAAAACCTTAATTGAAGGAGATCCGAGGCTAACGAGTCGTACTCTTGCTACCGAGTTAGGCTGCTCTCATGTCACCATAGAAACACATTTACACGAGTTGGGAAAAAACTACAAATACAGTGTTTGGATACCGCACGAACTTGATAGAGATCAACTAAACCGCCGTGCCGATATCTGTATACAACTTCTGTCTTTTCGCCGCACATTCAACTGGTTGGACCATCTTATCACTGGAGATGAAAAATGGGTCTTATATATAAATCACACACGCAAACGTCAGTGACTAGCTCCAAACGAAAAAGGAATAGAGGCACCAAAAACAGAGCCTCACCCGAAAAAAGTTATGCTGTCCGTTTGGTGGGATATTCATGGTATTATTCACTGGGAACTCCTACCAAGTGGAATGACTGTTACCGCATCAGTATACTGTAATCAGCTTGAAAATTTAAACCAAAAAATCTGTCAGAATCGTCCACAGCATGCTAAAGTTTTTTTCTTACACCACAATGCTCGCCCACACATTGCAAAAGTGACTCGGCTAAAGCTATTGGAGCTAGGTTGGAAAGTGATACCTCATCCACCGTACTCTCCAGACTTGGCACCTACGGATTACGCATTGTTCAGATGGCTAAGCAATGCCTTGAATGAAAAAAAGTTCGATGATCAAGCCCATCTACGACAGTACATAGCTGAGTTTTTTGAATCTAAACCTAAGAACTTCTTCGCCGATGCTATTCATTCTTTACCAGAACGATGGAGACAAATAGTAGATAACGAAGGCCGTTATATTTTTGATAAATGATTAAAATAATAAATTAAATAAAAATTACAATATTGGTTATGATTCGCTCATTACTTTCTTACCAACCCAATACTTTAGGCAACAGAATCAACTTGTTTTTCTAACTTTCATGACATATAAATGCAATACAGGTCTCCCGTGGTACAGGCCTAGCCTAGCCTAGTGCGGGGACCCCTGGAAACTTGTGTTAACAATAATTAGGATATGCACAAATGGATGTAAATTTTACCTATCTTTTGCAACAAATGACTTTGTGTTTATGTGCAACAATAAACGATTTTTACTTTTTACTTTTTTACTTTTTACTTTACTTTAAACATACTTCAAACACTAAGTAGTAGGTACTTATTTAATATGCCTGTTTAGTTTAATAATGCTTACAAAAAAATCATCTTGGTGTTTCAATAAAACGAAATGTTAAATGGGCACCACTAACTTTATTTCAGAAATAAATATTACATTTAAATTATGTTTCTGTCAATAGCTGAATTCGGAGAAGCAGAAGATACAATTATCAGTTCCATGTTTAGCAGCATCCACCTGTAATAGAAAAAAAAAATATGGTGAGAATTTCATTTCATTTCATTTTTCTTTTAGGTCGCAATTCTGAACAGAGTGTCGTGAATTTTGTAACCATTCTGTTTTTTTTTTCGATCTAGTTTTTGGGAAGTACTAGAAAAGAGGCCTATGCTATGCTGATGATTATGATGAATGACTCGACGAACTAACTAGTTTTCACTTTTTCCTTTTCTAATCAAATCTCGAGGTCTGCAACCGGCCTAGCCGAAGTTACAATCATTCAGGCTCCGTAATGTATCGTATACTTGAAAAAATCAGGAACGTATGGCGGCTCTGGGCTCTTAGTCTACATTAGTGTAATTACCTGGTTTGGTGGGGCAGTCAGAGCAGTTGTCCTCGCAAGAGCAGTCGTCCTTGCATTCAGCACCTTCCTTGCACGTGTCTGAAAGATAAACATTCTTATTATGAAATTTGTAAAGCCTATAACAATCCAAATCACATTTCCAAAAAAAAGTCAGATCTTAATGAGTAGAGTAGGTAGTTATGATGATTCTTATACCTAACCAACTACCAACCAGAAGGTCTAGATTAAAAAAGAACACTCAAAAAAAAAAAAAATCTTAGTTAAAAATTCAGACCTAACCAACTACCAACCAGAAGGTCTAGATTAAAAAAGAACACTCAAAAAAACTTAGTTAAAAACAGACCCGCAAGTGTCTACCTAATCAACTATTTGCCGGTGGGTCGGCAAATAGTTGGTTAGGTATAAGACAGTTCTGGTCTAGGCAAGAAAAGAAAATTCAGGAATATTTTAACAATATGCTGCAAGTGTAACTTATTTACTTACCTTTGCATGGTTCACAGGGGGCAGGCATGTTCTTTTTTGTATTCTTGTGTGACGACCTACTGAACCAGAAGTAATTTTTGAAGTGATGTAAAACACTTCTCAAGTGCTTTTATACGATAAATAGTTTACCAGAAATCACTCGACCATAAAGGTCACCTTTAGACTGTTTTTAGGACGTGTAAGAAGTCTCCTTGGAGAAACAAAGATGATTTTCAATCAGTGCTTAACCGCAGTAAACAATCGGAAGTCATACAGCTGATATTTTACTGTATCTACTCGACTGGTGTATCAAAAACGTTTCATAATATACCCACGTCTTGAATATAGGCAGTTCAAGGGTGAACAACGCCTCAGGTCGTCTGTCTGGTGAGTCTTTTGACTTTATAACCCTGTGAGATACAAAGGAAACTCCTCTGGTCCCAATTTGTTGACCAGAGCGACAGCATACGTAAGTAGTTACGGTTTGTAATTTGTATGTCTGGAGAAGTCTGGATGTCCTCGTCTACAGGTCGCATATCTCAACCGATTTTGTTAACAGATTCTATGATTGAATATATTTTTCAATAAATCGATCACGCACGCACAGTACGTTCGGAATCAGGTTATTGACCGAAAACACTAATAGGTTACTATCTCAATATTTTGTGTACTTACCGAAGCCACTTTAGATACAAATCACATATAAATAAGATATAGAGTGCGCAAGCCCCCTTAGACACTTTCATAAATACGTACGGGTAAGATTCGACAGAATAAAATGAGTACGGGGAATCCCTTTCTAGAAATATATAAGATACCTACATAAACCTGAAAAATTCCCCATTTGAGTAATTACCTCATTAATTGGCTCATTTACAAAAAATCGACGCCGTTACACCTAGTTAGCGGTGACGTCAGTTACAATGCACCTGAAAAAACCAAGGTGCTCTTCTTAAATTGCAACTGTGAATAGTATCGTTTTAATGTTGATCATCTCGATCTTAATATTGTTGTAATAGAGTCTAAGGTAACTGTACACTATTCCGGGATAGTAAAATGTGGTACATTATTCCGGGATACTTTGGTTTTTGTCGCAAACTAAGGAAACTATCAGTAAAATCATAATTTAATGCAGTATTTTATTAACTATAAATCAAACAGAACCGAAAAAGTCGATTTTCGAATATGTATCATATCTTTTGAAGCCGTGAGGTACCTCCAAACGCGTCAGTCGCAACCACGCAGTGGTTTCTATGGGCGTGTTTGACGGTGAGCTTAACGCGGCAGCGGAACTTCTTAAGGGTTTACTGTGTTGCAGGTAAGTTTATTTATATTAAATATGTATCATAATTGTCTTATAGTTATTAAGAAACATTTATATCATCTTTTAAAATTAATTTAAAGCATATATTAATTAAAATACCCGCTCCCGGAATAATGTACACCATTTTGACGCGGTGTACATAATTGCGGGAGTATCACGGAATAACGGAAACACAGTCTACAATGTTTTTATGTTTTATTACTATTTGCGGTGAAGTATATTTATATATTTGATGTAAATATATTGAGTAAAGATTTCAGATTTATAGTGACATAATTACAGCACATATATTTTTAAGATTTTAGTCTGATAATTGAGTACGAAATGTATACTCGTTGAGTAATACGTGCGAAATATTGGAGTGTGGCATCGACATTAAATTTGTTTTATTTCATAAAATTAAAGCACAAAGGATACTTATTTCGATGTTTTGAGTATAATTGTTATATAATCTTCCAATGTACTAAGAATAAAATCTTGTTTGTCTTTTAATATAGCCTTCGTTTTGACTGCCGTAATTAAGTACACGACTTTATATGAGTGTATCTTATTCCGGTATGTCCATATAAAGTATTATGGGGACCTAGGCAGGAGATGATAAAAACACAAAATAAGGTATAGAGACCCGACTATTATTATGTTTTTAAACTTCCTTAGCTAAAAATCTTTATACCGCACATTGGTTTGTCCGTCAGTCAGTCTGTCCGTCTACGATTTAGCTCAATCATTAATAAGTACTAGAAAGCTAACATTTACATGAGGATAATACATAATAGGATAGACATATATAAATATAAAATAGTACAAATTCGTCGGACAGTCAATCTGTGTAAGAACGGCCTGTAATATTTATTGAGTATTATTTATTTATATATACATACTTGAATAACGTATCATCACCATATATATCTACGGTGTAGCTCAGTGATCACCAGTAACAAAAAACTGAAATTTTCACGAGTACCTTGCAAAATTTATAACCGGCAATAGCTTCTAAATTAAAATTAAATTTTGAAAAAATAAACCCCGACATTGTGAAGTGTTTTTCATCAAACTCGACTAATTCAGCTTTCAAACGAAAAAAACTAATCTAAATCGGTTCATCCATTCGTAAGCGATGCCTTAGACAGACAGACAGTAAAACTTATAACACCCTGTCATTATATCATACAATCGTTATACCGTAAAATATCATGTTTCCCATCCCACCCCAACCCATCAAAACATTGCCAATTATAAAAAATACACTCGGTATAAGCATCTATTAAAACGATAATAGGTACTTACCGATAAGTTATGTATCTGCATTAATGTATGACGTGTAAAATAATGTTTTACCAATAAAGTATCTGAATCTGAATCTGAATCTGATATGTGCATTTAGGTATATATTTATGTAAACAACATTTTTAATTCATTTTTTTTCATTATGCTTCAAGAACGTCGACTTTAAAAAGGTATCCCGTAATTACGTACAACGACTCCCGGAATTGAAGCCATACCAAAATTGTATCCCGTGATAATGGGCAAACTAAGGGTTAAATAAAACAACGGTAATTTCTATAAATTAAAAGTTACGATGGAAAATAGTGTCTTAAGTCCATCGTAGAAGACTTATCCTTAAAATAAAATAATTAACACGACTAGAAACTTCGCATTTTTTTTACAATCCTCACTCAAAGTAGGAAACGTCTTAAGTTCCCGTAATATGGGACAGTTACCTTATAGTGTTTTGATTCAACCGCTTTTTATATCATCCGGCCTAGCCGAAGTGACAATTGAGGCTACTAACTTGGCGATCGAATTCGAAACGCATTCTGGCTCTGTCGCGCCACTCCAGGGTGCGTAGCCGAATGGCACAAACGCTCACGAAACGCTCACGAAACGAAACGCTAGTAGATATCTATCTCTATCGCTCTTGCATATTGGCGCAACAGAGCCCGACTAACTGGCGCGGCGTTTCGTTTTCGTTTGGCGTCGGAGAAATGCCATTCGGCTACGGGGCCTGGGTGGCTAGCCGAATGGCACAATCGCTCACGAAACGCTCACGAAACGAAGCGCTAGTAGATATCTATCTCTATCGCGCTTGCGTATTGGCGCGACAGAGCCAGCGGCGTATCGCTTTCGTTTGGCGTCGGAGAAATGCCATTCGGCTACGGGGCCTGGTGCCGTAGCCGAATGGCATTTCTGCGACGCGAAACGAAAACGAAACGCCGCGAAAGGTAGTCTGGCTCCGTCGCGCCAATACGCAAGAGCGATAGAGATAGATATCTACGAGCGTTTCGTTTCGTGAGCGTTTGTGCCATTCGGCTACGCACCCAGTGATAGGGAGAGCTATTAGCTACGATAAATACGCTTACGAAGCGATTGTGACCTTGGCTATGGTATCCTTTTTATATCTGCTTGCTCGGAAAACAAACATTTTTAGTTTGAATAAAGGTGTAGCGGCGTTTTGATGCGGTTAGTTGCTGAATGGCAAGGCGTTATAGTTTGTGTTATTTGTTCTTTATTTCTTCTTTGAATTGAATTGGATTTCCAAATATGTTACGTCTACCAATAGGCCGTAAGTTCTAGTTTGTTTTCATTTTGGATTCACAATACTAATATATTTTAATTATAAATTAAACTGTAATTTCTAGAACTATTAGATGTTATACCTCTAATTCATAATTTATTGCATAATAATCATGTGGTATAAAACAGGTGTTACAATATGGTCAATATGGTAGGTTCACACATTGAACCCTGTTTGACTTGTGATTATTTTAGTAGTATTCCTAGATTTAAGCCATTCATTGCCGAAGACGCGTATTCGCGTCACGAAACCTGTTTAAAAATTGTAATGGGGATGCGAAGAACGTCGTCAATGAATGGGTTAAAGAAACTTGACTTGATGTTTTATGTCCTGTTGAATATCCATTTTTGCTAAATTAATAGAATAAATCCTTGCATTACGATATGAAGAACGCGCGCAAAAGATATGTTTGCGTCATTTATGTATAGGTACATAGTTAATTTCAGTTTTTCAATGAAGGATACATTGTTATTTAATTGTTTATTCTATGGAAAAGGAACTACTTTAACTTTTCAGCTGTTGGTTTCAGGCGAAGCGGTCGAATTCGGTGAGCATCACTGCGTTCCAGGGTGTGACTGTCATTGCATCCACGTTGACGGTAAGCATTTTTTTTACATTTTATAACAAACATTAACCTTTGTTTTCTAGTGTCCCTTGCCAATGTTTTTTTTAAATTATAATTGGGCGTACTCTTGACCACAGAGTAGCCAAAGGCAAAGACGTGGCTTACGGTGGAGTGAGCTCGCCCAGAAGATGCCTGTTCACCCTAGATTTGAAGGTTGCCGGGTCCTTGTCGTGTGAAAAAATGATTTTGATAGCCCAGGTAACCCTTATAATAATAAACGTTATAATTTCATTATCAACTTTGAGGCTTAAAATAATATTTGTACCGGACTATCAAAATCGTTGCCAACTTATGTTAGACTGACTCTATATATATGTATAATTATGTAAATATTATTAATTTATACTTCTTTTAATTTCAGGTACTTGCATGAAATAATCATTTAGGAGCAATTATTTATCAAACAATATTTATTTGGTTCCCATTGTTTGGCATTCATTTTCCGTCACTTGTAAGAAAATTTGTGGAAAAGCCAAATATGTTGTCCCTATTGAACACATTAATAGTTAATTTCATCAAACGCTCCGGAAACTTAAACATTGTTCGGAACTTGGTCCCAATTGTATTCCATATTTCTTTGTTAAGGACTGTCTGGCGCCTCTGAATAAATCAAAGTTTTGCGTTTTATTTGCAACTACCGCCCGCCCCAGCTTCGCACGAACATTATATTACACCTAAGTAAGTACATTTTCACCACACCAACTGGTAAAGGCTTACTTTGCTATTCGAAAACAGATAGCAAATTTGCATTTTATCCACAAGAGTGCAAAGTAATTTCATACAAATTTTAACTTGATGTCTTAAGCTGGCTGGTAGAATTTACCTATAAATGATGATTTTGAATCATACATATTGAATAAATTGTTGAATTTGATTTAATTTGATGTTTTATAGTTAGTATTTTGTTCGTGTTGGTGTGGTGAAAATTTTGTGTTTCACTCGATGGCAAAGTTTGTTTAACCTACGTGCCTTGAAACCCTCGCAACGCTCAAGATTCCACTTTTTAAACCACTCGCTACCGCTCCCGCGAGGGTTCAATATTGGAATCTTTCGCTTGCTCGGGTATCAATATTGGCACGTGCGGTTAAACAACAACTTTGCCCCCTTTTAAAACAAATAGGTAACGGCGCCGACTTGGATGCATATGCAGGTTGTGATGAGATTCGATGAGGTGCTCCAAAGCGGTCTGGAGTCCATCCTGAATGTCCGGTTTGAGGAATCCCAGTGGTTGCAGGCTACTCTTCCCATTCGGCATGGCGGGTTGGGGGTGCGTCGCATGCAGGATGTGGGACTTGTAGCTTTTCTTGCATCTTCACACGCGTCTCAGGGTCTGGTTGCGCGTATTTTGTCAGTTCGTGAGATCGATATGCACATGCCTTTTGTGGGTAGCGCATTGGATGAGTGGGCTGTTCGCTATTCCAGCGGGGCCAGACCGGACAACCTCGGAGCTCAGAGATCGTGGGATGACCTTCTGTGCCGTCAGGCATACGAACAGTTGCTGGAGAGCGCATCGGGGGTTGAGTTGGCTCGGTTAAAGGCGGCAGTAGCGCCCGAGTCGGGGGCCTGGCTACACGCCTTGCCATCATCGCACTTGGGTACGTTGTTGGATAACGACTCCTTGAGGATTGGTGCTGCGTTAAGGCTCGGGTGTACTGTGTGTGAGCCTCATCCATGTGTCTGTGGTGTAACGGTGGAGGCAAATGGGCACCATGGGCTGAGTTGTGCGCGGTGTGCTGGTAGGTTTCCTCGACATCATGCGATTAATGATATCGTTCGCAGGGCGATGGTGTCGGCGAACCTGCCGTGCGTGTTGGAGCCCCAGGGCTTTAGTCGTACGGATGGAAAGAGGCCTGACGGTCTCACTCTCGTTCCGTGGGCTAAAGGTCGTAGTTTGTTGTGGGATGCTACGTGTGTGAGCACGTTTGCTCCATCACATCTGGCACAGACTACGCGTGCGGCGGGCGGGGCGGCGGAGTGCGCGGCAAGGCAAAAGCATACCAAGTACTCGAACTTGAAGCCGGTGTACGATTTTGTCCCTGTTGCGGTTGAGTCGGCTGGTCCCTGGTGCGCCGAAGCCAAGGATTTTGTGAAGGCCCTGGGTAGACGCTTGCGGGATAGGGGTTGCGATCCTAGATCGGGTTCGTACCTGGTACAACGTATATCGTTGGCTATACAGCGCGGCAACGCGGCTGGTATTTTGGGGACGTTTGTTCCGGGTACTGACCGGGTTGGGATATAAGGTTTTTATTAAGGGTATTGTGTTTGCCTTTTTTTTTTTTTTGTGTGCTGGAGTTTTGAGGATGCGTGTTGCGGATAATGTATGTTATGGTAATGTTTTATTTTGACGAAACCTTAGGTGGATGGACACTCTGTTATATGACGAAGCCTGCGCTGTGGATCTAAACGTATGTATTTTTTAATGATTTCTTTTGTTCAATAAATAATTTTTGTTTTTAATAGGTAACTAATTGTTATTACTTCCATTGAACCACTATTGAAACAAACCGCATCAAAATCCGTTGTGTAGTTTAAAAGATCTAAGCATACCAGGGACATACCTACAGCGGCGAGAAGCGATTTTGTTTTATAGTGTGCAGTGATTGATTTCTTTAGCAATGCGGAATAACTATTAATGAATCTGTAGGTACCTAATTAAAGTAATTACCCAGAACTGTGTCATTTATTTTTTCGTTTTCTCCCCATTCCAGTACTTAGGTATTTAGATTACGAAAATAAAAGGAAATATTTTTAGTTACAACAATCTGGTCCTTGCATGGACAAGGAGCTATGTTTTTTCTGCACTTGTTCTCAAAGTAGTACAATTTCTTGTCAAGTCGCAACTTCAAAGGTTCATAATTCATATGTACTGAAAAACGTTGTCTTAGTGTCGTCGGAGTAGTGCCGATTTAAAACACTGCCTTTGGTCGTGTTTTAATTAATCGCCACTATTCAAGTAGTTTCGATCTTCCTCTTTGCCACACTTGTATCGTAATGCACCTACTATTAATTAATACTGTAGGTATATAAACACAAAAAACCGGCCAAGAGCGTGTCGGGCCACGCTCAGTGTAGGGTTCCGTAGTTTTCCGTATTTTTCTCAAAAACTACTGAACCTATCAAGTTCAAAACAATTTTCCTAGAAAGTCTTTATAAAGTTCTACTTCTGTGATTTTTTTCATATTTTTTAAACATATGGTTCAAAAATTAGAGCAATTTTTTTTCCTTTAGGAGCGATTATTTCCGAAAATATTAATATTATCAAAAAACGATCTTAGTAAACCCTTATTCATTTTTAAATACCTATCCAACAATATATCACACGTTGGGGTTGGAATGAAAAAAAATATCAGCCCCCACTTTACATGTAGGGGGGGTACCCTAATAAAACATTTTTTTTTTCATTTTTTTTTTTTGCACTTTGTTGGCGTGATTGATATACATATTGGTACTAAATTTCAGCTTTCTAGTGCTAACGGTTACTGAGATTATCCGCGGACGGACGGACGGACGGACGGACGGACATGGCGAAACTATAAGGGTTCCTAGTTGACTACGGAACCCTAAAAAAGCGCTGGTGGCCTAGCGGTAAGAGCGTGCGACTTTCGATCCGGAGGTCTCGGGTTCGAACCCCGGCTCGTACCAATGAGTCTTTCGGAACATATTATGTGCGAAATGTCATTTGATATTTGCCAGTCGCTTTTCGGTGAAGGAAAACATCGTGAGGAAACCGGACTAATTCCAATAAGGCCTTGTTACCCTTCGGGTTGGAAGGTCAGATGGCAGTCGCTTTCGTAAAACTAGTGCCTGCGCCAAATCTTGGGATTAGTTGTCAAAGCGGACCCCAGGCTCCCATGAGCCGTGGCAAATGCCGGGATAACGCAAGGAGGATGATGATGATGAGGTATATAAACACGCTTGCCTCCTTTTTGTTGGAGGTTCAAAAACACAAATGAAGCAACTTTTAGTTTTCAAATAAATGTATTTGCTTTATTATGCCTGAAGAATTATGAAAGTACATTACTTGTAAAAAATATTTTCTTTATTTGTTAATTTAAATACAAACAGACATATACATAATCTTTACTAACAAAATAAAAGATAGCATAAAGGCCACGGCGTAACATGATTTATTTATAAATACTCGTAGGAATAGGTTTTTCATTTATTTAGATTATGCCTACTTTAAGTCACTACTGTACGCCAAAGTGTACATAAGCAAACTATCTAGGGCTACTCATTGCAATAATATTCTTCTCAGGCGTTAACTCGAATCCCGTAAACTCATCATGCATCATGAAGCCTCGTAAATGTTAGCTGCCACTCCAGTGGCACGGCATCGAGTTTTCCCAGTGGAATGGTTTGGCATCTCAGCTCAAATTGAGTGGCGAAGCTTTGACCGGTCTAAAGTCGATTTCGATGACGCAACTGCTAAGTCACCATTCAATTCGTGGCTGCTGTCTTCACAAGTCACCCCATGGTAAGTAACTGCGGTGTTTCAAGATCGTCCACTGTCTGTCATCTTCGGGCTCCCGAGTGCCAAAATAACTGGGAGTCGAAGTAATAATTCTCATTGCAAAGGAACGTAAGTCAAGGATCCGCAAGTAAGGGGTTCTAGATCATTCTAATGGTGTTGGTGGTGGTATAGTGGTACGTCGTGGCCGGTGGTGCATCTACTTCTTCGGTGCGGTGGCCTCGGCAGCGGGGCGCTTGCAAGTGCAAGTGCAGCTCGAGTCGCACTTGCACGATGAGCCGCACTGGTTAGTGCTGCACTTGCAACCTGGAACACCAATCATACAGTTAGTATTACCATTTTAAAAGTAGGTATAGGTGAAAAACTTAAGAAAAAGTCACCTGTTGTATGTGTGAGTGATAATCATTTACAGGTAAATTCTACCAGCAAGCTTAAGACATCAAGTTAAAAGTATGAAATTGGGTACTTTGCATTCTTGTGGATAAAATGCAATTTTGCTATCGCAGTTTTCAAATAGTACTTAATCATCTTTAACATCATTATCGTAGCTACGTTGTTCTTGTTTTATGTAACCAATATAAAAGGATTGCAGAAAAGAAACCCTTTTTGAATACTTTTTGAAGAACCCTATACCTGACCAACCATTTTTTTTTTTTTTATTTGTATACATTGCCATATTACGGTTAATAAATAAATTATTAATTTTAATATTTAAATATTGTGGGGACATGGACAATTGGACACCTTACACAAATCAACCTAGCCCCAAACTAAGCAAAGCTTGTATTATGAGTGCTAACTTGCTAACGCATACTTATTATACACGTACATAGAAAACATCCATGACTCGGGAACAAATATCTGTGTTCATCACACAAATACATAAATGCCCTTACCGGGATTTGAACCGAGAACCGCGGCTTAGCAGGCAGGGTCACTACGCGCTAGGCCAGACCGGTTGGTACCTATTGCGATGCGACATTTTGTATCTTTCCTTCAAGGAATAGTCCAGTAACAAAACTTAACCAGTTCTTATATGTAAAATGATTCTCATTGCATAACAAGGATTTCATTAAATCTGTATGTATTATAGTACATTAGCCAACTGCAAAACGGCGTAATATGCGATAAGGCCGTGAAATCAAACATTTGAAACTAAACAACGCCGGTTCCAGAAACATGGGTTTGTTTAACAAGCCATTGTAGAAACAATCTCGAGAATATGTGCAACACTCTTGAGTTGAGTACGAAATTCTACACAGAAGGTATAGTATGAATTTTCTGAGATGAACTTTTCGCTTTAGTCGTAATCTGTTAAACAAAGGCCTTTGTGTCTATTGTTCACGGCGGCTAGCTCCCGTTTAAACGGCACGTGCTATAGTCTGGTACCTGGTAGGTACTTGCTTATCTTATCATTATCAATAAAATTCATCATACTACTGCAGTCAGATATAGGATCCTAGTGACCCAGGTGCTAGAAAATATCTGAACATGCCTGTCTTACTGAACAAGGCTTCAGCAAAAGTCCAAGCACCTACCTACGTGCTACGTGCTTCATTATCTACAGAAAGAAAAAGTGCCAAAATGATTACATACTAACGGAGAATTTGAAAAAAAAAAAGAGAAGTGATGGGACCGTTTTTTGTCAGCGTCGAACAGGGTTTAATGACTCGCATGAGTTCTAATCTCCCCTATTATGTAATTGCTAAGGTCTTTTTTTTATGTATGGGCTTACTCTTGACCACAGACTAGCCAAAGACGTGTCCTACGATGGAGTGAGCCATCCAATGGTTTTTAACGTTGATCAAAAAATTTCGTATGTTTTCGTATGGTTTTTACTTTTTTATATGTAGGTACAGGTCATTACATTTTTTTATAGATGTAGTTTCTGGAATTTTTTATAAGGTAACGGACGAAATAAATTGACGGAATAAAAAAATTAAATTTTCGTCACACATGTACCGATTTTAATCCATACTAATATTATAAATGGGAAAGTGTGTGTGTATGTTCGTTTGTCCGTCTTTCACGGCAAAACGGAGCGACGCATTGCCGTGATTTTTTAAGTGGAGATAGTTGAAGGGATAGAGGGTGACATAGGCTACTTTTTGTTTCTTTGTAACGCGAGTGAAGCCGCGGGCAAAAGCTAGTTCTTCTATATAAAAATAACATAACAAAGTTGCATTAACCCTTCGTCTGTGTCTGTCAAAAAATTGACATAAAACAATTAACCACTTTTAAAGATAAATTAATTTATTCAGCAATAGGCTACTAGACTCATATCGAATTTGGCACAGTAAAAGATTGTCTTCTGTAGTATTTGACATAAAAAAAACAATAGGTATTTATAGATTTTGGGTATTAAAAGTGTATGATGACTACGTATTTTCGATTACAAAATGTGTGTAATTTTTTTTTATTCACTTTGGCCACCGAAAACGCTGTCAGCGATGTAGTGACCTCATCGAATTCGAACCTTACTGCATTACTGCATGTCAAAACTATAACTGACATATTGAACTCTATTCCTTCAAACTTAAAAAGTCAGAAAATGTTGTTTTCGAATAAAATGACCTGATGCCTAGATAATCTATACATAGATTAACATGACTGTGTTGTTGTTTATAAATATTTTTTGCTGGTTTTAGATCATAATAAAATATGGCAATATTTTATTTCGGTTAATTGGACAGTACTTTATCATATAAGACAGACTTTAAAAAACCGGCCAAGAGCGTGTCGGGCCACGCTCAGTGTAGGGTTCCGTAGTTTTCCGTATTTTTCTCAAAAACTACTAAACCTATCAAGTTCAAAACAAGTTTCCTAGAAAGTCTTTATAAAGTTTTACTTTAGTGATTTTTTTCATATTTTTTAAACATATGGTTCAAAAGTTAGGGGGGGGGGGACGCACTTTTTTTTCCTTTAGGAGCGATTATTTCCGAAAATATTAATATTATCAAAAAACGATCTTACTAAACCCTTATTCATTTTTAAATACCTATCCAACAATATATCACACGTTGGGGTTGGAATGAAAAAAAAAATCCGCTCCCACTTTACATGTAGGGGGGGTACCCTAATAAAACATTTTATTCCATTTTTTATTTTTGCACTTTGTTGGCGTAATTGATATACATATTGGTACCAAATTTCAGCTTTCTAGTGCTAACGGTTACTGAGATTATCCGCGGACGGACGGACGGACGGACAGACAGACATGGCGAAACTATAAGCGTTCCTAATTGACTACGGAACCCTAAAAAGGGTCAAGTAGCCTATTCCTGAAAAGTTTGTGCATTTAGCTCACGTCTCCGATTTTGATAAAAAATGGTAGGCTGATAGAGTCCATGATGCTGAGCAAGATCCACTGTTGTGCCTGAGCTGTAAATTCACATTTTTGACACATTTTTTTTGAAGTATGTTGCGATGTGGCTAAGACGTATCGTTTGCCAAATCTAGCGATTATTTACGAATTGGTTGAATCGATTAGGCCCTATGTACAAGGAGGCGCTTAAACAAATATACGATTTCTATCAACTTACTGAAATGTCATTTGAATCGAAATGACATACTCTGCCACAGCACTAGTTTAAAAATAAAAATGAATGATAAATGACATAATAAGTAAATCCTGCGTGCTATATTAATATCGTAAAATACTCACTAACGAAGATCCGCAAAAATATAACATGTGTTAGATTATGTTTAAAATAAGCGATATATTGTTTTTAAGTACTTGATTTTTTGAAATATTATTACAGGATTTTATTTAAAGTTTCATTAGGTCGCGCCAGTTTACGTTTTGTGGACGCTGTCATGTGTCAAAAATGTGAACTTACAGCTCCGGGACAATAAGTTTCCCAAAATCTCCATGATCTCTATCAACCTACCAATTTTTATCAAAATCGGAGACGTGATCCAAATGTACAAAGTTTTCGGGAATTAAGTATTCAGGTAAGTCCAAACTTTATAATTAGGGTTAAAAAAGAACTCATTTACGCAACTCTTTAATTGATTATTTATAAGCAGTGGATAAATTTGCATAGTGGTAAACAGTTTGAGGTGCAATATATTTTATTTACGTGATAACCAGTAGAAAATGAAGTGTAATGAAAGAAGGAAGCTAACTTTCAAATCTACTGATTTTAAATAAAATCCTTATTACTAGTTAAGTTAAATCAACATTTAAACAAAAACAAATACTCACTATCACCGCAACCTCCACAAGGCATCTTTGCAAAAGTTTCGAATTCGAAAAATGGAATAAAATTCAAAACCGTGTTCTCTACACGAATGAGCGATCGATATTGGTTCCTTCTAACCGTAAGTACGTTAATTTATCGGTGTTTTGCCGCGGTTCGTTCGGATTAATGGTTCGACAGTAATGGATTATGATATACGGACTTATCTATAATATCTCTATAATTGATTATTATTTCTGCTGGCCGAGCCGTAGTGACAATCGTTGACAGTCTTGCTCTCTCGGGCCACTATGGCATAGTGACAGGGATAGCTAGCTACGATACGCTTACGAAGCGTAAGTGATAGCGAGGTTGGCTAGGTAGCCTGAAATTTGCCTATTGTTGCCATGGCTATGTCCACTGGGTCACTTGCGCACGCGCATAACAACCAGCGTGAGCGTGAGTAAACCCTAAGTTCGGATCAAAACCAGTTCTGAATCATAACAATAAAAAAAAACATAACATACATTTTATTCTGTTCGTGTTTAAGCTCCAATTTCCGTCCAACCACAAAATAATTTTATTACGAAGGCCGAAAGCCGTACTCCTCGTAGAGCTGAAGGCCCGGAAGTTCCCCAAGAGCACGTTTTTTAAACTTTTTTTCATAAAGATAGGTACCTGTTATAAAAGGACTAAATCATTTAACTATCGCAGTGATTATCATATTGCTAATCTGCATTTGCAACGTGTGGCAATGTAACATATCAATTTTATTACATAATCAAGTTATAAATTTACTGATGTTTTAAATTCAGTCTGTCTGTCTGTCTAAGTGAATACTATATTATATGTATAGTTAAAACAATATCTAAGGAAGAAATGAGGAGTTGGGGTAGTATTCTTGAATATAGGTACAGTCAACCAATTGGAACCCTAGGCCACTGTAGAACTATTTCATAGTGACGTTAGAAATCAGATTGTAAGAAATCTCTTACTGCTTGTCATTTTGACATGGTCGTTGAGTAGCCTAGGCTTCCAATCGGTTGACTGTACTTACAGCCTACTTTGTGTAAAAGAATCCGAACGCACGTTTATTGAGTAGAAAGGACTCTATTTAAGCATCCTCCTACCAAAACCATTCACAGTAATCGGTATGATACATACATTACCAGTTTCTTACATTATGTTCCAAGTATAATCCTTACAAAGCGAGCAATGAATTTAAACCAAATTGGATTTGTTATATCGAATATGACTTGTGTTGGTGCCGTGCTGCATTTTGCACTCATTCTATAATTGACTTTTTTCACCAGAAGATCATAAGTCTTTGCTCTTTTATTTAGAATCTGATACTTATTTACTATAAATATAAAGTTGGTGTTTGAATATGTTCCTGTATAAGATACGGCTTAGTAAAATAAGGTGGGACAAATGTCCTTATTTTGACTCTTCAAGTGGAGTAAAGTCGAGTAAAGGAGCCAACTGTTTGAGAACGATAAGATTATTGATATTAAGTAATTGATATGCGTTTTTTATTTGTTTTTCTGTCTGGATATTCGTAAACGGATTCTTTAAGCGATGAGACGTTAAATAATAACTTATTGTTCAGTGTGCTTTTGATAAGTTAAGACGAACGGGGACTTACGGCCCGAAAATGGTTTTCATACAAACGTAGTACTATCAGCTGCAAAAGTGGATGGCGAATTTATCAATGAATTCATTCATAACTTCTCCATGAACTTTTGCAGCTTATAGTACCTGGACATGGATCCATAATTATATTATAAATATCCTTATATTATTGGAAACATTTTGATGTACTATTTTTATCATAGCAGCCTTTGTCTTATTTCCATTTTTTACTGATGTAACTTGTAAAAATTTCAAGGAAATAACTGAATCAAACAAATTGTCAAATAAATCCTAACCTAACTCATAATTATGAATAGTCAAAAAAATCAAACTTAAGGGCATTTTAAGCGCAAAGGCAAATTAAAATGATTAATTTCGTTATATCAAGAGAGGAAAACCAAGACTACGATGGTATGGAGCATCATCATTTCCTCATCATCATCCCTATTTCCTGAATGTATTCACTGCCAGCAACACATGTAAACATTTTCTACAAAATTAAAAAAATATACCAACTGGCAATGAATGTGTTAATAAAACCCACCCGAACCCAGTTAGTTGCCATGACACTCTTAGCAATAGCAGAGTAGCATAGAAACTTGAGCAGTTCTATGTGCTCTGGCTTCACCAGTGACAGGTAGTTACTTGGCCAGCCCGTCGCCCGCACAACAATAATTGAACCAGAATCCCATTGTCGGCTTCTATGACACCCACGCTAGAGTGGTGAAAATTTTACGAGTAGCCTTTCACCCCAAGGGGAATGAGTCTAGCCCAGGACCGGGATAAGTGGCGTAAATGTAAATCGGCAATGCGGCATCGCTTCACGGTTAGTATTCCAAAAATACGCACTAAGCGTTTCGCTTCAACATTTATTTTGCGAACCGCCAAGGAGTGGAATGCCCTGCCTGAGTCTGTGTTCCCACATGAGTACAATCCAGGTCTCTTTAAAGCAAGAGTAAATAGGTATCTCATAGGTAAGCGTGCTCCACCGTAGACCGCATCATCACTTACCATCAGGTGTGATCGTGGTCAAACGTCTACCTATTCATACTAAAAAAAAAAAAAAGTAAAGGGAGGCCTACCTACGCTCAGCAGTGGGCGATTAACGGCTGTAATTAATGATGATGACAAGAGGGAAGCTTCAGGCTTGGAAACTTGAAAAGCCATTAGTCAAGTAGGCATTATTTTATGTTCCCAATGTTCCCAATACCATGTTTACCCTTGAGATCCATCCGACTCCCCTCTAAATGGACGGTTAAGGCAAAGAATCCTGTTCCACCCATCTTCAGGTGACTAGAACTTCGCACTGGCGGTTGGCAGCGCTGCCAGCGCTACATAGGAGCACTCTTTGTGGAATTGCTACTCCCCATTAGTTCGACATATTTATTACTAACTTTTGCCCGCGGCTTCGCTCGCGTTAGAAAGAAACAAAAAGTAGCCTATGTCACTCTACGTCCCTTCAACTCCACTTAAAAAATCACGTTAATTCGTAGCTCTGTTGCGTGAAAGACGGACAAACAAACAGACACCACACACTTTCCCATGTATAATATTAGTATGGATTTAATATAATATTACGTACCTATAACGCCTGACAAAATCGAACACGATACGTACAAGTAATGAATTTGGTTTAAGTAATAATAACATTATTATCAGGCACTTTGCGTTAGGTATAGCTTAACGAAAGAAACACATCAACAGCCTCAGCCCACCTAGTTAGTGTTTTTTTACATTATCCGATCCGATATCGGATGTCGGACCGATATCCCATACACTACTGGCACCATCTTGGATTTTTTGCATTGAAATCCTCCCGACATCCGATATCGAATCGGATAATGTGAAAACGGACTTATTATAGTAAGTGATTTTTAGTAAGGGTTTGACTCACAAAAATACAAGTATTTTTGTCAGCTGCGTTTCGTCGCAAAAGGTCCTCATACTCCAAGTATAAAAAAAAAACATTTTAATTTAAAATTCCTGTACAGAACATATTAATCCTTGCAGATGTAGCATGATAACATTGATAACCCTTTAGTTATATTATAATAATATAAATGATTCAGATGAGAACATGTTAATTAACACTGACAAAGTATAGGTAAGTAGTAGGTAAAATCATGAGTGTCAAACTGATATTAGGTTCTGTGAGATGATGGATCTTCTGTCTTGTATTAGTTAATCTATGTTTTTTTTTTCTTTTTTACTCTTTTAGACTGTATTAGGGTAATTCCATGTAACAGAGTAATGTAAGTGACCAATTATTTGCATGTTTTTTTTATTCATGGTGCTAATTTAAATATCAATATATCTAAGGATTAAAAGTAGGCTTATCTAGAGATAAATTAAGACTTCAATTTGCATCATAAATAAAAAACATGCAATGAAGTGGTCACTTACATTACAGTTACGTGGAATTGCCCATTATGTACCTAGTTAAGTATAAATACTGTCTGTTATTAATTTCACAGTGTACTAGTCCGCTAATAATGTAATGCTGTGTAAATTTTTTGTATCAATAAATTAAATTAAATTAAATATTGCGCCATCTATAACGAATAAAATCATCAAAATAATGTAGCAAAGCGGATCTAACTATGTTTACTTCTGTGCGTAACTTCCGGCCCCTGTAGAGTGATTCATACTTCCTTCATAGTATCTACTAGTAGTAAAGAGTTCTGAAAAACATGACTACTTGCTGAAGAACTTAATCAGAACGTGATAAACTCAATTACGTTAACACCTAATACGATGGACTATTTCAAGTATTATGTTATTTTCTTACGTTTCATATTTCCTCAGCAGCCGAGTTTAGGTAATTGTGGCTTTACACAAACAAAGACTATATATTTTAGTATTTATAGGTTTGAGTGATAGTAGTATACTTTGTTGTTAAATATAAAAAATAGATTAAACAGTTCATTATATACATAACAAGTCAAATCAAAGTCGAATACTTTACAATAAACATTTTATTTGCTTAACGTTTCTCTTTTATGCAAGTCTATTCTAAAGTTGTTTTCTTCTTAAATGTATAATTACAAAAAATATTACATTTAAAACAGTTTTAATATAAAAACCGTACTATTAAACAAGGTGTGGATTAGGACAAAGAATTTGGCACACCTAACGTTCCTATTTACTATCTTATCATATCTCAACAAGATAAGCCGGCATCAACGAGCACACACAGAACAGTGCCCCAGTCGACGACCACAATACCCAGGCACCTGTTGTCGCTAAAATCAATAAGATAAGTGAACAGACATATAATGTGATTGAAAAAACAAGTGAAGTTACAATGGTTAACGCAAAGTTAGCGTTTTTTGTACTATTACTAAGTGCTAATGCTATTGGACAGGAGGATGTTATAGTTAATGAAAATGAAAGGACTATAGAGGAAGTAGTACCAGAAGTAGAAAGTGAAGTTGTAAATGAACCTACGAGTCCGAGGCCTGATGAAGTGGAGAGCGTAGCGCCGGTAGAGGTTCTACCAGACGCGCCTTTAGAAGTGAGGAGTGGGAAATATCAGCTACAAGATGGTCTGAGTGAAGGTCCGGTTGATTTAGAGGCTGTGAATATTGGTGATGATCCTGCTGAGCAGAGTCAGAGGCAGCTTTTGAATCCTACTACCACTTCGGCTACTAACAACGAATATGGTAAGCATATTCTATTGACCTTTTTCAAAAATAAGAATCGTATCAATCGTTATAACAGTATAGTTAAAGCCGGTGCAATGATGTGTAGGTATAGAAAGAATACTGTAGTCAAGTAATCATAATCCTGTATTACCTAGGTACAAACCCTGCATAAGTATGATTGTTAGTCGATAGTTAACATAACTAGGATGAGTCATCTTAATGGTGATGAATGTGATGACTCAGTTGATGAGTCACATAATTAAATGCCTACACAATTTATTTGTGTAGGCATTTACATAAGATTACATTAAGTAGTCTAAGTCAAGTAAATAAAATTCATACTTGTACATTAAATTGTATGAAATCAGAGACCGTAATGTTAGAGGTAGTGCTTACATATATCAATCATGGACAGTTTAAGAAAAATTTTCGCCTGTTTTTGATATTTCACTGATAAATGTAAAAATTCTACCGCTAAGCGTGTTAAATCTTGAATGTCCTATCCTTCTTTGACATTTCAAGCGTATTGCAGAATAGATACTCCCATTGGTTTCTTCATAGTTAACAAATTAAAACTAGGTGTTTTTTCTCCAATTATGGACGGCAGTTCTCCAGTAATGGATCCCCCATTATGGACAGTGAAATAAGTTTAAAATTTTACTTTTAAAGCCAACTGATACTCAATGAGTCAATTTTATATACCCCAAATAAAATTAGTTTGGGTTATTTTATGATAGGATTGTTTCTTATAAATTTTGGTTTTGTAAATTGTTCCTTGTCCATCATAGGAGGTACGCAGTTTTTCGGTTCCAGTAATGGACACTCGCAAAATAACACTATTTCTTTATATCTTTGGAGCAACAAACTAGTATGTTTTATACCTTATCTCATGCTTAATGCAGTAAGTAAAACTCATTCAAGTTTACACCGAGTATTATTTTTTTATTATTTTATACATGAACTCAACTCTCTTAGCAACATTACTAAGAATTCGTCTTCATATTTTTTTCAGTAAACTAGTGAATTTTATCTTGTCGCCAAATCCTTCAGAAATAACCGAATTAATTGAAACTTCAAAATGAAACAGCTCTACAACTCTAGTTTATGGTACATAGCCGTCAGTTTTTAGAAACTAATTTTAGATACTTATTTTTAAGGATTTGTGTTTTTTTGTCCATAATGGCATCACCGTCCATTATGGGGTATGTTACCTTACCAGCTTTACATTTTCAGCATCCATGAATGAATTTAAAGTGGACTGCAGTTAGATCCTTGTTAAGGACTTCGAACCTAATTATACTGTCAATTTTACCGAACAAAACTTAATGAAACCTCATTTTCGCCGCAGAATTTATCATTTCATAGTAATCTCCGATAAGGGCCGCACCTAGCCTATAAACCAACAAATCAAAGAGTCCTACGTTACTCACACTTCATTGAGCTTCAGTGCCATTTAGTTTTGGTACGGTTATAGCAAACAACGTTACCAATTAAAAGATAAGACCCTTTATCAGGGAGATAAACAAAACGCGGTTTCAAAATTTGTAGGCGTTAAAATGTGGAATGATTTCATCGTGTTGGTTTAGGGCTTATGGCGGAGAAAAGTGGGTCATTCGAGGCTTCGCTTGATACATGAGGTTGAGATTAGGCGCCATCTGACTTGATACGACCATTCTGAAACAACTGAAAGTCGTGCAGTAAGTTTATTCCGTCAGGAGACAAATTAACCAATCCGTTAGTTATGGATTGAATAGGCGCTAAGGTTAGGGTATGCGTACAAAAACAAAGGAAAATATACAAACTCATGTCACAATGCTTTCTCCTCCGACATATACATATGTCAAGGATATCATTTAAGGTGTGAAATCCCTGAATTTAGATGGTTTGGATTTTTCGGAATAAATGAATAGCTGGGGAGCCAAATATACAAGAAATGGAAAGGTCCGTTTCTTTGTTTTCCATTTGAGGACACCTCGCAGAAATGATTAACTGAAAATTGTGTTCGTAGTAGGCTAAACACGTGAAAGTTTCCTATTAAAGTTATATTCCTATTAAAGTTACGACGACCGGTCTGGCTCAGTCGGTAGTGACCCTGCCTGCTATGCCGCGGTCCTGGGTTCGAATCCGGGTAAGGGCATTTATTTGTGTGATGAGCACAGATATTTGTTCCTGAGTCATGGATGTTTTCTATGTATATAAGTATGTATTTATCTATTTAAGTATGTATATCGTCGCTTAGCACTCATAGTACAAGCTTTGCTTAGTTTGGGGCTAAGTTGATCTGTGTAAGGTGTCCCCAATATTTATTTATTTATTTATTTTATTTATTATTTATTAACTACTCGTACATTCTACCTACGTTTAATTTAATTAACAGTTTTAACAGTTAAGTAATTAATACTATGTATAATTGCTGCAACAACCCTTGTAAATAAAATCAATAGGCTGAAGTGTTTTCCCGGAATGCCACATTATTCACCCTTATCTTCTGCAAACAGAGTTGCCACCGATTGAGTCACAACCAGCACAAACATCAACTTAATTGTGAAATCACTGAACAAACAAGATTGTAAGATACATATCATTCATAACGTATCCTTAGTCTTATGTATTCTAGTATCGTATTTTTTATCTAGAACTAATTTGCTGTACCCGTCAAAAATACTAACTACCTTTTAAGAGTAGGTAGTACTTTCTCTATTTAACTTATTTCACTGCTGTGCAAAGAACTCTTCCATATGATCAAAGACAAATGTAACTCCGTATAGACGGATAAGGTCTAAGAAAAAAACGTACGGTGTCCTAGATGGCGTTACAACCTTTGGGGAACGCTCGGCTAGATGGCTCTAATATTAATATTTGACATTTTAACACATCAAGCTAACAATATGGGCCAACTTGTCAGAACTGAGGTTTAAAAGTTTAAAAGCTTGTGTCGAGAGATGGCAGTCTATGCACTGTGATTACACATTCTACTTTGACAGTAACTCTCTATAATGACTATAATACTCCATCCTCTTTGATATGATATAGTATGGCATATACATATTACTTATGCCCTGATTTTAAGCTTCCTCTGGCCAGCAGGGTTTAGCACATGATTGCCGCGGGAGTATGTCGCCGCGAGATAGACTGCCCGTCCTTATGTCATTTATACAGTTAGAAGAAGACGTGTGATTTATCTCGCGGCGACATACTCTCGCGGCCATCATGTGCTAGGCCTACTGGTGCCGTAGCCGAACGGCATTTCTGCGACACGAAACGAAAACGAAACGCCGCGAAAGGTAGTTTGGCTCTGTCGCGCCAATACGCAAGAGTGATAGAGATAGATATCTACGAGCGTTTCGTTTCGTGAGCGTTTGTGCCCTTCGGCTACGTACCCAGGTCTTGCCAGTAGGCCTAGCACATGATGGCCGCGAGAGTATGTCGCCGCGAGATAGATCACACGTCTTCTTCTAACTGTATAAATGACATAAGGACGGGCAGTCTATCTCGCGGCGACATACTCCCGCGGCAATCATGTGCTAACCCTGCAGGAGTCAACGTTATCTCGCCATCCCTGCGTGAGTCTAACCTTAGTACTTAATATGCAATTTTATTTGTTAACATTAGTTATTTGTTTTACAAGGGGGCAAAGTAGTTATTTAACCGCACGTTGGCACGTATTGATACCCGAGCGAGCGAAAGATTCCAATATCGAACCGCGAGCGTAGCGAGTGGTTCAAAAATTGGAATATTGAGCGTTGCGAGGGTTTCAAGGCACGAAGGTTAAACAAACTTTGCCACCGAGTGAAACACAAACTTTTTCACCACACCAACACAAACAAAATACTATAAAACATCAAACTAAATTAAATCCATCAAATAATTCAATATTTATGATTCAAAATCATCATTTATAAGTAAAATCGACCAGTCCGCTTAAGACATGAAGTTAAAATTTGCATGAAATTACTTTGCACTCTAGTGGATAAAATGCAATTTTGCTATCTGTTTTCGAATAGCAAAGAAAGCTTTTACCAGTTGGAGTGGTGAAAAATAAATTTGTAATTAATTTATGTGAAAAGAACTAAGTGTTCAAGCAAATCTCGACCCACTTTGTGGTTAAATTGAAGTACTTTTACACTAAAATCAAACAAACAATTAATATAAAAAGTCTCGCGCGAATTTTAGAACTCTGTGAAAGAAGAATGATCAAATTAACTTCTAATGTAGGCTATTATATAAATAATAGTTATATTATGATATTTATGATACGATTCCAAGATACTCGTTTATTAATTAGTTTCATAAACTTAGGCGTATTATTTTACAGGGTCGTCCTCTAAGCAACCTCTCTTAATTTTTATTAATCTTGTAAAAGTCCTAAATAAAATTATCTTCTTCGTTTTAATTTATCGTAAATTAATTGTAAACACTTAATGTTGGATGAGACTGTAATAACCACAGAATTAGATTTAGATAGAAGAAACGAGTTCATTTATTTGTATGGCGGCCGAGCGTGTCAGATTTTGTACTGAAGTTGTTACTTGCCTGTGATTTTAAATATGTCTCAGGCCCTTGAGTGTTGATAAGTTTTATGTTGTTGCAATTAAATATCATGTAACGAGGCATTTTTAATGTTTTTGTTGACTTCAACTTACAAAAATTGACGCCCGAAAGCTGCAAGCTGCGATTAAAGACGAACAACTCAGTGGATTTCACTGAGTTCATTTGACACGCTAAGTAGATACGTTTGCTTGATCTATGGTTTATATGACATCTGTGGTAATAACCTAGGTTGCTAGGCTGCGAAGTGTTAGCTTCGTGACCATTGTGACCTTCGTAAAAAGTTTGGTAGGTATTGGGCTGAGGGGCTACAGTTCGCGTGCCACTGAAGCCATTGAAAATGAAGTTTCAAGTCGACACGAGTCACACGAGTCTTTATTCCTGTTTACTGGCTTATACTTATATTGATAATACCTGTAAATTCTTGGCATATACATTGTGATACCCATTGTTAATGGTATCACAAATAATACAATGTACATATACTTTTTTTTTTTTATACTACGTCGGTGGCAAACAAGTATACGGCCCGCCTGATGTAAAGCGGTCACCGTAACCTATGGACGCCTGCAACTCAAACAGTGTCACATGCGCGTTGCCACCCCAGTAGAAACTTGTACATTCCCTTTTGCTGTGTTAAGTACACAGCAAAAAGGAGTGTACAAGGTTCTAAGGAGGGTTCGGGTTGCCGACGACTCAAAGGACAATAAACAGAACAAGTTAGTTCCGTAAGTCCTCCCGTCATCAGCACACCGCACCCCCGTTGAGCTCTGGCAGCCTTACTCACCGACAGGAACACAACACTATGAGTAGGGACTTATGCTTGAAATTGGTATCAATAATGATATTTTGACTAAATAAATAGTAAAAGTGTAAATTCATTATACGCGATATAATCCGTTTCCATAGTTTTTAACCCCCGACGCAAAACCGACGGGGTGTTATAAGTTTGACGTGTCTGTCTGTCTGTGTGTGTGTCTGTCTGTGGCATCATAGCTCCCGAACGGATGAACCGATTTAGATTTAACTTTTTTTGTCTGAAAGCTGAGTAAGTCGGGAGTGTTTTTAGCCATGTTTCATGAAAATCGGTCTACTATGTGGCGGTCGGGGGATTTTTCAAAATTTTAATTTTGTGGTTAAGTTATATTTCATGAGTAACCGCGGTAACCGAAGACAATATTAAATAAATGTGAGTGTGTTTAGTAAAACGTCCCACTTTGTCGGTTACCATTAAGGCGAGATTTACTTGTATCGTACAAAGTAGGACGTTTTCCCGTGCACACTCACAAATAGACTGACATGTATTAAACGCACACTTTTATTTCTTGTTTTGTTAGCTTATAAGTAGGTAACATTTATTGATAAATAATATAAATTTGTAGGGTGGTTGGAATGAGACGCCAAGTAGGAACCAGTTGTTTATTGGTTTAACTTCCAATAATACAAATAATCATCATACAAGTGGAGTACCTAGCTAAACATGAGTTGAAGGTCCTCAGGGACGACCACTACAAGACCAAAGGCCAACCGATTATGAAGCTTATGGGCGGTCCGTGTAGACGGTCTCGACCCGTGCTTCATTTGTTGGTTGGACTTGGGGCATAGCAGAGGCCGTCTCCCAAGCTAGACCACTAGCTAACAACTGACTGATCGGCGGCCGCGCGGCGCCTTTTATTACGGTTTCCCCGCCGCCTGCGCTGCCTGCGCCGCTCGGAGTACTTCGCGCGCGCTCGGGCCGGTCGATCCGCTGAGCGCGACGGGTGATGGTGTGCGAGCGAGAAAGTATTCGAGCCCGCGCGCTCGTGCGTGGTAATGTTATTCTGTCTCGCTACATTCTCCCCTCTGGTACTCTTTAACGTCCCGTAAGAGTACCAGGAATAGCAGGAGTTGTTGTCTCTCCCTCTGGTACGTGAGTAGAACAAATTCTTCAGTTTCGTCATGTTACAGAACTGCTTGATAAGGTTTTCTTCGGAACCCTCCCCCTGGAGTGAAGCTGGTCCGATAGTGTCCATAGTGCAATTCAACTCTGTATTGATGTATCTGAAGATTCTTCCGTTGCTACCTCCTTTGTAAATAATTCGCCACTTACAGCCTTATTGTAGGGTAAGAGCGACTTTTTTTTCCGAGTGCGGGTAGTTTCCATTGTCGCAGGTCCGACAGTACATTTCATTCATGGGCCCTACTTGGGCGAAAGTTATGATCGGGGCGGTACGCATCGGCATTCTCACCCCTTACTTTGTCGATAGACTAACGGCTAACCGAATATGAGCTTATGGGCGGTCCGTGTAGACGGTCTCGACCCGTCGTGATCATTTGGTGGTTAGGCTTGAGGCATAGCATGGGCCGTCTCTCATGCTTGACCGGTAGGTCACAACTGAATTAGTTTGTCTTGCTGCATTCTCCCCTCTGGTACTCTGTGACGTCCCGTAAGAGTACCAGGAATAACAGGATCCATGTACAGCTAATTGTCTTCCAGTTTCTCGTTGACGCAGCATTGCTAGTGAGGGTGTTCGCCAGAACCCTCCCCTGCACCAAAACTATACTCGTAGAAATTGCGTAGTTTTTGCCTCTTGTAGTGATTTTGTTCCCTCTTGACTTTTCCATTGTCCTACTTGTTTTTAAGCTGGGCGCCAGAATGTAGGGTGGTTGGAATGAGACGCCAAGTAGGAACCAGTTGTTTATTGGTTTAACTTCCAATAATACAAATAATCATCATACAAGTGGAGTACCTAGCTAAACATGAGTTGAAGGTCCTCAGGGACGACCACTACAAGACCAAAGGCCAACCGATTATGAAGCTTATGGGCGGTCCGTGTAGACGGTCTCGACCCGTGCTTCATTTGTTGGTTGGACTTGGGGCATAGCAGAGGCCGTCTCCCAAGCTAGACCACTAGCTAACAACTGACTGATCGGCGGCCGCGCGGCGCCTTTTATTACGGTTTCCCCGCCGCCTGCGCTGCCTGCGCCGCTCGGAGTACTTCGCGCGCGCTCGGGCCGGTCGATCCGCTGAGCGCGACGGGTGATGGTGTGCGAGCGAGAAAGTATTCGAGCCCGCGCGCTCGTGCGTGGTAATGTTATTCTGTCTCGCTACAAATTTAATAATATTTTGGTTTTACTTATACATATAGAGATTTTCATGATTCGCTACTATTATTGGCATATACCTACCTACGCGCTTGGCGTATAATTATATGCTCATAAGTTAATTGTTATCAATATGATATTTTTGACTAAATTATACCTAGTAATATGTCATCATCATCATCCTCCTTGCGTTATCCCGGCATTTGCCAGGGAGCCTGGGGTCCGCTTTGACAACTAATCCCGAGATTTGGCGTAGGCACTATTAGTTTTACGAAAGCGACTGCCATCTGACCTTCCAACCCGAAGGGTAACTAGACCTTATTGGAATTAGTCCGGTTTCCTCACGATGTTTTCCTTCACCGAAAAGCGACTGGCAAATATCAAATGACATTTCGCACATAAGTTCCGAAAAACTCATTGGTGCGAGCCGGGGTTCGAACCCGCGACCTCCGGAACGAAAGTCGGACGCACTTACCGCTAGGCTACCAGCGCTTACCTAGTAATATACACCGCGTTTTTTTTGTTTTCCGTTAAATTCGACACGCAGTTAGGTTCATCATCAGGAACCAACCTGTATACTTATCGCTTTTTGTTAAATTCGAAAAAAAAATTTTTTTTTCGTTTCCATACATAATAAATGGATTAATTAGTGTGAGAGTACCTTAATCATAACATTAAAGTCATTGTCAAGTGTTTGACGGCATATGTCAAAACAAATAACATTAGGAAGTGGTAAGGGATGCCACACACGTGTTCAGTAATTAAATTATTTTTTTAAATAATTCGACAACCGTAAGAATTACGAGGCTAGTTTCTTAGAGAAATTACTTGTGTTTGAACTAAAGAACCTTCCCTTAAAGTTAACGGAATTCAATAAAGACGGGTGTATACACCAAGCGCGTAGGTAGGTTGTTATTTGTTTTGACATGTGCCGTCAATCACTTGACACTAACTTGAATGTTATTCTTAAGGGTCTCGCACACTAATAAATTCATTTATTGTGTATGAAAATGATGGATTTTTTTGCGAATTTAACTAAAAGTGATATACAGGGTGGTTCCTGTTATTTAACGGAAAACAAAAGAAAAACACGGTGTATATTCGCATAAGTTAATTGTTATCAATATGATATTTTTGACTAAATTATACCTGTATTAAACGCAATCTTTGAAAAAATATACCAGTCATAACGGTTAATATCAAAAACAAGATCTAAAATTGTTATCATTTTCATTGAGACAACAAGTAGAATCCAAACAAAGGGCCAAGAGGTGCTACGGGGGCTGACATCATGCATACTAGGAACGTTCAACCTGTCACCGATCACTCCGATTAGATATCGTTATCGAGTGATATCAGAGTTGTAAGCCAGATACAATGCTTCGCTGTAAAAGAATCAATAAATGATATTATGATGAGCATTTATTGACAACAGTTGTGGAAGTGACAACTATTAGATTTGGGGCAATTAATTAAAAGACACATTGCGATTTATAAGAGTTCAAATATATTATCGCAATATAGTAAGGCTAGGTGTGCTCCTATTAATAGCTACCAAGCGACTAAAGTACAAACGAAGTCCTTAAGATTAGGAACTATGGGCTGTTGTTTTTTATTCAATAGTTTACATGTATGAGAGAGAAAGTATAACAATATACTTGTTAGAGTAAGATAGATTTAGTTTTGTTAATTCCAACACGCCCCCTCAAAAATAAATCTATGATTAAAATCATTATACAAAACAATAACAGCATCACCCGCCTTTTTCTGGGAAACATTATGGCCAACATTTGTTCAAAGGTAAGGGAAACCCAGTAAAACCTTACCAGCCATGTCATGAACTTATTTCTAAAATACAATCCAATTTATTTGACATTTCCTATCTATATGGTACCATATTTAACAATTTTATTCAACACATATGCATATGTAGTTCAACACACCAGAATCGATTGATCAGATCGATCAAGTTAACTATAAGTAGACACAATTAGTCAAATTTAAGTATAATCACACATACACTTATAACGTTGAAGTCTTAATATTAACACTGACATTTTAAATACCCACAAGTGTGTACGTATTCATATTGCTATATTTAATATAGCATTTATACAAAATTAAACATCATGAACAATTGAAAATACATTACAGTTGTTTCTTGCATCTAAACGAAACATTTATAATTTCACAGTAAATCAATCGTATATAATTTTCATTAATATGTATCAATAATAATATGTAGTTTCAGCTTACGCTTTTTTATTTCATATACAAAAACCACAAATTCAACCATTCTCAGTCAACAATTCTTTCAGTAGTTTTAGTAGGATTGTACTGAAATGCATGAAGTTCACTTTTTTATACATTTTTCATGTCTTTTATCAAAACTTAAAAGTTTAGCTTTATCAATGTCTTTGACAATTAACGAAAACCACTTGACAGAAATTTGTAACCCCTACAGAGTGTTCACTGTTCAGCTCACTTAAGATTTCCTTATCCGTGAGAATCAACCCGATATGCTTTAGCATAACGAAACGTATTGCTTTGTTTATATTAGTTTAAAAGGGCTAAGAACAACTACACTTTACTTACAACAAAGGGCCTTTGTTTTTCAATTTGAAACTCTTTGCATTATTTATTTCACATTCCAAAATAATCCTAGTGCAAAGACTGTGACTTGAAATCGAAAGTGCTTAATCGATATTTGTATATTTCATTTTAGTCTGTACATCCATACATAGGTACATACAATCACGCCTGTAACCCATGAAGGGATAGGCAGAGCACATGAAACGACTCAAGTTTGTGTCACTTCTGGCAAATTTAGTTTAGTCTGTGTAATTGAGTAATTTTCATATTTGAAATAAAATGCATTTGTTATCTTTAGTTAACTTTTTATGATAGATTTATGTAGTTAAAAAAATTAAACTAAAATACTTTATCTGTACGAAATATAATATTAATAATTGAAAGTAATTTACTGATTGACTTTTTAATTACAGTAACTGATTCTTTTGCCTTTGTCTATTACAATTAAATTATGAAATATTTAACCTAAATTTGTTCTCTGAATAATCTGGTATAAACTAATAGAAATACCAAAAAAAATATAACACATATTTAATATTACTGTTTATCTTGTTTTTATATTCGTTTTAAATGGCATATTTACTCTTACACGTCCAAACTAAAATCTTGTGGTCTGAACAAAACAAATTTACTAGGTATCAATTTTTGTATGAAAGCGGTTTAATACCTACAGTACCTACACCATGTGGTGCTATTGTAAAGATTCAATTTACCACTATCTGTCATTTCTTTACGATGCAATTATTTGGAATGTATAGTTTACAAACTAAGAACAAATACTTTAATACTTTAAGACTAAAACATATTGCTTAAATCAGGGAGGGATAACTCCCAATATTGTTAGGTTCATGTAGTCCACTTAGACTTTGCGTAACATATTCGATAGTCAGTATCACCCCAGGCAGTTAATTCACCCACATAGACTATTCGTAAAACGTATTTTCAAATACTTCAGACTCAAGGCAGTTGAACCTCCAAACCTTTAGACGAATGTGGTCTCTCTTTAGACTGTTCGGAAATCTGAATGTCAATTTAGAGTCTCACATAGCTTAATGTGGTCTTTCGTTAGACTATTCGGAAAGCCGAATGTCAATTTAAAGTCTCACATGGCCTAATTAATATGGTCTTTCGTTAGACTGTTCAGAAAACTGAACGTCAATTTAAAGTCTCACATGGCCTATTTAATGTGGTCTTTCGTTAGACTATTCGAAAACCGAACGTCAATTTAAAGTCTCACATGGTCTATTTAACGTGGTCTTTCGTTAGACTGTTCGAAAACCGAACGTCAATTTAAAGTCTCACATGGCTTATTTAATGTGGTCTTTCGTTAGACTGTTCGAAAACCGAACGTCAATTTAAAGTCTCACATGGCTTAATGTGGTCTTTCGTTAGACTGTTCAGAAAACTGAATGTCAATTTAAAGTCTCACATGGCCTATTTAATGTGGTCTTTCGTTAGACTTTTCGAAAACCGAACGTCAATTTAAAGTCTCACATGGCCTATTTAATGTGGTCTTTCGTTAGACTGTTTGGAAAAACAAGTCAATCGAATTTCTAATTTCTTCAGTCTCATGTGGCCTAATCTTAGACTATACGGAAAACCGAATGTCAATGGAATTTCCAATTTCTTCAGTCTCATGTGGCCAAATCTTAGACTATTCGGAAAACCGAATGTCAATGGAATTTCCAATTTCTTCAGTCTCATGTGGCCTAATCTTAGATTATTCGGAAAACCGAATGTCAATGGAATTTCCAATTTCTTCAGTCTCATGTGGCCTAATCTTAGACTATTCGGAAAACCGAATGTCAATGGAATTTCCAATTTCTTCAGACTCATGTGAAAGTCACTAGACACACATGGCCTAACGTCTGTCTTTTCAGATAAAATCTGAAAGTCAATATTGGAATTCTTTGCAGGCTCACATGGTCTAACGTCTGTCTTTTCAAGAAAACTCTGAAAGTCAAAATTGGAATTCTTTACCGGCTCACATGGTCTAACGTCTGTCTTTTCAGAAAAACTCTGAAAGTCAATATTGGAATTCTTTGCAGGCTCACATGGTCTAACGTCTGTCTTTTCAAGAAAACTCTGAAAGTCAATATTGGAATTCTTTACCGGCTCACATGGTCTAACGTCTGTCTTTTCAGAAAAACTCTGAAAGTCAATATTGGAATTCTTTACCGGCTCACATGGTCTAACGTCTGTCTTTTCAGAAAAACTCTGAAAGTCAATATTGGAATTCTTTACCGGCTCACATGCTTTAACATTTGTCTTTTCAGAAGAACTCTGAAAGTCAATACTGGAATGCTCGTAGTCTAACATGACCGATATAAGAATATCTTGTAAACAGCGTAAAAGTGATATTGGAATGTCCTTTAAAGTGCTATCACTAACTACACTATCACTTTTCTCACACCTTTGGTATTATAATTATTTGTTGAGACAGCAAAATACAAACCACATCTTTGTTACAATCAGAATCAAATACCTGTAGTATTTGTACGTGGCCTCAAAGGTGTATTACAATTAAACCAGTGTTTCAGTGAGCTTTTCATATTCACACAAGACACAAATTCCAGTTATTTACTTCACTCAAGAACGACAAGTCAATAGTAAATTGACAATCAACATCAAAGTGTCATTTCGTTTCTTTTTTACGAATATTTGATATGGACACTTATATATAATAAAAATACTGCCATATATATATATATATATATATATATATATATATATATATATATATATATATAGCAAACACACTGTAAAGTCAAAGACTCTTTATGATTTATAAATTCTTAAACATCTCAATCTGTTCTTGATAATATGATAAATTTCAAACAAATCTATTGCAAAAAAAAAAAAAAATACTTTCAAGTATCGAGCGCTCCAAAGTACCCATTCAACAAAAAACATGGTTTTTTTTATTCTTAAGAGTCAAACAAGCGACATCATTGGATACCTTGTGTCAAAAGAAACTTTCGTAGCTGTTACAATGCTTGATTTTTGCCATCATTTTATGTATCGCCATCGCCGTCCGCGGTCACTTGGAGCGGACGTGTTGGTTTGGCATTTAATTTTGTATTTGTTTATTTCCGAATTTAAATTGTGATTGGTTAGAAAGTGTAATTTTGATTCCTTGTTCCTCCTGTGCGTCTGTTATGCGTCGACTCCTCCTTGTGGGCGGTCTTAGAAAGAGACATCAACTTTTTGGAAGTTCGCCGGAATCGATCGCGGAGTGCTGGATTGCGAGGCCGTAGTCGTTACCGCTGAGCCACGATAGCATACTCGCGAGTGACGAAATTGTGAACTACCACTATCCACCGCAGCCGCAGCCGTGGTTATCGGCTACGCCGCGCTGCTACGAAGTGCTACGTCAGTGACGTCATCCTAGGAGACTACGTATTGCCTCGCTACGCCGGAACACTGCAGTGGTATGCAATTTTAAGCCCTGTTTAGAGCGTGTTAATCATTAAATTAAATTATCGCAATGCTGACAATGCAGCACAGTGATAGCGCAAAAATGATCTGCCACGGTTGCACACTGGAGCTTATGGTCGGCGAGGGCTATATTCAGTGCATGGTAGCGACTTGCGGCAAGCTGTACCACCTGCTTTGCATAAATAAAACGCTTACGCTGGCTGAGCGAGATTCTTGGATGTGTCCTGAGTGTAAGATTACGTTTAAAAAAACAGGATCTAATTGTGGAACTCCAGTTGGTACTCCATTAACAACTAGGAATGTATGCGTCAGGAATAAAAGCGAAGCGGCCGTAAGTGCGCAAACGTCGTCAACAAGTGAAGCCTCGACCATGGTCGTAGAGATGAACGCTATTCGTGACCAAATGAGCATGTTATCGGAGCAGCTGGCTGACGCCCTCGTCGCGGTAGCGAAGTACCATGTTGCGCTGACTGGCTGCTCTTCTAAGCTTGACTTGATCAATGAACGGCTATTGCAGCTTGAAGTAAACTCAGCAAGCGGCTGTCGCTGTGAGACGCAGAGCGTAAGTCCCCCTGTCACCGCAGAATCGGAGCAGAAATCAAGACGGAAGTCAAGGCCAAAGCGCAAGGCACGGAATGCAAAGAAATATGCGCCAGTAGTGCAGGAAAATGTGGAGGATGACGTAGGGGTCCCTACTTGCAACGAGACTAGCGACGTTGTTCCTTCCTCACCGGTGTCCATGGTCAGCAATTCGTTGTCCAGCAGTGACGTGTCCACGGGAGAGGAAGCGGGTGTTGCACTCGTCGGCCGTGATCAACATAAGGACAAAGTCATTGCAAAAAAACACTTCTCCTCAATGCGATGCACAGCTGGGCCTGAAGTTACTTCACTCAAGGCGGCAGAAGTCCTCAAATACATACACCTTTGGAACATGGCATCTGGCCCCGATGAGATACGAGCATATCTAGAAATATTATGTCCCGAGAAAGCTTGCACTGTCCTTGAGATCAAAGCAAAGGGATCCTATAGATCTTATAAAATCGGCATCCCGGGCGAGCTCTATGACCGGTGTTTATCCCCCGAGGTCTGGCCCAAGAACGCTCGGGTAAAGGCGTGGTTTTTTCGGAGAAGACAAAGCAACGGCACATACACGGAAAACCCCAGGTCCCAAGAGGAAAGCACTTCCGATGTTAGACATAATATACCAAAATGTCAGGGGCTTGAACACGCGGCTTCAGTACTTCAGGCAAAACCTGCTAGCTCTTGATTGTGACGTCATCGCGGTAACTGAGTCTTGGCTCACCGATGCTGTTAATGATGCTGAGTTGGCGTGTGGCGGGTGGAGCGTTCTGCGTCGGGATCGCGCCACCGGCGCGCGGCGGCGGCGGCGTACTCCTTGCGGCGCGCCCTGGTATCCAGCTCGAGCGTCGTGTGGAACTTGAGACGCCGAACGGCGAGGACATGTGGGTCACACTTGTGGCGGGTCAGAGTGTGTTTCATATATGTGTCGTGTACATTCCTCCCAGTGCTTCAGAGGAAACTTATATGCGGTGGTTCGAGAAAGTGGAGTCGGTTATTGACACTCTTACGGGTGCAGTGCTTGTGATCGGCGACTTGAACTTGAACCCAGTGTATGCGTCCCGGAGTGTCCTTAGTTATTATTGTTATTTTGTATCTGTTTGTGGTCTGATTGATATGAACGAAGTGACGAATGTACATGGTAGTAAGCTAGATGTCGTGTTGGTGTCTGAGCGCATTACTGGTGCTGAGGTCTCCAAGGCGGCAGGCGAGGGATTGGTCCCAAGATCTGATGCGTACCATCCTCCATTGGATATCTCAGTTCCTGTGGGAGACTGTTCGCGTCGACCGGCTGCAGGTCGATTGGATCCCAGCAATGTGGACATGTGTCGGGACTGGAACTTTACTAGGGGTAATTTTGAGCTCCTGTACAAATTAGTTTCAGAAATAAGTTGGCAGGAAGTCCTCAGTGCTGACAATGTCGACGTCGCTGTGGACACATTTTACAATATATTATATGATATATTTGATCTCAGTGTACCTAAACGGAAACGGCCGACCAGTTCAAGTAGACGATATCCTGTGTGGTTTACGGCCGACCTGATCGCTGATATAAAGCAAAAAAGTAAACTGCACCGAAAATGGAAGGCTACACGGGATATAGACGTCTACAAACAGTTTTCAATATTGAGGTCTAAGGTGAAAGAGTGTCTAGCGTCTGCTTACGATAGTTATATTGGACATATCCAAAGCACAGTTAAAGCCAATCCTCGCGCTTTCTGGGAGCACGTAGGCAGTCTTAAAACAAATGGTGGTTTTGTGTCCCGCATAAAGTTTAAAGACGAACAATTTGTCGGTAGGGATGTGGCCAGTGCTTTCGCCAACCATTTTTCAGAAGTTTTTCTGCCTACTGTTCCGCTTCTTGACCCACGCTTGATAGAAAATGCCTATCGTGAGCCTACTGGCGACTGCATTGATATCAAATCAATTTCATTGCGAGAGGTTGAAGTTGGGATAAAACGCCTCAAGGCCAATAGCTCTGTTGGACCCGACAACTTACCGGCGTATATTGTAAAGGGCTGTATGGATTTCTTGAAGATGCCGATACAATATATATTCAACCTGGCGCTATCTTCTGGATCTTATCCTCGATGTTGGAAGGTGTCTAGGGTGAGACCGATCCCGAAAGCGAGTGACACTTCCGTGGTTGAGAATTATAGACCAATCGCCGTTCTTCCCACCCTTGGCAAGTTGTTTGAGGCCATACTTCACCGAACTCTGTCTTCACAGGTTCGACCCTTCCTGTGTGACGCGCAGCATGGCTTTCGGCCTAGTCGCTCAGTCAATACGAATCTGTTGATACTAACGGACAATATTGCTGCTCATCTTGATAGAGGTATACAAGTCGATGTCCTCTATTTTGATTTCGCAAAGGCTTTTGATCGCGTGGATAACGACGTGCTGCTTGCAAAGCTGGACAAAATTGGTTTCTCTCACAAATTGTTGACCTTTTTTGCCAGCTATCTGCGCGATCGACAGCAGTTCGTCCGACATGGTTGTTTTGTCTCGACTCCTTACCATACCCGGTCTGGTGTCAGTCAAGGCTCCATATTAGGGCCTCTGCTTTTTGGTATCATGATCAACGATCTCAAGTCGGTTCTTCGGGCGGCTCAATGTCTCTTATATGCTGATGACCTCAAGTTGGTATACGGCGTGGAGCAAAGAGCCGATTGCGAGACGTTGCAGAATGACATCGACTTGGTATTTCGGTGGAGTATGGAGAACAAACTTCATTTTAACCCAGCCAAGTGCTGCGTGTGTACATTTACCCGCTCACATACCGCTCTATATTTTCAATATATATTAGGGTCAGAGCCGATAAATCGTGTCTTCTCTGTCAAGGACCTGGGCGTTGTGTTTGATACGCGGCTCACTTTTCACGACCATATTTCTGCTCTTGCGACGAGCTGTTTCCGAAGGCTGGGTTTTGTAATCCGAAACCTACGCTGTTTTCAAGACCCATTGGCCATAAAAATAGTTTACAATGCCTTGGTAAGGAGTAAATTAGAGACCTCGTCGATCGTATGGAACCCCTACGAATCGACTTATGCCTTATTACTTGAGAAGGTGCAGAAAGCATTTTTAAGGTTCCTTTTTAAAAAAGTTTTCGGATTCTACCCGTATCTCTACCCGACCAAGTATCTCCTTGGCTCTCTTGGGTATAACTCCTTGGAGGTGAGGCGGAATTTTCAGCTGATGATCACAGCATGTCGAGCTCTACGTGGTGAGTCAGACTGTCCCGAGCTTGTAGAGCGTCTCGTACGACTGTTTGTTCCTGATGTTCCGAGGATAGCACTCAGGCCGCGACGACGCGACCTGTTGGCCGTGCCGCCGGCGCGTACCGTATCGTACAGGAACTCGCCGCTGCCCCGCGCCCTCTCACAGCTCAATGCGCTCCTGACATCGACACCTGAGTGCGACTTGTTTGCGTGGCGATGGGCGGCAATATGTAGTGAATGCTTGAGATTGTGTGAGGCGATGGATGCGAGGTGTTCAACTGTTCCTATATAAAATGTCTGTTAGGTGTATGCCTATTATTGTAAATGTATATGTCTACTTTGTTTTTCTTGTTATGTCAGCCTAAGATATGTGACGCAATGGTTAGCTGTAAAGTCATGTAATCATGTTTACCAATAAATAAATAAATAAATAAATAAATGTAGCATTTATTTTAATGTGTACGTTTTTTTTTATGAGCTGTTGCATTTGTTAATGCTCAAACGTAATAATATTTCATAGCATTACTTGTAATTAATTATTTGTGTTCTGAGTCAAGCAAATAAAACTAAAACAAATTAAGTAATACATATGTATGTAGTTATGCACTGTCTTCTAAAATTCACAATTGTTTAAAATTTTACTTTGAATAGATACAATATCTATTACCTATGCAGGTTATTAAAATAATAGCAAATATAACCATACGTACCAAACCTTACACTCACTGTGTAAGCCAATGCCATTGTTGGATTTGATGGTATGACTGTCATCATATAGAGGTGGTGTCAGCATGCTCAAGGTAGACAGAGAGCCACGTAGCACTAACATCTCGCCGTTACCACATACGTTACCAAGTACGTGTGTGCGCATATGTTGCACGTTGAGGGTTCCATAGTCGATAGTCTTATCTGGTCACAATGATGTTTCTTGCTCATGTATATAACAATTATTTATGTTATATGTTACTATGAAGAATTGCTCATCGAACTCGTACTGCGATGAGATCACATATTTTTGGACATTCTATGATATATGAGGCATAGTAGCAGATTAATCGTTTAGCGCTGCGTGTTGTAAGTACGTTTTCGGCGTTTAGACATAGACATAGACATAGAATGGCTTTATTTAATATCACAAATTTCACAATGTTAAAGATTCCTTTGTTATCGGTTTGATGGTCGTATTAAAAATTGGTCCCAATATAGCGCAGGCGTCAGGTAAAATAAGTCAACGTGGATTTTCATGTTGTGTTCATGTACAATGTACATCTTTGAGTAAGTATTTAGTATTCTCACTCAAGTTTATTCAAACTTACTCGTAATTTCCAGCGTTATCACTGTTATCAGTTTGCGAACTTCTTCGTCGACATAAGTCAGCTGCATCTTCAACTTGGTTAGACATTCTACCGCTTGTCTTGATCCAATTTTAACGGGTCTTTCATAAATGCCATTAAAATGATTGAACGACTTCAAAATTTCAAATGTGTAACTTCCGCGTACTTAGCTTTTCACCACAAAGGGATTAATGTTCCGTTGAATGGTTAAATTGTTCACAATCACATTAACATCACTTAAATGGTCCGAATCTCACAACACTATTTTCAAAAGTCTGTTAAATGTGTCTGGGCCCATAACCTATTAGATTTGGGGCAATTAATTAAAAGACACATTGCGATTTATAAGAGTTCAAATATATTATCGCAATATAGTAAGGCAAGGTGTGCTCCTATTAATAGCTACCAAGCGACTAAAGTACAAACGAAGTCCTTAAGATTAGGAACTATGGGCTGTTGTTTTTTATTCAATAGTTTACATGTATGAGAGAGAAAGTATAACAATATACTTGTTAGAGTAAGATAGATTTAGTTTTGTTAATTCCAACAACAACTCCCTGATATTGGCAATAGACAGAATGTTTATTACGCATGAAAGAGGCGATTAGCGTCAATGTTATTTATTTGCGGGATCACAGAATTGTACGCCGGACTTTCATTATTAAGGGAGAACTGTCATTGTCGGCGTAATGAAATAGGGACCAGGGCTTTACAAATACGAACGTACTAACAGGCCCCGTAGCCAAATGGCATTTCTGCGACGCGAAACGAAATCGAATCGCCGCAGAAAGATAGCCTGGCTCTGTCGCGCCAATACGCAAGAGCGATAGAGATAGATAACTACGAAAGAGATACTATCGTGAGCGTTTCGTGAGCGTTTGTGGATTCGGCTACTCACACAGTAGGTACTAAACTACTGACCCATTATAGCCTAGCAGTACACCTATGGCACCCAAATTTGTATGGATAGGTACGTAAAATATGATAAAACTTAAAATTAACTAAAAAGTAAAATCCCTCCAGAAACAATATATATAAAAAAAATTCAGGCTACTTATAGTGGGTTAGATCAACCTGATTAGTTTTGACAGTTTTTGTTCAGTTTAGTTGATATTGCTAGCAACATACCTATAAGTAGTAATGTTGAAATTTGATAATTAGTAGTTTACTCAGTACTAGCACGTATCTTAATGAAAACATGTTTATATTCACAAAACATTATTAACAAACACGAATGAGAAATGTACTAGAATAGCGCTGATGTTGATGCAATTTATCTTAAAACGCCGTTTACTTCAAAAACATAAAACAATTTTTATTTTTTTGCAAACGTTCATATTTACAGTGTTTTAAGAGTGTCAGACTTATCAATTTAATATCAACTTTTTTAATATCATTTACTTTTTGGATTACATTCACATGTCCCATTGCGTTGGCTAAGCTTAGGGCTGCCATTTGTCCGGGTTTCCCCGGATTTGTCCTAGTTTGGAGGCCGTCCGGGGGCCGTCCGGGCGGGGAGTCAAGAAGTGACCCGGACACTTTTCACGTGAGGAAGCACCTCATTGAATTTAAGTATTTATCAGCGAATTTAAGTTGGCTGATTAACTAATATCTGTTTACGTAATAAAAAACCGGCCGAATGCGACTCGGACTCGCCCACCGAGGGTACCGTATTCGTACAAACTTTCAATGGTTAAAAAAAACTCAGTTCATATATTTAACTTTAATGACTTGTCTAGAAGTATAGGTACTAATGAGCTTTATTATGTATAGTATAGTGCCATCTCTCGGTGAATTCTCTAACTAATTTGTGCGACCTGTATTGTATGATGGTTTTTCAGGGAAAATACTTTATAATGTTAACCGATTTCGACAGTTTTTACTTTATTTAAAAGATAATGTTTTAGGTAAAATCTCGTATAATTTTGAAATATGATATGGATGTATAATTTGTATATGCAAGGGTGGTGAAATTGAAATTGAAAAGTTTTTTGTCAATTAAAAAAACAGTTTCCAAGATACACACTCGATTCAATTTTTCCTGTAGGTAATATTTAGCATAATGTTTCGTAAAATGTTCACAATTTTTCGTTGGTAAACTTCGGGAGATAAGGGGGGCGGGGGAAGAACGGTTTGTTTTTAACAATTTCCTTAATAGTATTTTATGCAACTGGTGGTTAAAAGAGGTCAAAAAAGGTGAGTGGCGTGGGTAACAATTTGAGGCGAAGCCGAAAATTGTTAATAAAGACGCCACGAGCATTTTTTGACTCAGTTAAACACCGTTGCATACAATACTTTTTCTACGACCAAGCACTTATTTTGAAAGAAAATTATAAATCAACAAATACCTACTTTCAGTCATCTTAATAGTTATCGAGTGGACCGCCTACCATTTTGAATATGCAGTTTGAGTGCAAACATGAAAATAAAACTGTCTATGGTATGGTTCTTTGAAGCCTGGCCACTAAGACGAATCGAGCCGAGTTGAGTCGAGTTCTCATAAATTTGAATGCGATTCGACGCGTCGCCAATGAACGCAGTAGAAAACGAAGGAGTCTCGACTCTGCGAATTGGTTTGTTAAGTTGGTAGCAATGTATTTACTGAACTGTAACAGCTATATCGTGCTACTGCTACTAAATGTTTTCAGGGTATAGACTAGATAGACTTGTCCTGACATCTTTTATGTAGGGTTTTAAAGTTCTATGCACGACCTTGTAACTCACGAATAACAGTACGGGAGTAGAAAATAGTATTTTATGCAACTGGTGGTTAAAAGAGGTCAAAAAAGGTGAGTGGCGTGGGTAACAATTTGAGGCGAAGCCGAAAATTGTTAATAAAGACGCCACGAGCATTTTTTGACTCAGTTAAACACCGTTGCATACAATACTTTTTCTACGACCAAGCACTTATTTTGAAAGAAAATTATAAATCAACAAATACCTACTTTCAGTCATCTTAGTTATCTAGTGGACCGCCTACCATTTTGAATATGCAGTTTGAGTGCAAACATGAAAATAAAACTATCTATGGTATGGTTCTTTGAAGCCTGGCCACTAAGACGAATCGAGCCGAGTTGAATCGAGTTCTCATACATTTGAATACGATTCGACGCGTCGCCAATGAACGCAGCAGAAAACGAAGGAGTCTCGACTCTGCGAATTGGTTTGTTAAGTTGGTAGCAATGTATTTACTGAACTGTAACAGCTATATCGTGCTACTTCTACTAAATGTTTTCAGGGTATAGACTAGATAGACTTGTCCTGACATCTTTTATGTAGGGTTTTTAAGTTCTATGCACGACCTTGTAACTCACGAATAACAGTACGGGAGTAGAAAAAATTCTTTTTTTTCTTCAACAAAACAATTATAAGAAATAGTTTTGATAATTATATGCAATTTGAACTCTTTCTAATTTGATCTAGTAACTCAGTAACCTCAAAAAAGACAAATTTAATTTTTTTTGTAAGATTTTTTTTTGTCTTTGTTATCGTTTATTGCAAATGGCCATTTTCGTGAAAAAAGATTCAAAAACTTTTTTTGTAAAATAGGTAAATTTAACGTTTTCCTTACTCAGAATTAACGTGCCCTTTCGATCCTACTAGGTAAAAAAAGCGTCCCAAATTAAATTTTTCCACTTCGTTACCATTTTCCAAACACTTTGTACAACGGTTACAAAGTGGAAAGTATTTACGCAAAATAATAGAAAATTTTGTACCACTTCTGTCTCCTGTTTTTTGCCCTAGATCGAAAGGGCTCGTTATTCTGAATAGAAAAAACATAAAATTGACCTACCTTAAAAACATTTTTTTGGTGTTTCTTCTCGCAAAAATACATGGTGTGAAATTAAAAAATAAATTTATTAAAATTAAAGGTCATGTTTTTTAAAAATAAATTCTGAGTCGTCCGGGAAAAAAATGCGATTTTCGCCAAATGTCCAGGTTTTTTGTATCTTTGTCCGGGTTTGGCGAAATTCGAGATGGCAGCCCTAGCTAAGCTAAGTCATCATCATCATCATCATCATACGTTGCGGTTTCCTTTAAAATCTTCGGGAAGCAATGCAATGCTCATCTGATGAAGGAGACAGCCAAGGCAGGAGATAGATAGGAACTGTATGTATAAGGTAAAATAATACAACCTAAGGGTTGTTAAAATAGCCTCGATATATATTCGCTTGAGGAAAGGAAAGCACTGCCAGTAATAAAAGCTTTACCAAAAGTTGAATATTTAGCTTATTACAAGTCGAAACTGTGTAATTGAAACGCTTTTATTCTTTATTGTTACCTCATACTACACGTCGACCAATTGGGATCTTTTGTGCAATTACCGAGGCTACGGTACGATTCTAAGTGCGTTTTCACATTTTTCGATCCGATATCGGAAGCAGGATGGATTTCAAAAGGAAAAATCAAAGATGACGGCGTAAATATATGGGATATCGGTCTGACATCGGATAGATCTGATAATGTGAAAACGCACTAAGATTCTTCAGCTATTTAGGAGCTTCTCGATCACTTCTATGTGTTCGATGATGAAGCTCATGTCTCTCTGAAATCATTTGGTCCAATCCTTCGGGCGTGACTAGTGATGTGCAAGTTGCGGAAACTTTCCAAAAAATTCTTAAATTTGATAAATTTACGAAACTTTCACGAAAAATAAAGGGAATATATATATATATGAAATAAAAAGTTTCCATCCAATACAAAATATGGAAAGTTTCCGGAATTTTCCTAGTTGAAAATTTCAGAATTTTGGAAACTTTCTGTCGGCACATCAGTAGGCGTGACATTCGCACATTAGTGTCCGACGGTCTAACTTAGGTTTCCAAATAATACTTATTCAATCTTACCTTTCAGCGCATATCGACGGGCGCGTCCTCCCGGCAACCAGCTACCAGAACAATGGCCAGCCCTACGTCATCACCAACGCCCGGCTCGCGCAGATCCGCGGGAACTTCCTATACTGGTTCTATGACCAGGGCGGCAGTGAGAACCTGGGGGATTACCAGAGGGATATACACACTTCGACGCCGCAGATTCATAAGAATTTTAACTTCCAACTGCCGTTCTTTGGGTTTAGGTTTAATTATACGAGGGTGAGTTGAATTTTATTAAAACCCACGGCATTGAGCTAAATTCTTAACATCTTCATCCTGCTGCTTTTTTTGAGTCTTATCAAGAGCCTTAAATTTAAACACGGACATGACATGAGTAGGTATTTATTTACCCTTTTCTCCGCAGATATCAATGAACGGCTACATCCAGTTCAGTGACCCCCCAGACCACTACACTTACCCTCTCTCTTTCCCCATCCGCGACTGGCCGCAGATCAACGACCCCTCGTTCATCGGCATCTTCTTCAGCAAGTGCAGGATCGGCAGCATGAGGCCTGAAGAACCAGATCCAAGACGCCCTGGCGTGTATTTTAGGATGGACAGGGACTTGCAGGTTGGTTTCAATTGTAGCCACTTTCTTAGTACAGGTATGAGGTATCGTTTCTCCATTCCTCGTTCATCGCCATCTTCTTTAGCAAGTGCAGGATCGGCAGCATGAGCCCTGAGGAGTCGGATCCGAGGCGCCCTGACGTGTATTTCAGGATGGACAGGGACTTGCAGGTAGGTTTAGTGAAGCCACTTTCTAACTATGGACCTCCTTCTTTTGTGAAAATATTCCAAAAGTATACTTACAGATTAGTATTTTTCCTGCAAAAAAGTTTCTATGAAGGAAGAGTCAATGATCTCCAGTTAAAAATTCAGCATCTAACGGTCTTTAAATGTTTTGAAAGAGGCTTCTTTTGAGAGGCAATTTTTCACCATCAGATTCAGATTTCAGATTGTCCATATATTGCCCATATTATTTAATATTTAACCATTTTGAAGGTTATTTAACAGACTTGCATACACCAGCTGGGCTTTTGAGATCTTAGGTCCATTTGAAACCGTTTCCCACCATCTTATGTCATGATTAAAGTACTAAGATTATTTAACTGGTGGATTGCATCATTTGGATAGGTACCTATTTAGATTTATTTGAAACCATTTGCTGCCATATTTAATATTCTGTCTAGGGAAGGCAAGGATTGCTAAGGTCTAAATTATATTCATACTCTATCATTTCAACAGACCCGCACAGACCAGCTAGGCGTTGAGATGCGCGAGCGCATTACCTGGGACGTGCGCGAAGGGCGTCATCGGATCCGAGACCTTCTTCCCCAAGCACGCAGTCACCATCACCTGGAAGAACATGTCCTTCGCCGGCGGTATCGACAACTCTTTGTTCATGGTTAGTTTCAGCTTTTACTTCTCTTCTAGAGTCTATGGCATTATTTTTCATTCGTCTTATGATGAGGGTATTTGAGCAATTAAGCATCTCTGCTTAGCTCTGTGGTTTCATGACTTTCATGATACTGAATGGAATTCATTGTCTGCAGAGATTGGCAAACTGTTGCTAGGTTACTTTATATTCTCAAGTGTGGCTCTATACGACAGCCACACTAGAACACAGATCATAGACCAGTCAAAACATCGTTGATAGATCTTGCCCATTCCTACAATTTATGACTTTGTGTGCTCTTGATATAGTCCTTTGTAAAAGTTGGTCTAGTGCGCGTACCGCATATTGAATATTTTATTCCTACGTTCCTTGATCTACATGAGTTAACTGTAGATATTTACGATGTTTCTTTACTATCCAGACAAACACTTTCCAAATGGTTCTCGCGACCGACGAGGTGTTCACCTACGCTATCTTCAACTACCTGGAGATCAACTGGAGCTCCCACACTGAGGCTGGTGGTGACACCACCAACGGAGAGGGCGGTGTCCCTGCTTATGTAAGTCGAATTTTACTATGGACCTAATTATGTTTAACACCTTGCATGACACTACTCCAGATACAATAGAAACAACGATAGGATTATTTACTCCTATAGGCGTTTAGTGTCCACCAAAGACATTAATATGCAGTGTCGAATCAGCAAAAGCGAATGAGAGTAACTTCTTTCCACGGTTTTTGACACTGATTTCAATATTTTTTTTTAGTTAATTATACATATATATACCTACCGATTACAGACTAATCCAACATGTGATAAATATTACATAGAAAAAACTAAACATTAACAATTTAACAACACCAACGATAATACTAAGTATACAGTGGAACTTCAGGCATTTGATATTTCCAACTATCAAGAGAAGAAAATAGAATATGGTAACATTCACTTACTTATCACCTATATTTGTTTCTTCATGGTTTATAGTAGCGTCATCAGTGACATCATAGTATAAGTAAACATCTGCCGATAGACAAAAATATACTGAATATCCTCCATTGTCTTCATATTATTTCAGATTGGATTCAACGCTGGAAACGGAACCCAGAGCTACGAATACAAACCATACTCACAGGCTTCAGTTCTCAGAGATCTCACGGGACGAGGCTGGGCCAACGGCTTCCCTGGACGACACATATTTAGGATAGACGAAAAAATACTGATGGGAACGTGCAATAAAGATATAGGTAAGAAAATTAATTAAAAAATACTCAGTTAACAATTGAAAAACTCTGGACCCACAGACGGATTGGAAGAAAACGGTAATGAAGTAGTTAAATCATTGATAAGTAGGTAACTTCAGGATAGGATCGAACTTAGGATACTGCGAAAATATCAAGGAAGTAAAACTATGGAAACGGATTAAATCGCGAAAATATCAACTCTTTACAGCGTTCGTGGTCAACGGGTGACTGAGGAAAAATTGCAAAATAACTTACAAGAAATATTAACGAACCATGACCAAAATAATATAGATTTCTAAATTTCTTGTAAGTGGGTAGCTAATAAGATTAAATTCATTATACCTTTCCGTTTCCATAGTTTTATTTCATGACTATCGCGGTAACCGAAGACAATATCAAGGAAGGTTACAAAATAACTCACCTAGCAAATAAAAATAAAACTAATAAGATTACCTTTCACAGACGGAGCCAATCTACCCCTAATGTTCGCACCCGAGAGCGGTAATATGTTGGGAGGGACCATCGTCAACATCACCGGTCCCTGCTTTAATCCTGACGACAGAATCACCTGTCGGTTTGACACTGAGGCTGTCATTGGTGCTGTGGTCGATAGAAACAGGGCTATATGCGTGCAGCCTAGGTTCTGGCATAACGGCTATGCGAGGTTCGAAATTGCGATCAATAACGAGCCTTATAAGTGGAAGGGAAAATATTTGTGGGTAAGGATTCCATCCATTTTTTTTCGTGTAAAACATGTAAACATCACCTCATTTTGTCCGTTTTTTCGGGAGGAGTTCTTAAATTGGTCTTCATATTGTTTGTACAGAAACACCTGCAACGGCAACAGAGAAGATTTTCTTCACCGACAACTCTATCCACGAACGCTATCCTTCAGAAATTAAAATTACTTGGGACCGCTTCAATTTGACTTCTAACCTAAACGTGCAACTGCAGATCGGGTTGTGGGGCTACAAGGAGATTACCATCAGACCCCAGTTGGAGTTCATTGACATGATAGAGACCGGCGTTTCGAATACTGGAGAATACGTTATCAATCCACAGAACTTTAGGACCAGGGAGAACTTCATGCATCAGGATATGCAATTTGGTTTCTTACAGATCAATTTGACGACTCCTGAAGTCTACAAAGGCGTTTCTATTTCACCGTAAGTAATAATCACGCAGAATTTGTGATCTTCCGAATCCTTTTAGACTGCATATTTATTTCCTAACTATATTTACAGTGTTCTATGGAGTCGGCCGATACCACTTGGCTGGTACTTCGCCCCACAATGGGAGAGGCTCCACGGTCAGCGTTGGTCCCAAACCATGTGCAACAACTGGCTCAGAACCGACCGTTTCCTGAAGAACTTCGCGTCCCAAGTCCCAGTCTGTCCCTGTACTTTGGAACACGCTTTGTTGGACAAGGGAAGATTCATGCCTGACCTTGCTTGCGACAAGGATACTAATCCCACTTGTAGATATCATTGGGGCGCGATACACTGTGTCAGGAGCAGTGGTCCTAGGTAAGATCATCTTATTTTCGATAAGCTTTTATGACACTGAGTAACATTAGTGAATGATGGATCATGACATGACTCATACTAAATTACGCAGCAAAACACTGCATAGACTTTGGATCAAATATGCTACGCTTGAGATCTCTAGTAAATACGTTGTATAAACATTGTGCTGTATATAATTTTAGTTTGTACTTATAAAGCGATTACGGTATTATTCATCAAAGGACATATTTCTCTTTTCTAGTGCGGAAGGATCTGGTCAACAGTGCTGTTACGACAAGAATGGTTTCCTGATGATGTCATACGATCAAATGTGGGGTTCTAGACCCTTGCGCTCCCACGATTTCGGCTTCACTCCTTACAACGAAGCTAACAAGGTAAAGTCGTTGCAGAGTAGCCTACTTCTAAAGTAAATGACTATTCATCTGCATTCTGCCGGTAAAATTTAAATCTTTTTTTATTCTTTAGGTTCCATCACTCTCCAATTGGTTCCATGACATGATTCCGTTCTACCAATGTTGTATGTGGCAAGAAGAACAGGCGGTTGGTTGTGAAACATTTAGGCAAGTATCTTTTTAATTAACTTTTCTCCATCTTCTATCTCTTCTTGGCAATTTTTCATTCCCGCCATCTGCTTTAATCACGGCGACACCAGTTATAGATTATTTTTAATTCTTTTTTTTCCTTTTTCTCTGTTCTTTCGTTTAATAACTTATTAATGATTTTGTACACAGGTTCGAACGACGACCATCTCAGGACTGCGTGGCATACCAATCCCCTGGAGTTGCTGGCATTTTCGGTGACCCACACATTGTTACTTTCGACGATCTGCAGTACACCTTTAATGGAAAAGGTAATTTTATCAATATTTAACATAGTCCTTTATTTGAAGCATCTCCTTTTATTCATTTCATTTGGTTCAAGAAGCCCGACTTTCTGTACTTTCGTATATATACAATACGTCGGGTCTCCACGGAAGACCAGCGTCAAGTTACCTGGTAGGTAACTTGACAAAATGCTGAGGGGAGACCTTTTCAGTGACGTTAATATAATGCCTATTAATGTGTATCATAGACGTAAGGAATATTGTTAACGTCCTGAATAAAAATATTTTCTCTCTTTTTTTCTTTCTTTCAATAAGTGTCGTAAGAGCCAAAATAAATTTGGTGTCTGTAAATCACAACATCTAAATCTGCTGTCTTTATACAGGTGAATACGTCTTAGTAAGAGTGGACCAGCCTCAAATCAAACTGGATGTACAAGGAAGATTTGAGCAAGTTTCGCGCAACATCTACGGACAAGTCAACGCCACACAACTCACCTCCGTTGTTGCGGCATCTAACAACTCCGTGCCGATTGAGGTAACACCTACACTGTCAATTTTTAAACCTTAATGGAAAGACATAATGTCCACGCATGGTCAAAGAATGTCGCTGTTAGTAAACAATGTTAAATTTTTTATTATATGTCATTTAATAACCTTCGAGGAGCTTATCTCTTTGCGGTGTTTACAGATGTTTATTACTTTGCTAAGGCACCACAAAAATCTTATTTTTTAACACACGCCGCATGAATTCTTGCACAAATCAGAAAAGTATGTGATAAAATCGGTAGGTATCTATTGCTCAATTTGCAAAGCATTCCTTTCAGATCAAGACCTAAGTAGTGAAACGTAATCATGACTGTATGATTTAATGAGTACCATGGTGATTGGTATGGTGACATAAATTCAAAAATTTATGAAGTATTTATTGAGATTATTTTCTTTGTTTGATGTAAGTTTTACTTCTTCATCAGGTTCGTCTTCGACCTTCGCATTCTCAATGGAGATACAGACTGGACGTGTTTGCTGACAACAAACGGATTTACTTCGACCGATCGGCGCTAAGAGTACAATACTTCCCTGGTAAAAACTATTCCGTTCTGTACTTTTTCCTTTCCGGTGAAGAAAACTTCGTAAGGAAACCGAACTATCCCAGTAGGGCCTGGTTGGCCCTCTGAATCGGACGTGGAAGTGGTCGTTTTACCTTAAACATGTTTAATTTTATTTCTCTTAGGCTGTTTTCACATTATCCTATCCAATATCGAAGGTCGGAAGGATTTCAATGGAAAAAATCCAAGATGGCGCCTGTAATGTATAGGATATCGGCCCGACATCCGATATTCTATTCTAATCTCATGGCAATATTTCATGATTGTTATTGTTAGTTTTAAGTTTCTTAAACCAAAAGCTGGATTTTATGTTTTTGTAACTTTATTTCTGTTGTTTAATAAAATTGTAACTGGTACCCCGCGATACAGGCAAAGCCTAGTGCGGGGACCCCTGCTGCACTATACCGCGTGTGGGTTCCATACGGGCGAATAATGTATCCAGTTATAGTATCTGATCAAACGAATCGTATAGGATATTTATTTTGTTAAAAAGTGTTATTAATTAAGAGTAATTATTTTTTTTAATCTAACCAAGCGGCAATGTACGCTGTCCAACTTAATTTCACACGACATAAACGTCAACGTCGTAATGACAATTAGGTATGTACGCTAATTGATGTGGACGTAATACATTGCGTGCTGAATTATTATGTATGAAAAAAAAATCTCGTCTGTTCAAAAAGAAAACATGTAGTTAGGCTCCTTGGGTCCGATAGTAATCGTTATTAAGATATTCGCCGGTATGGAATACACACGCTGTATAATGTGAAAACGCACTTAGGCTTTTACAACTTTGTGATATCTAAATTTTCTTTATGTTCTAGGCGTAACGGTATACCAGCCTATGTACATCTTGAACCAGTCAGAGATCGTCATCATGTTTTCTTCCGGTGCCGGTGTTGAGGTCATTGAAAACAAGGGTTTTATGAGTGCCAGGGTTTATCTACCGTGGACTTACGTGGTAAGCAAAACCTTCATCAAACTTGTGTAACCAGCTAGGGTTTTTATAATGTGAATAAAAAAGCATAATAAAAAAACTTACAAAACAATATACAAACATATAATAAATAAATATTGGGGACACCTTACACAGATCAACTGAGCCCCAAACTAAGCAATGCTTGTACTATGGGTGCTAAGCGACGATATACATACTTAAATAGATACTTACAAAACAATATACAAACATATAATAAATAAATATTGGGGACACCTTACACAGATCAACTGAGCCCCAAACTAAGCAATGCTTGTACTATGGGTGCTAAGCGACGATATACATACTTAAATAGATACTTATATATCTACATAGAAAACATCCATGAATCAGACTCAAAAAAAAAAATCTGTGCTCATCACACAAATAAATGCATGCCCTTACCGGGATTCGAACCCAGGACCGCGGCTTAGCAGGCAGGGTCACTACCGACTGAGCCAGACCGGTCGTCGTATAAACACATTATAAAAAACCTAACCTAGGGTGCCGCCAGCAGCGGGGCAGGGCCCAAACTGCCGGTGGTTAGGGCTGCAGAGAGAGGAACCGCCGGACAATCCGCACCGCGCTGTGTCCACTGTCCACTATTACATATTATTAATAGGATCTGTGAGATTATTGGTTTCTATCAACGGATTATTGGTTTTCTTCTTTTCTGGTTTCTTGAAGTAATAAATGAAAACAGAGTGGTGTGATGTGACTTGTGTGGAATCAATATTCATGTCGAACTTATACATATTACCTATGACAAAAGTATCCACATAGAATATTCATTAATAAAATTATGTTTATATTGTAGAACCAAACGAGAGGGTTATTCGGAAACTGGTCGTTCGATATAAACGACGATTTCACGAGACCAGACGGAATGATTTCGCCAGTGGACCTGAACAACTTCCAATCGACACACAGGGATTTCGCACAATACTGTAAGTCATGCCAAAGTATACGTGGTTTTCCGTTACAGAGGGGTCATGCTTCAAGTGCAATTAGGTCTGAGAAATTCCAACAAAAAATATTATTTAAAGGCCCTTATTCACACGAGCATAAGAACCAAAGAATAACCCTTCTTTGTGGTAAGCCACATAATATAATCTCTTGGCTCTCTTTTGCTGAAAACCCAAAATTGCCAACATTTGGCATCATAATTACCCTCTAGAAATCAACAAATCAATCAATTACCTTTTCCCCTCAATAGCTCGGAAACACGTGTTTTATCCTTTAATACCAGCGGGTAAAAACGCATTTTATCCACTAGTGGGTAAAGTAATTTGACCTTGAATAAAGTCAAATTAACTGCTTTAAAATTGATAAAAGTAGGTGAATCTAGTAATAAGGATGATTTACCACCTGGGGAACTACTGGAAGCAGTGATAAACGCATTTTTTTGCGTTGTAGTTTCCTCGCTGTAGTGAGGGGAAAAGTTTTGTGTTACACTCGGGTGCAAATGTATTTTAAATACAACTTTGCCCCCTTGTATAACAAATAACTATTATCATATTAGCTACTTATTCGGTAAAAGGGTAGCCTTCATGATACTCTTTGTTCAATCTTAGCAGTATAGCGTTATTTGTAGTGATAAATGGCTCATCATCATCATCAGTTTCTCTTGAGTGTATGCATCCATGCAAAAGTGGTTGATGGGCAATTGCGTCTGTATTTTATTTTATCCGTGTATCCAGAATTTGACTTATATTTTACCCCAACAGGGCAACTAGGAGACAGAGAAGTAAAGGACATAGGCGTGGCCCTATTCACGCGAGAATACGGTCGCACTGCCGCGTACTACAACGACAACCAGTTCATACCGGAGTTCAGAAAGGAACCTGCGGATTTCCTCCCTGCGAACAGATCGTTCGACGTCGCGAGAGCTATTGAGATCTGTCAGGACTCGTACCAATGTCGATACGACTACGGCATGACTCTGAATAGGGACATGGCTGAATTCACGAAGAACTATTTGGCTTCTATTGTAAGTATTAACAATTCTATTGAACACATTAAATAGATACAAAGATGCAAAAGCCAAATCTGATTCAGTATTAAGTAAATCAGGTTCTGTGAAACACACAAATATCTAAGTCAAATAGTCAGGTAACTCTTGGGTATATAGAATTTTTGAAACATACGAGTAGATACACACTAATTTCGGTTCAGTTACCGATGTTACCATATAACAGATAATTAATCACTGTAAAAGTGATCGAAAGTTATATCGGTCCGGATCCGGTACATATTATATTTCTATGGTAAGATGCATTGGGGTGGGTTAATTTCGAATCACAAAAATTCTCGGGTAACTTCGAAAGGGGAATCTTCATATGTTGCGGCAATTTTAATAAGTTTAACATATTCTATGCCCAGAGAGTTACATCTCATCATATTGTCTTCCTCATCCCCATCTTTTAATAATATGTTATTAGATTATTAAAAGATGAGTTCTTTTTGTAGTGGGCATTTTCAGAATTTGGGACCCCCCCCCCCCCCCCCCCCAATTAGCGTAAAATGTTAACAAAAATTAACTCGCTGTCAGTTTTGTGACGACAATGAAGCATAAAATCTGTCTAAAAATTTTTTCGCATTCTGAATATACCTAGATTATCGCTTAAAGTGTATGTAATTAACACAAGAACAATATTTGTATAGAAATTTCATGCTTAATTATCGTCACAAAACTGACAGTGAGTTAATTTTTGTTAACAACTTACGCTAATTGGGGTGTCCCAAATTCTGAAAATGCTCAAGTACCTTTTTAGTATGGAACCCAACGAGCTTCTAAGCTAAGCCCACACGACACGCTCAATTAACTTCCTATCCACAGTAGACATGCAATTAATAGTGTATATTGGTGTCGAGCATTGTTTGCGTAATTACGATGCACTGTGCAGCTAACCAACATGCACCCAAGGCTAATCGCATGGGCAGGTCATTTTAGTTCAGTCTGCTGTTGGCTGCTGTAGTTGTGGTGACCATCTTGAGGTACTTAACTGTCCTCGTAGTTTATTTGTTGCGGGTGAACATTTACTAATTAAGGGATAAGTTGGCTTAGAGTTGTGTATTTTGTAATCAAACGATATAATGTTCAGGCCGACCTTTTCGCACTATTTGTGAATGTTATAGGAACGCACCGATGCCCACAGGTTTTAGGATTTAATCAATTATTCTTATAGTAATTTTGCGGAACGAAAGCGGATCCTAGCGCTAGGCCGGGAAAACGCTAGGTTGAAGATAGTAATTTTGCAGAACAATGTGTCATTTTCGTGAATCAAACATAGTTACTAATCGTTTTGCTTAATTTAATATTTGCAAGACTTAGCCAATATTATGTGCAATTAAGAGATTTTTTAGGTAAAGTTTGCAAAAGTCCAATAAATTATATGTGATCAGATATATGTATTAAATTATATGATTTTCTGTAATTGTTAATTTATATACTAAATAGTTTTTTTTTTTCATTTTTCATATTAAATGAAATTATTATTTTGCAGACGAACATCAAGGAAACAAATAACCGTCGTGTTATAAGTTGTGGTATCTTGGAAACTCCTCGATTCGGCAGGAAGAGTAACTTCTTCTTCACACCAGGAACAAGGGTGAGTTTCTGTTGTCAACGTTTCATAAGTACCTACTACAGTCAACCAATTTGATTCCTAGGCCACTGTAGAACCCTTTCACAGTCGACGTCAAAAGTGACTTCAATGGCAATAATTCACGGTGTCAATAAGACAGGGTTATAGGGGTAATTCTCAAAAAAGTGGCATCGTACCCTGCCATCACGTTTTTGAATAGAAAGTATGCGAAATATATAATTTTCACATATAATTAAAATTTTCATAAGTAGGCATTAACGTGACACATCGAGGCCAAAATATACGTAAAAAACGTAGCCAGTATGGTTCTAGCCGCTGGTGTAAAGGTTTGTGTGTGAGGTGCTGCGGTCTTGTGGTTAGAAGTTTTCAAAGTGTGACGTTCGGAGTTTGTAACAGGTATGTCCACTTTATTCTGGCATGATTATTGTAAAATATTAATACGGCAGTTTTTTTACTAATAACATTTTAATGTTGTATTGAAGTATAACTATTTATATTAAAATTATGACAGTTGTATTATCAACAGTTTCGGAGATAATATCTAGTTAATCGGATTTTCACTATCCTGTGTAACTTTATCCTGCCATCACTCTGCAGGGTAAAGTGACTGTTGACAGGATAAAGAAACACAAGTAAAAAAAAAGCTATTTTGACATGGTTTTTACTAACTTGCAATGTATGTATGTATGTATGTTTGTATGTATGTTGAGGTCAAATCTTGCAACCCAATTTGAAGCAGAAATGTTCAACCGACTGAGCTGAAATTTTGTATACACGCTGCGGATGACGTTCGCATATAAGCGCCGATATGGGGCATTGGGTCCTTCGATATTGGGCAATAGTCTACTCAGCGCCGAAGCAGTTCCGACGAGGCTAGGAACCAATTTGATAAAATGTTCCTCGGAGTACCAATTTTGGTTTGAATTTAAGCCCAAGTACTTAATTTGGGGCGTAAGAGGGACCGCCTCACCGTCAACAGGCAACATCCCTATCGCTCTTGCATATAGGCACGACAGAACCAGATTGCATTTCGATCGTCAACGATTATCATTTTGGCTAGGTCGGCAGCAATCACTTTCATCGGGCAGAAGCCAACCTTTCCCTCGAAAACCACGTCATCGGTCGTGGCAAGTAACACCGCAAGCCCAAACAAATTAATGCGCCCAACTGTGAGCTCAGTTGCCACTGTGGCTCTCCTTATTATCCTGGTACCTTCTTCCCCTCACGGCTACTATTGTGTCATCGGCATAACAAATGGTGATCATGCGGAGAAGTTGGTCTACTCTTATAGCCAAGTCAAAGCCAATGCTCCAGAGCAGGCACCCAGTACCGACCCCTGTGGAAAACTGTGGGTAGGTTATGATTATTATGAATATGCATGTGGGTAAGAAGAAGAATAAAGAAGTCAGTCTTGATTTGAGCACGTAGCCTCATGGACCTGTCCCTATACGTTTACATGGCGCAGCCGGTAGGAACACCACACTCCATTCGTCTTTCTAGGCATCTTACTCCTGATTCATTGAGCACTTCTCTATCTGCGAGGTAATGCCCTATGGTGAATGATGATCTTCAAATATAAAGGTGCATCGTGGAAGCAATGCGCCTATTTTATTACCACATAAGGAAGAGAGCCGAAGTAATTGGCAATGGCAAGAGATACTGCGATGGCTCCCTACCTTTTCTCTGCTACCAGACCGCTGTATTTATGCAGCGCATCAATTGCGTCTATCGCTCCTCCCAGAACCCGATCTCTGATGTTTGGGCACGTGTCTTCCAAAATGCGTGCACAGCAGTAGATGAGACATACGATGATGCGCTCAACATCGTGCCAGTTTCATCTAGGAGGGCAATGGGACGGTATCCTAAGGGACAGTCAGCTGGACTACCCTTTTTTCGAAAGGCACAGTCTGTCCACCTTACAACGAGAATTTATACTCTCGGAGGCAGTCGTCAATGTGGCCACATAATCTACTTCCAAGATGTTTAAAGAGCCAAGGCACGCCGTCCCGTCCGGCCCTATAGTGGCCCTCATTTTAAATACTGACCTCATTATCTTGACATCTGTTACCAAGGAGACATCAAGGAGACGAACCAACTCTTCCACTGGGGAAGCCATTTCAGGCATTACACGCACAAGTACAACTCACATTGTGAATCATGATATGTGCTTTGTTGTTTTACAAGACTGTGATTATAGGTACTTATTTATTTATTCTTTATTGCACATAAAAAAGTACAATATGGTGTACATAATCCCTTAAGGCATTCTCTACCAGTCCACTGGGTCAAAAAGAAACATTTGGTACGAGCAGGCATCGTGACAGAAAACAATAATCAGATATCACTTACTGTACTTCAACTGATTTGAATAAAAAATAATGGATATTGTTTAAAAAAATACTTTTTTTGCTTTTGTTTCTACTTAAAGAAAAAAATTTTATCCTAACAAAATCATAATAGTCGATATACGTTGAATTATTAGTGGTAAACTTGTTTTTTTATTCAAACTCTCTTTATCCTGCCACGTTTTCCCTGCTACCCTGTCTATTCACTTTCTCCTGTATGTCTAAAATTTCAACTCGCCATAACTTCTACGTTTTTACGACTATTTCGTTCCCTCCCGCAAATTCCGTATCATTGATGCACTCAAAAACATATTTAAATCCAAAAAGGTACAAAAAACCATTTTTATTTTTTTCCATTCACTTTACCCTGACGGTGCCACTTTTTTGAGAACGATCCATAGAGTGGTTAGACCACTGTCTATTCACCCAAAAAAAAAAAGTAAACCTTTCCAGGCTTCAACTTTAAGCACATTATAGGGATCGTCACTGTATAAATGCCCAAACCTCTCTTATTGAAAATGTTTATATCCTCAATGACTTATGCGTGACGTGACTTACAATCCTAGGTATTTATTGTAAGTGAAATAATAATGAATTAGTCACCGCCTAGTAAACTGGAAGGACGATCACGGCCAAGGAAACAATCCAACATACGTTTCCGACCAACATAGTATTCTATCATTTCCGTTCATCCCAGTATCCTATACTATTTCGGTTCCAAGAGATTGCGCTTGTCTGAACAACACAGCACATTTTAATGAAATTACCTGACAAAAAATTATTTCCCAACATAACATTTTTCTTGGCCCCTACCGACCGCATTCGTAGTCGACCGCTCGGGTCGGCCGTATAACACTAAATGTACTTATGACTGATGGATGATTTTTCCTGTTCAGGTCAACTTCGAGTGTAACCAAGACTTCATTTTGATCGGCGACAAGCGACGTGTGTGTGAGGAGAACGGCCGATGGAACCTGCCCGACTATGGGTACACCGAGTGCTTGCGTAAGTTTATAACATTTATTGCATCTACTTTGTATCAGCAGTTCTCATATTTTTTCCATCTATAAATTCAATGTATATCTTACTAGCAATTTAGTGGGCTGAAACTGAAGGTAGGTACGTATATCTCTTTATAACCACTAGTTTCCATTATCATGCCATTAAACACAAGCCTGTTGGTAGAATTTGACATAAAATAAGCGTAAATTCTCTCATATCCAGGTAACCAGGAGTACTCACAACGCGCCCTATTTTTGACGTGGGGCGTCATAGTAGCCGTTATTCTACCGCTAGGCCTCCTGATTTGCCTCTTCTGGTTCTGGTGCTGGTTCAAACCGCGCTCCGAGGGCAAACAGGGATTCCGCTTCGAGGACATTCCGCGCTCCAAATCCGCCTCGCGACTCAATCTCAGATCAGCCTCAATGGGAAACTTAACTGATACCATGAAATCCTCCACGCTCCGAAGCGATTCGGATGTAAAACCAAAACTACCCGATACTCCCACAGAAGAACAGCCTCTTGCTAAAGCCATGATCACTAGGGCAGCCCCTCTCCCACCGGAGCCTCAAGACGGCGAGAGCTCCGGAATAGGTTACACAGATTCAAATAAAAGTGACTCGGGCAAATCAGACAAATCTTCTCTACCCAAAAAGCGTAGAGGCTACGACAAAACTTACCGAACTCATGAGCCTCTGCCCAACGCTCCTGATGTAGAGTTCCCTGAAAAACTATGGGACCTGTCCGAGGAAGACTTGCTATCCCTAACTTCACCGTCCGATTCCGGGTCTAACCGGGATTCGACTTTAACTCGTCCTGCAAAGGACGTCGAGTATATTAACAAACCTCGTCAGACCGGGCGTCACGCTCTTGCTAGTGACTCTGGCTATTCTACTAAGGATGGTTCAGAAGATCCGTACTCCCCTAAATACGAAGGACAGTACAGTCCAATTTCGTCGCATTACTCCCCCACTTACTCTGAAATATATTCCCCACCGATAAGTCCCACTTCTGATATAAGTCCAAGGAATACTTTCAACAAAACTGGTCTGCCGGAACCTCCCAAGAGTGCTCCACATGACGAAATAAAGACTTTCACCCTTCCACCCAAGAGGGGTAAATCTGTTGAGACTTTAATAGATCCACCTGCGAGCGAAGTCCCCACTTTCAGTGGTCGCTCAACGATGGTTTAGTAGGTACATGTCATTTAGAATCTTGCAAATTTTTTTAAGCAAAGATATTTACAGATCGATGGATCGTAGTTGTAGTAAAGTTGCATCCACTGCCCGAACAAAATGACAATTCTGTAGGAGTACAGGGCTTTATTATTAACATAATTATAAATATTTTAGAGCTAGTTTCGATTTAAGAATACAATGATTTACGTAGCATTTCGCACTTAAGTATTATTTAAAAACGTAGGTCTTTTGTTTCCCATTGTTGTCTGTTGTGAGTCTATTATACTGTTAATTTTGTATTTATTTGTTTTATTTTACAGTATTTTGTGAAAAAGTATTAAACATATTTCTGATAAACTTTTATATCACAGTAAGAGGAAATTTCTGTTCCGAATAACGGTAGAATAACGACCACTATTTTTTTTTATTTTTTTTAATAAGAAAGCAAGAACTTGTCCCCCATTCTGCCACAATTTGTGGAATAGAAATTTTCTCTGGCATGTGATGAGTTTTTTTACCTTGTGGAATCAGTACTTGCTTTCTTATCTTTAGTACACAAAGGAATTGAGGTCACACGATCCAGGTGAGTGGATACCATTATTTGTACCTTTGCTGATAAAACACCGTGATAATGGTGATAAAAACTGATATTTACGATGCCATTTGATTGTAGGAAGGTACACTTATTGAAGAATAACAAATGACTGTCTACTGAAAAATGCGTATCAATAAATACGTACAAGCAACATTCGGTTTAGTTTGAAAATTAATTGTTTTATTTAACTAGAGCAATTTAATCATAAACTAAAACCTGTATTCCTTTATAAAGTTTATAAGACTAAATTCAAATTAAACTTAGCCCATAAAAGTTCGTTCCAGAATGAAAATTCGTTCGTAGGTATTTGTTTTAATCATGATCACTAATGAAAACTAAGCTAATTTAATCAGTTGCTTTTGGTAGCTCTACTTACTAGCTGTCACTGTCACTTTTATTTTTCTTGATAATAGAGTCCATTGATAGACCAATTGAGTGGGTAATTTGTTCAAAATATGATCTAAGGAAAATTGCACTGCATCGATAGCATGGTCGCGTGATAAACGATAAAACGTCAGGCCGTCCTATTCGCACTTACATAGAGTGCGAAAAAGATGGCCTGACGTTTTATCGTTTATCACACGACCATGCTTACCTGCCTGGTTCCTTTAATACCAGTTGTGTAGCTGACTGAAAGATAAAATTAACGTTATCACTTATCACTGTCATTTGTAACAATAAACGCTTTTAGTTTAGGTTTCCAGATTTTTTCTTCGTAGGTTATGGGCCCGAATCATAAAAAATAAATAAGGTACCTTTACGGTTTATCTATACCCAACCAAGAAGAACTAATAAGTTGCCTAAGTTGGCTTATATACAATGTAGGTTCAATTCATTATGGGATTTTCAATAAGTATGTATAGGATAAAGATTCATGTCCGTGAAATCAGTGCGAAAAACACATTGCGTCGAAACTATCGCAAGGCGTCGGCCAAGCCACTTAGGCACAGTATAAACCTTGACCACCAAACAGTGTTTATAAACTCCAATCAAGTTATGTAGTCTCAATAATAATGAGGGCAGAACCTAAAATACAAGACGTTTACCTACTTACCTAACATTTCCGGGTAACTTCCACAGGCAAGCAGGAGTACTCCTCACGCACCCTCGGAGCCACATGGGGCATCATCACAGCCGTCATGTTGCCTATTGTCATCGTACTCATTTGTATTGGCTGGCGCATCCTCAAGCGGAGAAAGGCTGAGGAGAAGGAAGAGATGGATTATATGATCAAGTAAGTTTATACCCTCGGAGCCACAAAGCTATTACTGCCATCATGTTGCCCATCGTCATCTTATCTGCATCAGCTGGCGCATCCCAAAGCGGAGAATCATGGACATATTATCAAGTAAGCGCGTCTTAACTCAGGATTTGGAACCAAATTAGGTTAGGCAGATTCTGTCACATTTCGCCAGTCTTATTCTTCCTTTGAGTATAGTCTCATTTCTATAAACTCCAACCAAGCTATATCGACCGCCAGTGCGGCCAAGTTTCATACAAATGTCATTCTCGAGATCACGCAATCTTGACTTGATCTTGACAGTTACATTTCAGACAACGTTGTCTTTTTGGTGTTTCGTACTAAAAAGGTACAAAAGGAACAAGGAACCCTTAGTGCGTTTTCACATTATCCGATCCGATATCGGATGTCGGCTCAATATCTCATACATTACAGGCGCCATCTTTCATTTATTCTATTGAAATCCTTGCGACATCCGATATCGGATCGGATAATGTGAAAACGGACTTATGTGCGACTCTGTCAGCCTTTCAGTTTCTTATTATTTCTTATTTTATGGTGACTGAATTTGTGTGTCTCACGACCTTTTCACACCGTTAATGGACTGTTTGTCTTTGTCTTGTTCATAGAAAACCAAAACCAGAAACGAACTAACTGTGCACCTAACTAACATCCCATTTTCCTCAGGACCCGAGCCATCGACCCAGACGAGTCCGTCAAAGTCAACTCGGACGACGAAAGCATACCCTACAAGAAAGAGTCTGCAGAAGACAGTCCTCTACCATCGGAGCCAGTGAAGGTTGAAGACGCTCCTTTTAACTACGGTGTGTACCCAGCTCAGCCGTACCAAGCGAGGAACTTTGAGCCTACTGGTTACAGCGCGCAGCAGCCTTACAATGAAACGGGACTGCCGGAGACAGAAGTGGGTTTGACGGACCCTGACGTCAGACTGCAGAACCTGGACAGTCTAAAAGTCAAGAGAGGCCTTGGTCTGGGGAAACGGAGATTAATTAGGGATTTTTAGTGTAGTTAGATTTTAAGAAAACTTACTTTTTATGTAAAATAAGTAACTACTTTCCTAATTATTTTTTGAGAAATATTTGTATTTTGGTTGGTTACGATAAATATATACGTAAGGTGTACTCGGGTAATTCCGAACGTCGAAAACCGTCGGCAAATTCCGAAAAGGGACCCTTATTACTATGGAATCACGGATGATTATCATTTGCATTTCGGAATTTTCCGACGGTTTTCGACGTTCGGAATTACCCAAGTACACCTTACATATTTTAAAATTAATATTTATACAAAAAATGGTTGTTTTGTTTGTACTTTGACTTATTTTTATAAAACTTATTGCATAATAGGTGTACTTACCTACGTAGGTGTAATTTGAGTAGATTTTAGCGTAAGACTACTGCTGTGAGTGAATGATAATATTTTATGTAGAGATTTTTCGTACCTACGATCCCACCCTAACTTTAGGTAAGTAGTCTTTATATTTTAGGTATCTAGCCATGGCATCATTTATATACAAATATTACCTATAATATGATTTTAAATTTAAATATTGTAAGTCCTTATCATCTTTTTCTGATCCAAATAAATAGTACCTAACTTTACCTAAACCTAACAAAAATCATGACAGATATACTTAAAGAGGACTTTTGAAACATAATTCAGAATAATTTTACAGTGTTTTGAGTGCCATTTTATATTTTCTAGTGAACTTTATAAACTATAAATTGTTTTAACATATTTTGAGTTAGTAAAAACATTTAGTATGATTTATTTTTATTTTCCATTCCCATTGCTTGTCCCGACCAGACCACCATTAAACCAAACGAAACCGAAACCATAAGCCCGTGTAAGTGAACGCGTACTATGCTTGTATGAGTGAAATATGACAGGTCGACTGTTTGCGTTTTTGACAGGCGGTAACTGTGAGGTAACCGAGAGGGGGTGGGCAGCACTTTCAGCGGGGAGCGGGAGTGGCCATACTGTACGATAGTACTCTTTATTATACTGTGCCGAAACGAAGTCTGCCGGCCACGACACGACGAAAGAGTGGCATAATTCATGACGATCAAACAAATATTGTCTGTCTAAAAGGCGGCAAATTTGAAAATGTAAGGGCGAAACTGTACCGGCCCTTAGATAAGTTGGATTTCGCGCCTTTTTATTAACCGCCTTCCAAATCTCAAGGGAAGGGGTTCTCAATTCGTCTGTATTTTTTTAACCGCCTTCCAAATCTCAAAGGAAGGGGTTATCAAGTCGTCTGTATGTTTTTTTTTTTTTTTTAATGTTTGTTCCTCGATATCTCCGTCGTTACTAGACCGATTTTGAAATTTTTTTTTATTGAATGTATATGCATACAGATTGGTCCCATTTTTCTCAGAACCCAGTTCTGATGATGGGATCCTGGAGAAATCGAGGGAACTCCTCAAATCTGAAAGGCATACATATGGTGATTTTTGTGTTTTTAAAGGAACAGCATGCATTTACGTACGGAACAGTGACATTTGGTGCAGTGGAACTCCTGATGATGGTCAGAATGGAACTCCTCAAATCTGAACGGCACACTTATAGTGACTTTGGTATTTTTATAAGAACAGCATGCACTTACGTCCAGAACAGTGATATTTGGTGCAGTGGAATTGCTGATGATGGTCAGAACGGAACTCCTCAAATCTGAACGGCACACTTATAGTGTCTTTGGTATTTTTATAAGAACAGCATGCACTTACGTCCAGAACAGTGACATTTGGTGCAGTGGAACTGCTGATGAAGAGTGAGCCGCCCCGCCCCTGGTTAGAGTTCCGTTCTGATAATCATTCTCATCTGTAAGTACTTCAGAATCATCCAGATTTCAAAATTGGTTCAGAAATGACGGAGATATCGAATAACAAACATTAAAAAATATACAGACGAATTGATAACATAATCCAACATTTGAAAGTATTTATCACCAGAACCCCAAAGGAAGGCGGTTTTTTTTCTTAAAAATTATTTTATGAACCATCCAAATTTCAAAATTGGTTCAGAAATGACGGAGATATCGAATAACAAACATTAAAAAGTCAATTTTCAAAGTTACTACCAAATCTACTAATACTCATTTCAACATATTTTTTAATTATACAAATCTTTGATTCATTGGCATCAAAATAATTATTTTCCAATTCTTTGAAATATATCGAAACCCTAGTTTGAAATATAACACTAAAATAATATAAGAAGTTATAAAGTCAGGTTAGTCAGGTAATATACAGATAAAAATACTACTACTATGGTAACCTCATTAACACTGGCCACACGTGCGAGAGGGACAATAGGGACTGAGCTCACACTTTTTCTAGTTTAATAATTCTAAATCTATGCCACACTAAATTGAACTTTATCACCTTATCACCTGTGCAGAAAGGCGTTCTTATCAGACTAGTAAAAGTGTGTCCACATGAGATGGTCAAAGTTGGGGCTGGTGTCCCTCTCGCACGTGTGACCAGTGTTAAAAAGATTACTATAGTAGTAGTATTTTTACCTGTATGATAACTAAGTTTATAAACTTCTTAAATTATTTTTGTATTATATCGAGGCAAGGATATTAATAAGTCATTATTATGTAAGCCATAAACGGTTTCTATGCCACATTATAGTCGCTATATATGCAACACTGGTCGAACCTGCACCTCTCCCTAGCCAATTTTGAAAAATAGTATATAGTAATTAGGCACTAAGGAAATTAACATAGTGGTAGTATTAGGTTTAAGTATTAACCTTGTATGGATTTTGTGGTCCGAAATAAATGATTTTTATTTTTATTTTATTTATTTTATAAAACCAAAAAAATGCGCAATTATTAAAAACCTTTAATTCGGTATTAATAGATTTGGTAGTAACTTTGAATATTGACTGGTATCCCCAAAGAATGACAGTGATGACGTCATTCAAATAATTTTGACAGTGGCAATAAGTGCGAGAGGGACACCAGCCCCAACTTTACCCTCTCATATGGACACACTTTTTGGCCTAACAACTCATCATCATCATAAACTTAAGAGTTAATCTCTTGTCGGTGGAGTATTTTCCAGCTTTTTCTATCCTGTGCCAGCTCTTTGACACTTTGATACGACACGGCCCCTACTTTTTCTTTTATTTGGTCCATGTAGCTGCGTCTGGGCTTTCCTCGACCTCTCTTACGTCCAATCCGTCCAATAATATATAAATCTATGGCATTACCTCTCTGGATTGCTAGCGATATATTTTAGTTGTCAATGTCATTTGTTATTGTCAGTGTCAGTTAGTCGATTTGACGGCAGTGTCTTCTGTGTGGTTGCCTTTTGTATTGAGCTATTTTCATAATAAAAGAGTCCCCAAATGTAAATAACATAAAATACCGAATTAATTTGTTGTGAAATATAATACATGTCAGTAGGCAGTAAATTTTATTGTTTATACTGTACATTTTAAACCAGGAACAGGCGAGCGTTTGTTGTGCTTTTCGAATTAATATTAATTAAGCTGTTCCTGTATGGCGAGGTAAGTGATGCTTGAAAGTAACGATACATTCACTTCAATGTTTTAAATGTGAAGATTTTAAACGAGATGCTATAACTATTTGCCTTACGCACTACAAATAACAATACAAGAACTATTTTCCCGCACGACGTAAACAAAAACGCGTACTAGTTTTATTCTTTCTAAAATAGCATAACAGTGAATATTTTTGCAGGAACAAGCATTACAGATAGATGGTGCGGAATTAAAGATGCATAGAATGTGTATGTTTCGTATATAACAATGAGAATGAAAAATGTTCTCTCAGTCGTATTACTTCGACCCTGGCTAGGAGTGCCGTTTGGGATATGGCTGATGGTGTCTGTGGTGTACTACTGGTGGCTGATGTCGCGGATAAACATTCTGGAGACACGGAACAAATTACAAGTTGATTCTAGAAAGGGGATGCTAGTGCCTTATGTAAGTACTAGCTTTTGCCCGCGTTAGAAAGAGACAAAAAGTAGCCTATGTCACTCTCCATCCCTTCAACTATCTCCACTTAAAAAATCACGTCAATTCGTCGCTCCGTTTGGCCGTGAAAGACGGACAAACAAACAGACACACACACTTTCCCATTTATAATATTAGTATAGATCTATGCAATGATTGATGCAATGATTGATGTCTGCATTTATAATTTGTGTTTGTTAGCAGTTTAATTTTTAATGGAAACTGCTCCGTTGCCTGTAAGCAGTTTAATTTTTAATGGAGTCTCCATTATTTAATTACAAATTAGATTGTTCAAGATGGTAACTATATTATATTGTGTGAAAAAGGGTTTAGGTTGCAAATTATTCTATGAAAGCTAGTGTTATGAACTGACAGGAGACAGCTAGAATATTTAACAATTCAATAAAGAACGCAAAAAGTGCATTATTTTTATTGTGCTACGGAAAAAGTTATAAAGAATGTTATTTATTATCATAGAAGCTTAATTTAGATAAATTGATTATATGTAGATGAGTTCTAAGATAATATTCTTTTTGTTTCAAGGACTTTCGAACAAACACAATTCATAACAACTTGCTTTACAATAAATCTATGTATTGTTTTTCTTGGCAGTTATATTATTTTACTGTTTCAACATATTTTGTAAAAAAGAAACCCCATACAAGTTGTTCTATTTTAAATGTTTCCTTGTGTCTTGAAAGGAATAGATGCATATGAGTGGTTAAGCAATGTTATAATCCATCTGAACACCCACTTACATTAAATAAATAAATAAAATATATATATACACCGTGTTTCACTTAACACTACAAACCTGAAAACAGTTTGTTCAGAATCGAGTTTGAGCTATATCTTGATGGGGGTAATATTTTTATTTAAATATATTATTAGTTATTTTTTACTTTCTATTGTACTCGTTACAACATTGTGTATATCATTGCTAGAGGTTGTTTACTTTTTCAGTATTTAGGGTTATTAATACTGGCTGGTTACTTGGATATTATTTTTTCCGCTACGAGTTTGACGTTGTTTGTCAGTTTAATCTTGATGTTTAACATAAGTAAAAATTGAACTATGTAATTACAACCTTGTCATTTTGAATATTGAGTTTATTTGCTTACTGCGATTACCTGTCCAACTTGAAGTGTACTGTGACAAAGCTTTAAAGTGTTTTACAGTTCTTATTCTATTGGTAAACCTTATGTCGTTTAACGTAACAAATAAATAGTCTTATGGTTTATGATGGTAGTTAGCAATTATTTTATTGAGTGTAGAGCTAAAAGTCAAGTAGAGCTGTACAGAAAATTAAAAATTCAATTTAAAAAAAAGTAACGATCAGATTAAAAGATGAATACTCTAGATGAGTTTAAAAAAATAAAAATCAGTTGGGGTGTCTGAGGTTTTGAGTGATACCGGAAACACCGTGTATATAGGACATTCTTATTTCTTACACAGATTGACTGAGGCCCATGGTAAGCTCAAGAAGGCTTGTGTTGTGGGTACTCAGAAAACGATATATATAATATATAAATACTTATATACATAGAAAACATCCATGACTCAGGAACAAATATCTGTGCTCATCACACAAATAAATGCCCTTACCGGGATCCAAACCCGGGACCGCGGCGCAGCAGGCAGGGTCACTACGGACTGCGCCAGACCGGTCGTCAAACTTGACTTGAATAATCCAGATTCCAGACGCACCAGGCACTCTCTGCGAGACAATCCACGTAGCGCTGGTCTGCATGAGCAAATGCCCCAGGATCGTGTCACCGATGCTCAAGTCGCTACTCCACCACCGACAGAACCCAGTGCACTTCCACCTCATAGTTGATGTGGTGTCCGAGCATACAACTAGGCATCTCTTTGAGACGTGGGATTTACCTGATGGTAAGTCAATGTTGCGAAATTTTGTTTATTTCATGAGGGAAAATATATCAAGGGTAAGTGCGTTTTCACATTATCCGATCCGATATCGGATATCGGACTGATATCCCATACATTTAAGCCGCCATCTTGGATTTTTGCCTTTGAAATCCTTCCGACATCCGATCGGATAATGTGAAAACGCACTTAGTTTCTGCACTTTTCACCATATGGCATATTTTAACCATTGTATAATAGGTTAGTTGAAACTCGTACCAACTCAAACATTTATATAGGGGTAACAGCACTGAAATAAAAACATTAATCTACCTTACAGTGAATTATAGAGTAACAGTAAAGTAATAACTATTATAGTATTGTGCCATTTTCAATAAAATATTGGCTGTCAGTACCATAAAAATTTGTCTTATCAACAACTAACAATGTTGATTGAAAACATCACTTCGCTCATGAAACTATTTATTCAGTAAGGATGTTAGTCTAGATTTTTTGTTCCAATATTACAAGCATATTAAAATGGCAAACCAACATTATTTGATCAATACTTATTATAAACTAGCTTTTACCCGCGGCTTCGCCCGCGTAATAAAAGTATTCATTAAGATTTTCATTTGGATCCGTAGGTTTCTCTGTAGGTATATTTATCTGCGATTATTTCGATTGCACATAATACTTTTGCTTGCAATGATTGTAGAAATATTACACATCGACCACAGCGTAGGTAATTCTATATACGCTGGGGAAACCTTTATAAACATCCCACATAGCCCGTATTTCGACACTATGATCGGTGGGTAAAAATTACTTTTTTTTTATTATCCCTTACAATTTGTTACATTTTGCTTATACTTATCGCAAACGTAATCTTCAAGCAAGCAAACAACGATCGTCTTAGAGCACATTGATTGTAAGAAACCGCCGACCGATTATCCGTATCCCTCTAACGATATAATATGGGTTATTATCCGTATCCGTATCCGTTTCCGTATCCCTATCGCTATCGCTATCGCTATCGCTAACGCTATCGCTATCGCTATCCCTATCGCTATCCCTATCGCTATCCCTATCGCTATCCCTATTGCTATCGCTATCCCTATCCCTATCCCTTATCAAGATGTTTAATGATATAACACTTTAAGTTCTCGCGCTTTGTACACATATTTAAAGTCACATACAGGTCGAACGCGATTAATTAACATTATTTTTACCTTTTTTCCCAACGTTTCGGCCAGGTTGCACTGGCCGTGGTCGCGGAAGACTGACGTCCCAGCAAAATGTCACCGGGGATGTAAACAACACAAAACTACCCGATATTAATTTATATAAATGTTCGGGGTAGACAAATAAATATAATCTACCCGCTTTTAGTTAATGTTTATTTCCCACCATGTTTATTTTAAAGGTAAAAATAATGTTAATTAATTACGTTCGACCTGTATGTGACTTTAAATATATGTTTAATGATTTCTTATCAAGTGCTAAAATATTAATTTTCATGGTTTTATCTTTTAAAATTAAGAAATCCCATACAAACTTTCAACCTCTCTTTCAACCCCTTCATCCCTTTTTTTCGAAATAAAAAGTAGCCTATGTTCTGTCTCAGGGTCTAAAGATTATCTGTTCCAAATTTCATCAAAATCGGTTGCGTGGTTTAAGCGGGAAAGCGTAACAGACAGACAGACAGAGTTACTTTCACATTTATAATATTAGTATGGATTCCAGTGCAATACACCACCTACAACGCCCAGAGTGTCCTAAACCGCGTAGCATGGATCCCAACTAGCCACTACTCCGGAGTCTATGCGCTAGTCAAACTGGTCTTCCCCGACATACTGCCCGCGACGCTGCGACGGGTGAGCATTAGGGTTCCGTAGTCAACTAGGAACCCTTATAGTTTCGCCATGTCTGTCTCAAATATCATGATTCTCTATCCGTCCGTCCGTCGACCGTCCGTCCGTCCGCGGATAATCTCAGTAACCGTTAGCACTAGAAAGCTGAAATTTGGTACCAATATGTATATCAATCACGCCAACAAAGTGCAAAAATAAAAAATGGAAAAAAAACACTGTTTTATTAGGTACCCCCCCGTCCGCGGATACATGTAAAGTGGGGCTGATATTTTTTTTCATTCCAACCCCAACGTGATATATTGTTGGATAGGTATTTAAAAATGAATAAGGGTTTACTAAGATCGTTTTTTGATAATATTAATATTTTCGGAAATAATCGCTCCTAAAGGAAAAAAGTGCGTCCCCCCCCTCTAACTTTTGAACCATATGTTTAAAAAATATGAAAAAAATCACAAAAGTAGAACTTTATAAAGACTTTCTAGAAAATTATTTTGAACTTGATAGGTTCAGTAGTTTTTGAGAAAAAATACGGAAAACTACGGAACCCTACACTGAGCGTGGCCCGACACGCTCTTGGCCGGTTTTTTAGGCATTATAGGCCCATACCGTGACACCTAGCAGAGTATATTAGGACCATTTAACTAACTATTTTTAGTTTAAAATTTAACTGGTTTTAGTTTAAGATAGTTATTGCTATGTATTTTGTGCTAATAAATGCTTTTTGTTTCTTCTTCTTTCTTTCTTCAGTATATCGGCCTAGTCGAGAACGAGAGCAACTGGTACCAGAACACAGAAATTCGATGGCCCGCTCTCGGCCGAGGTTACAACACCGGTGTCATGTTGCTTGACCTGCACAAAATACGGACCACCACAGACTGGACAACTCTATGGCAGAACGCGGTCAACGATAATATAGACCGACTGAAGACCACAGCGCTGGCTGACCAAGATGTGATAAATGCTATGATCAAGAAAACGCCAAAGATAGTTTATAATATTAGTTGCCATTATAATGTACAGATGTCGACGCAGACGCTAGCGAAGAGCTGTTATAGGGAAGATGTAAATAATATTAAGGTTAGTTTTTTTTTTTTAGTATGAATAGGTAGACGTTTGACCACGATCACACCTGATGGTAAGTGATGATGCGGTCTACGGTGGAGCACGCTTACCTATGAGATACCTATTTACCCTTGCTTTAAAGAGACCTGGATTTATTTTCATTATATAGTTTTTTATCGTAGTACATACGTAGAAGAGGAATTTAATGGTAGGTAAATGCGAATGTGGATATTCGATCATGGTATTATATGACACATTTAGATGTTCTGAAGCTTACATTAAAACTAGTCTCTATACCAATATGTATCTTTACCAACTAGTTATTATTTCAGATAATCCACTGGAACTCCCCAAAGAAGCACAACGTTAACATCCCCGATGTGGAATACTTCCGAAGCATCTACCTTTCTTACGTCAACTTCGATGGTAACCTGCTTCGAGAGAAGTTGCATCGATGTGACCACGCGGAAGCAGTCACCGTGAAGGTAACACTTCCGAAGTATATATACGTATGTAAGTGTGCCTGGTAAAACGTCCCACTTTGTCGATTGCTATAAAGCCGCTTTATCAGTTTATTCACATAATTGATAGCGGTTTGACTTTCCAAGACCACATCGTTGACATGTGTAACAAGGCTAACAAAAACCTGGGTTTCATCATGCGGACCGCGTCACAATTCTGCGACACCAGGATTGCACTGGTTTTATAATAACGCTTTTGTTCGCAGCCGGATGGAATTTAAGGTGGTTCACCTAGGTTACGCGAAGCTCAGGCTGTGTTAGATGGCGTCACATCTGCAAATTGTCAGTTTTATTTTTTTTATGAAGTCGTACAGGCATTTATATACTTTCAAGTATGCTTCGCGAACATTTAATATTAAAATTGACGTATTAAAACAAACATTAAACTTTTCATTGTAACGTAAATCCCCTTAATGTAGACAAATTGGCTATTTTACACTATTTTTAAGTACCACTCACACATGCAAACAGTGTTTTTGTATTCCTTCTACTCGATAACTTCACGTAAATATCATTGCAGTAAATACGTGGCATCGCATGATTTGCATGGAAGTGGAGTGAGTTCGAATCCAGGACTTTTTCTCTCTTTTTTTTGCTTTATTATTATACATAAATGTATAATATACGCCACCACAAAAAAGATTAAAAACCTATTTTCTTAAATCGTAATAATTTTTGAGTTCTTCCAACTCAGAATTTCTAACATAATTATCCTATTTTGATATTTTAAAAAAAAATCGAAAAAGTATAGATAAATTTTAGATTCCTAAATGCGTGGTTTTGTGAAACTACGATTCAAATGTTTTTTTTTTATTTTAATTGTTTATTTTCGATTGAGCAAGGGTATTCAAATCGCTTTTGAAATCTTAAATTAGTAAATGAAAATGCAATAGTTAATTGAGTAACGTAATGCTTTAAAAACTCAAGTGGACTTCTGTCTTTTTTATCTAACGAGTAATTTCGAAAAAATATTACATTGAGCGAGGGTATTAAAAGTTGTGTTTTGTATCTTAATAAATGGAAAATCAAAATGACAATAAAAAATTAATATGTTCTCTAAGATAAAATTGATACCTTCGGCTCTCCCTTGCTCGGTCAATAAAAAAATACGAAATTTATATCCAAAAAAATACAAAAAGTTGATACATACCCGGGATTCGAACGCAGCTTCACTGCGTGAGAGACGACTGTTCACCAACGACGCCATTAGAAGTACATAACACACAGTTACCGACAAAATTAGGCTATACATATATTAATTTAAATATAAATAATAATGTAAATTATAATCTGAAGTGGAAGAATTCGTTGTTTCACCAAAGATAATCCAGTATACTTTATATACCTTTCCTGGACCAGATTATATTGATGATAATTATTATTTGTAACAATTTAGTTGTTGAAGTAAAACATTAGCACAACAATAACGTAGGTCAACCAGCTCAGTAAATGCAATTACTAATACTATGCCCACACTATGACCTATGTACCTGACGTGTAATATTTTATTTTATCAACAAAGGCATATTATAAGGATTGTATTGTATTGTTGTATGAAAACAAATTTTGTTTTTAAAAACATTATTGTATTGTTGTATGTAACAAATTTTACTTACGTTATTTTACTTCGCGTAATCTCGTTTGTTACTTTTCATGTGTACTACAGCGAAATCTTGCTAATCCGACTTACTCGAATACATTTCGAACTTCATAATTTTCGATTTCAACCCAAAACGGTTCGCAAACTTACGTGGCCAAGTCGGTTCATCTTCTATTGTTTTTAAGTATACATAGTTCAAAGGACCCCATGCTCTTTATTTTTTGTTATGAGTGGGACTGAGGACGCAGTATAAAAGCAAGCGGGAAAGAGCACCAAATCTCTACTCAGGTGATTCTGTAAGTTAGATATCGCCGCCAGATCGGACATTTCGCAAGAAGACGCGGTCATAGCAAACCATGTTTTCTGCCAAATCGAGCTCTTTAGGCTCGTGCGGAATAGAACCTTGTAGGTCAGTAGATAATCTTTTACATTTTATAGTCAGTGTTAATGGTGTAATTGTACTGTAGATTTAACTATAATATCACTTTATTACAGATGTAGTGCGAAAAGATTTGCCTTCTAATTGTTTCGGAAACGTACGAACGTGTCATGCTATTTCAGTCAGTATCAATACAAGATGTACTGACATTGACTGAACTAGCATGACAAATACGAACGTTTCCGAAGGAAACCCTTTTCCCACTACATCTGTAAATACCTAACAAGCATTAATCGCTTGGGGCGGCATGCGTGACCCCACACCGTTGTCACTGCCGCGCCCAAGGACGTTTGGCACCCATGGCGTCTGTTGCACCAAGAGTGCCGGCCGCTCGGCGCGCCACGGTAGTCTTAAATGAAATACTGCGCCGAGCCCTCGTATCTGCCGGAACGCCGTCCGTTCTAGAACCTACGTGGTCTAGCGCGTGACGATGGGAAAAGACCGGACGGAATGACACTGGTTCTCTGGAAGCTGGGTCGGCCCCTCGTCTGGGATGCCACGTGCGTGGACACTCTCGCGCCGTCCCATCTTCCAGGGACCTCAGCAAGGGCTGGCGCTGCTGCCGAGGCGGCCGAGCAACTCAAGCGGCGCAAATATGCAGCCATCGACACCGGCTGCATGTTTGAGCCGTTTGGGGTAGAGACGTTTGGGCCGTGGGGTCAGGGAGCGCGTGGCATTTTCACAGATCTGGCCAAACGCCTAATAGACGCGTCGGGTGACCGGAAGGTTGGAGCATATCTTGCCCAGCGCATTCGGCATTGCTATTCAGCGCGGCAATGCCGCAAGCCCTACTTCTGTTTTCTGGTCACCCTACCGGCCGGCTCTGATTTAGGTTATATTTTTTATTTAAAGGGTTTTATTTTATAGGTAGATTTAGTTTAATTTATTAGTTCAGTTTTATTTGTGTTAGTTTAATATGTATTTTTATTTTTAATAATAGTGTTAAGAATTGACAGTTAAGCTAGAATTTATTATTTATTTGAAGATATGGTGAGTCGCGTAATGTACGATTACCTATAGCCTGAGACCGCTACGATATTTTGAAAATAATTCTATATCACTAGTTTTATTTCATATAAGTACAGCGTTTTATCGCAATTTAAAAAAACCTATATTTTCGAATCCACCAATAGTTTGGAATGGAAGATATTAAGAAAATTAGATTAGAAGAAGCTCCACAAATGTGACCACGACGATGCAGTCACCGTCAAGGTAACACTTCCGAAGCATCTACCCTTCTTACGTCAACTTCGACGATAACCTGCATACCTAAACTATTATGTGGACTAGTCCCTGCTTCTCGAAAGTTACAAGTCTACAAACTTACATACGCACCATACGCGACTTGCCAAATCATGGGTTTCATTTTTTATAGGGAATTTTACTGGAATGATCTGCCGCCAGAGTACAAACAAACAGTAAATCATAGAGCAGCTTACTGAAATACTTATGCTCTAAATAGTTTATTGCTGATATACCCAGGGATACAATATGCACAGGATATTACCCCTACACTCAAGGCAGTTTGTTTACTGTTAGTGTTAATGACGCCCTCTAGGCAAAATACTGTCTAATATTTCCTACTTCATTCGACTTGTTTTTATTCTTTCTTCTCAGACTGCGACCCCAAGCAAATGTATGAAGTTCCGCGCAGCACAGAACATAAAATTGCGCACACATTTGTACTACATGGACTATAGTTACACGAACGTGGATAATTTCGACGTGACTCTAGTGTTGCAGTTGTCTATGGACCGACTGCAGTTCTTGGAGAGACTTGTTAAGCATTGGGAAGGTAACATAATAAATAAAAATATGCCTTTTACCTGTGACTTGGTCTGCTTGGTATTTCGGATAGCGCCTGATAAAAGCTAAAGGCAATTTAAAGTTGAGCAAAATGTTCACATCAATTAACAGGCGCTGCCTGAATTTAATGACTTTCAGCTAGCGGACTCAGCTGGAATTGAGATAATTTCACCCTCTTTATTGATGATTTTCGGGTTTAATACTATATATCCATCCCCAGGGCTCATACTATCAGTGTAACTTTTCAACGTATCATTTAACTAAATTGGTTCAACGGTTTAGGGCCAGTTGCATCAACCACATTTGACAGACACATCATCGTCACGCAACAGACGTCTATGGAACTTCCCATACAATAAAATTTCACGAACGCTTTAACAGTGACAGACGGTTTGATGCAACCGGCCCTTAATCTTGAAAACGTAATACACAGACAGAATGGAAATTATATTAGCACTAATTGAGGGTTTACCACAAAACGCAACAATCCAAATTCCTCTCTCTCTCTCTCTCTCTCTCTCTCTCTCTCTCTCTCTCTCTCTCTCTCTCTCTCTCTCTCTCTCTCTCTCTCTCTCTCTCTCTCTCTCTCTCTCTCTCTCTCTCTTTCTTTGTCGCTTTTGAACATTCATGCGATAGATAATTTGCTAATTTTAACCTAATGTTGTATTGCAGGTCCTCTGAGCGCGGCTATATATTTGTCGGACTGCGAAGTGGGAGTCCTAGAAAGTTTCATCAAGGATTTCTCCGACACGCTTAGTGTTAGGAAAAATATCGGATACCATCTAGTGTTCAAACACGAGTCGGTTAGTATTTTCCCCAATGAATTTGGCTCTAAGTAGAAATATAAATTGATAATTATTCTTAATTTTATCACAGTATTAATATAGTACAGTTTGTACAGTTTGACCACTACCGTTCCCGCCGAAAGTGCAGCCCACCCGCTCTCAGTTACCTCACAGTTACCGCCTGTTAAGAACGCGAGCAGTCGACCTTTCAAATTTCACTCATACAAGCATGGCACGCGTTCACCTACACGAGCTTAGACTGTGTGCTACGAACGCGCCTCTTTCATATATTCCAGCGCCATTGTCCGAGGTGTGATTTTATTGTTCTACATAGTGTATGACCAAGGATTATTTGGGTGAATCACTTTTCTTGGTTGTTATTGCCATGGTTACGGTCCCCTGGGTCACCCTGGTTTTATGCAAAATTATGCTACTTTAATTATGCAAACATGCATGTAGTCCATGTTTGTAGATAGCCCATTAAGAAAGGGATGTATTAACAACAGAAAAATGCTTGTTTGCATAGTTTAAATAGCATAATTTTGCATAAAACCAGGGTGACCCAGGGGACCGTAACCATGGCAATAACAAGCAAGAAAAAGATGATTCACCCATTTATATAGGATTTACAATCTTCACACTATTATAAGAAGCGTACCTCCATTTTTAGCGCCACCCATTAAATACTATCATAACTGCACTATTGATGCCTACAATTTTATTTCAAATGTGTATTGATTTGATATGATATTAAAATAAAGAAATATGTCATTTGTACTTATAAAAAATAAAAACACGCAAAAATATTTGAGAAAAATATGATTTTGGTCACTTCTAGGCTGCGAAACAGCGCCATCTAGTTTTAAGCCTAAGAGGTCTATACATTTCAGGGGTACGATTTTTTGTATGGGCTTTGTCTGGTCCGTATTATATTGTCCTTGGTGTAAACGTATAATTCTCAATCTTATTTTTCTACATTGAATTTCAGACGCACTACCCAGTGAACTACCTTCGCAACGTGGCGTTGGAAAACGTGAACACTCCTTATGTGTTTCTGATGGACGTGGATTTCGTGCCCATGGCCGGGCTCTACGACCATCTGCGCTCCGTCATCAAGCTTGTCAACCCCTATCCGCAGAAAATGGTAAGTGGTTTCTCATGTTTGTACCTGAAGCTCGTCTTGATAAGATAAGATAAGATAAAATATCGTTTATTCAAGTAGGATTTTACAACCTCTTTCGAATCGTCAAAATTACATTAAAATAAATTAAAAAATAAATAACAAATTTACAGAAACAATATAACTTAGGCACTGGTCCCACCGCGAGCTAGTAAGCTATGAGCTATCGGCTATAAAAACGAACAAAAGATAATCACTCCCGTGCAAATAAAAGAGACACGGCGATGTTTATAGTTACTCGCCCAGCGGTGAGCTATTAAAATCGCCGTGTCTCTTTTATTTGCACGGGGTTGCTTATCTTTTGTTCGTTTTTATAGCCGATAGCTCATAGCTTACTAGCTCGCGGTGGGACCAGTGCCTTAACAACAAACCTATGAAATTTGCTTCTAACATATTATAAATATTATCATTCATTATTCATTCATTAAGTTTTAGTTATAGAACTTGACTTTTGTAGGTTGCGTATATGTAACACTAGCTTTTGCCCGCGGCTTCGCTCGCGTTAGAAAAAGACAAAAAGTAGCCTATGTCACTCTCCATCCCTTCAAATATATCCATTTAAAAATCACGTCAATTCGTCGCTCCGTTTTGCCGTGGAAGAACAGACAAACAAACAGACACACACACTTTCCCATTTATAATATTAGTATGGAGTATGGATGTGTACCTATGCTCTAGTACACATAAATAAATAATTTTGCAAGAATTTCAAAAACTTCTAGCTTCTGAATACTGATACATAACTTTTATGATTTTCACACATGATTAATTGATTATATACGGTGTCAGTGGTGTCATACATCTTTTAAATTACTGTAAAATTTCGAGAAGGATAATTGTCCCCGTGTTCCCGGTGAAAAACTGACTAAATATGACCGCAGATCATCATATTCTAACTGCGAAAGTTTCTAGGCTACATAACATACCTGCACTCGATCTTGTACATTTTGGACACTATGTAATATTTGTCTAACTTCAGTTGGGAAAATTAGTACAAGGATGCATTTGTTTTTAAAATTACGCATTCGATTTAATTTATTTACCATTGGTTACAGTGTCTAGTAGTAGCCGCGTTCGAAACGCGTCGCTACCGCCTCTCGCCTCCGCGTAACAAGACTTCGCTCCTAGCGCGCCTCACCGCACGGCGCGGCGCCGACGTCGCGCCTTTCCGCGCCTTAGAGTGGCCGCCGGGACACCGCGCGACCAATTATAGTCGCTGGGCTGTCGCTACTCAACCCTATCAGGTCAGTGTCTAGTGAACAGTGACAGATAATACACTTGTAGTGTCTATAACGTCGCCTAGCAACAAGACATCCCTCCTAGCGCCTTGGAGTGGTTGCCGGGTCACCGTGCGACCGTTTATAGTCGCTGGGCCGTCGCTACACAACCCTATCAGGTCAGTGTCTAGTGAACAGTGACAGACAACACTCTTGTGCACAACTTTAGAGTCTATAACGTCGTCTAGCAATAAGACATCCCTCCTAGCGCCTTAGAGTGGTCGCCGAGACATCGGGCTACCAACTACAGTCGCTGGGCCGTCGCTACTCAACCCTATCAGGTCAGTGTCTAGTGAAGAGTGACAGATAACACTCTTGTTCACAACCCTAGTGTATATAACGCCGCCTAGCAACAAGACCTAGCTCCTAGCACGCTAGAGTGGCCGCCGGGGCATCGGGCTACTAATTATAGTCGCTGGGCCGTCGCTACTCAACCCTACCAGGTCAGTGTCTAGTGAAGAGAGAATACTCTTGTACACAACCCTAGTGTATACAGGGTGTCCCAAGACTATGGGACATGAACGGAAAGTACCTTAAATATCGTAGATAGGGTATTTTGCTACAAGAAGACTTTATTTTATTTTTAAAACTAAGTAAAACTCCATTCATAGATTTTTAAATAATTACATGGTTAAACCGGGAATCAAACCCGCTACACGAGAAAAAAAAAACATCCTGTAATTTTGTCATACCGATCGATAGGCTTCATCATAAAGATTATCTTTCTCTAAATAACATAGTGTCGGAGATAAAAGGAAGACCATGAATTTTAACATTTTACATGGCAGACTCCTTAGCCTTAAAATTTGTCCATACATTAAAAAAAAAAAAAATTTTTTTTTTTGAATGCAGTTTTACCAAGTTTTAAAAATAAAATAAAGTCTTCTTTCAGCAATATATCCTATCTGTGATATTTTAGGTACTTTCCCTTCATGTCCCATGGTCTTGGGACACCCTGTATAACGCCGCCTAGCAACAAGACCTAGCTCCTAGCACGCTAGAGTGGCCGCCGGGGCATCGGGCTATTAATTATAATCGCTGGGCCGTCGCTACACAACCCTATCAGTGGCCCGTTTCTCGAAAGAGCCTTATAATACAAGTGTGTTTCCATGACAACCCATACGATTTGACAGTTCGCGCACTAGTAATACAAGGCTTGTACCTTTTGAGAAACGGGCCCCTGGTCAGTGTCTAGTGAAGAATGACAGATAATTATCTTGTACTTATACACAACCCAAGTGTATATAACGTCGCCAGACAACAAGACCTAGCTCTTAGCACGCTAGAGTGGCCGCCGTGACATCGGGCTACTAACTATAGTCGCTGGGCCGTCGCTACACAACCCTACCAAGTCAGTGTCTAGTGAAAAGTGATAATACTCTTGTACACGACCCTTGTGCCCTATAATATTGTCTAGCAACACGATTCTGCCATTTCCATCACGGCCTTCTGGGTATACCTAAGGGCCAGTTGCATCAACCACATTTGACAGACACGTCATCGTCACGCAGCAGACGTGTATAGAACTTCCCATAGAATGAAATTTAACGAACGCTTTAACGGAGACAGACGGTTTGGTGCAACCGGCCCTAAATGATGTAAAAAGACAGCTTTTATTCTGTTATGTTATTAAATAGAAGTATTCAAACTCCTCACACTAAAGTGTATTATTTCCTGTTACAGGTGGATTGGGAGAATCATTACGAACCGTACATTGTGGTGCATCGTTCCGTGCCTAAGTACGACACGCGGTTTTCCGGCTTTGGGTGGAATAAAGTACGTATTTTAATAAATACCTAAAACATCTGACAGAACAAAATACCTAAACGGAAAAAATCTTATTTCATTCAACATTTTAACATGTGGTTTATGGTGGACAATATTTGTATACTTTCCTACCGGCGGCGACAAAGCACAATGGATGAGAAATACTAAATGGTTAAAAGGTTAACGCATGATAAGAATACACTAACGCTTGCATGGGATAAAACTGGTATCGACATTCATGGAGTCTTCTGGTCGCACCTGAGATTTGCCGATGATATTGTATTGTTTGCCGAGACCCTGGAAGATCTCCAAGACATGGTTGAAAAACTGTACCATGCTTCCATGAAAACAGGTCTTAAGATGAATATGCCCAAGACCAAAGTTATGACGAACATCTCTGGTGATTCGATCCCAACTATTATAGTGGGGAACGAACCGCTAGAGATGGTCGACCAATACGTGTATCTTGGACATGTTCTATCTTTTGACAAAACACATCAAGAAAAGGAGATTTCCAGGAGAATCCAGATCGGTTGGGCGGCATTCAATAAACTTGCAGACATTATAATAATTAAATAAATAATAAAATAATAATTCTCAAACCCGCTGACATTCCACAATGCCTAAAAACTCGCCTCTTTAATCAATGTGTCCTGCCCACCATGACCTACGGTGCCGAGACATGGACGCTCACTAAGAAGGCTGTACAAATGATACGAATAGCACAGAGAGCCATGGAGCGCGCCATGCTCGGTATCAAGATGCAAGATCGAGTGAGGAATATCGAGATCCGTCGTCGCACCAAGGTGCAAGACGTGGGTTTCGTTATTACCAAACTAAAGTGGAGTTGGGCGGGACATGTTGCTAGGCAGAGTGATGGCAGGTGGACTAAAATGTTCACGGAGTGGTGGCCGCTTACAAATGTAAGGAATTCCTGGCATCCGTTGGCTCGTTGGGTCGATGACATCCGGAAAATAGCGGGTCACAACTGGATGAGACTAGCCCAGGACCGGGAAAAGTGGCGTACTAGAAGAGGGGCGCTCAGCAGTGGGCGATAAAATACATGTGATGTGAAATCACAATAGTTCTGATTTCTGGACTACCTATATAGTGGCACACCTCGGACACTGGCGACAGGTCGACTGCTCACGTTTTTGACGGCCAGTAACTGTGAAGTAACCGAGAGGGGGTGGGCGGCACTTTCAGCGGGGAGCGGGAGTGGCCATACTGTACGATAGTACTCTTTATTTTAATTATTATACTGTGGTAATGACGCATCACATCGTGTCGATTCTAAGATTCCATTGTATGATTCTAAGGATTGCACTTTGGAGCGCGTAAGTTACCCTAACATAACAATATTTATTTTTCATGGCAGGTATCACATAGCGTCGAGTTACGCGCTTTGGGATACAAGGTGGTAGTACTACCAGGAGCGTTCGTCGTGCACACTCCTCACGCCCCCTCCCCCGCCATTACTGCCTTCAGGACCAACAAGGAGTACCGACAGTAAGTATATAAGCTACTCCATTAGTCCAGAGAACTACAAGCTCTAGGATACAAGGCAGTACTGCCAGGAGCATTCGTCGTGCAAACTCACCTTCCCCCGCCATTCCTGCCTTCAGGACCAACAAGGAGTACCGACAGTAAGTATATGAGCTACTCCATTAGTCCAGAGAGACTACAAACTCTAGGATACAAGGCAGTACTGCCAGGAGCGTTCGTCGTGCAAACGCCCCATCCCCCGCCATTCCTGCCTTCAGGACCAACAAGGAGTACCGACAGTAAGTATATAAGCTACTCCATTAGTCCAGAGAACTACAAGCTCTAGGATACAAGGCAGTATTGCCAGGAGCGTTCGTAGTGCAAACTCACCTTCCCCCGCCATTCCTGCCTTCAGGACCAACAAGGAGTACCGACAGTAAGTATATAAGCTACTCCATTAGTCCAGAGAGACTACAAACTCTAGGATACAAGGCAGTACTGCCAGGAGCGTTCGTACTGCAAACTCACCTTCCCCCGCCATTACTGCCTTCAGGACCAACAAGGAGTACCGACAGTAAGTGACTGCTGACAGCCGCCTATATCTGAAACTTCACTTTAGTGGCCCCACCACACTAAACACTGTAGAACGATATAATCGGGACGATATAACCTATAGCCGCTTGTTCAATTCAATTAGCAATCTCACAGGCAGGAACCCCAAAACCATATACGTTTAAAACTATACTCCTTGTATGGTAAATACATACATATAATCACGCTTGTTTCCCATAAAGGGGTAAGCAGAGCACATGAACTACTAAGTTTCAGTGCCACTCTTGGCAAAAAGGGGTTGAAAGAAATCCAAATTGTGACATTGCAGTGACAGGTTGCCAGCCTCTCGCCTACGCCACAATTTAACCCATATCCCACAGTCGACTTGTACGACACCCACGGGAAGAAAGGGTGGTGAAATTTAACCCGTCACCACACGGGATTGTATGGTAAATGTATGTATTTAATCATTTTGTTTCAGTTGCCTGGCGCTACTCAAGCTAGAATTCATGGAGGACCTGCGCCGTAAGTACAACGTGACGCTTGAAGACAGCATGCTCCACCTCGGCAAGGAGCCTATAAAACTGAGGGATAAAGACTAGGGGAGTCCACCAGAGCGCTACCGAACAATACTCTTTTGATATTTTTTAACCAACAAAAAAATTAATAAGAGTAGCGGTGTTAGTAATGCTCTGGTGGACCATTTGATATCAAATTTACCAGTAGGTAATATAATTCCCGAAAGTACTGCGCAGTTAATATGATAATATTTTATTAAAAAAAAAACTGTTTACTATAAATAACAAATTTGACCTTCGCCATGTTACAGAATGTCACTGGTACTTTGGTGGTACTAATTAATTTTACTGGCAAGGACACTCTTTGGTGACAGACGCTGAAAGTCACAAAATGTCACTGATGTAAACAAGATTTTGTAGTTAAAAACGATTTTGTCACAAATGCTAATGATTGAAAAATTCAAGAACACATGTTTGATGCCTAACTTTTACCTACATAAAAAGAACAAACCTTTGCAATATAGTCCAATAGGAATAAATTTCACCTAGTTAGATTATGTATATACCTAGATATTTTTCTTGCACGAACGTCAAGATGTTAGTGCTTGACAAAATAAAAACATCGACCATCCTTTTATCGATAAATAGCCTTACATAAGGTTATTAATTATCCCTAATAATAATCTCTAAAATCTTGAATAATCATGTAAGAAATTATGTAAACTATTATAATATGGTTAGTTTTATTATTATTGTCCATTTATTTTCAGACATGTGACATTTGTATAAAACATTAATGTTATATACACGTAAATTCAAACCTATATTCCCTAAACGGGGTAGGCAGAGCACATGAAACTACCCAAGATTCAGTACAACAGCGATAATAAATGACATATTATCACTTTGTTCGTGCCAGAAAAATATCTATCTAGGTATAATTATGTATATGTACCACAAATAACTTAAATGAGTGAAAACAAGTACATAATACTTACATATTTTAAACCGTATTTAAACACGAGGATGAGATCGATTTTCCATTCCCATTTTCTTCTTCAGATATCAAATTATTGTGAGACATAAAATCCAGGGAGGAAAATGGGAACTGATTGTGTATGAATACACTATCCTGTTAATTGGGTGAATCAACTTTTTCTTGCCTGTTATTGCCATGGTTACGGTACCCTGAGTCACGCTGGCTTTATGCAAAATTATGCTACTTAAACTATACAAACATGCATTTTTCTGGTGTTTACAAACCCTTTCCTTAATTTGCCACATACAAACGTGTACTACATGTATGCTTGCATAATTTCAGTAGCATAATTTTGCATAAAACCAGCGTGACTCAGGGGACCGTAACCATGAAAGTTGATTCACCCAATAACAAGATTTAAATTCATGATTGTGCAATGTGACATTTTTTGTAACAAATTTTAGATGGATAGATATTAAATGTTAACTTTAAGAAGCACTATGGTTATAATTATGAAAAATAGAAAGTTTTGATAACCCCAGGCTGTGAAATAAATCTCTAGATGGAAAGAAAGAACTTATTTTACATTGGTTTATTTGTTGGTGACACTAGAGCCAGTGCAACAGGTTTTGCTTGTATTAGAAAATGATACACGATTTGGAGAGGGGGTCAATGTGTGTGCCCAGCCCAGGGGTTCACGTGGTCAATTTGTATGGACAACCTAGGCTCCATGGGGGGTCCTGGAGGATCCGCGCACGGCGTATTACGTCACGGAAAATTATATGTAATTTTAATCACGCCCGTGGTGACGTTGGCGTGTATGTCCCATTTTTCTTTTTCACACATTACGATATAAGTGTGGAAAAGAGGAAATACGAAACGAGTGGCGATAAATTTAAACACGACTGAAGGGAGTGTTTTATATCGACATCAGTTACGAATTCCCAATCTTTTCGCACGTGTATCGTATGACGTTTTACAGTACATTTCGATGTGAGAAGTAATCTAATATGATGCTTAGCGAACTAGTGCGGAAAAATCAGTTTTATCAGTATGCCTGGATGAATAATGAACAAAAATATTTTAAGATTATTATAAGTTTACTTGTCCTGCTAATGGATACCTTCTTATCAGTATACGCGAGTTATATGCGACATTCCCCATTGCAAAAAAAATACCATGACAAATGTATGTATTATATTTTTGTAACCAAAGAAGTACTTTACCATTGAAATGTTAAATTAAGTACGTATTAATATTAAGAGAGATTGTTATAATTATATTAGAGATAAGATTTACTGAGTAATTTTGAAAAACGTAAAGAATTCTAAGGTTGAACCAATTTGTTAGAATTGAACTTAAAATAATTTGCACCCGGTGTATAAAAGGAAACTAATGCGTTTATCACTTTTCCAACCACAGATGGTAAATCTATTAGATTCACCTTTTTATCAATTTTAAAGCAGTTAATTTGATTTTATTCAACAAATTACTCTTAGTGGATAAAATGCACCATCAAAACACGGTTTCCGAGCTAGAGAGGGGAAAAATAATTTTAACCTTTTAACCGCTAAGTATTTTTCATAAACGTGCTCTTGACACCATCGGTACGAAGTTACTCGAAGTTTTCTCTGATCAGACTGCAGCGAAATGAGATGGATATTGTATGCCTTTTATACACCGTGTTTTTTTTATTTCCGTTACATTTCTATACGTTGTTAGACTAGTCATACAGGACCGCCACTTTGTATTTTTGTTAAATTGTAAAAAAACCTTTGTTTTTCGTTTTACTACATAATAAATGATGTAATAAATGTAAGGGAACCCTATGAATAACATAAGTTAGTGTTGTCGGACGACACATGTCATAATAAATAATACTAAAATATTATAAAGCCTAAAGTTAACTGAAATCAATAAAAACAGGTTGTATGAGTTTACAGCGGTCAAAAGGTTATTTTCATGAGAGCGTAACACCAAATACATAAGTACAGTAAAGTTAACCCCCTTATTCATAACAGTTCACTATTAAAGTTATCAAGCCGATGAAGTTCGTTGGTCCCTTTCCGACGTATTGGTGTGATTGAAAGGGACAAACGAACTTTATCGGCTTGAAAACTTTAGTGAACGCTTATGAATAAGGAGATAAATATGTGTAGTATACCTACTTCATTTCAAGATTCTTTACGAAAATCGTGATATACTGATCAAATTCTCGATCTCGAAACAAATGCGAAAGAGTATTTTATAACGTATTCTGTTGTATTACGAGTGAGTAATTTTTATCGTTGTTTAGTATACGTAATTTTTTTATAATTAATACATAATAAACGCAATGCATAAAATTAAGTATTTTTATTAAATTTACAATTTAGTCCTCAGTGTTAACTTCAAACCTGTATTAAGTGGTCCATTTTTTTAAGGTTGTATATAAAAAATATAATATAAATCTGAAAGATAATCAACCTTATAGCAGAATGGATTTACCCATTTTGAAGTTAAGCATTTTTAGGGTTCCGTAGTCCTCAGTGTTGCAAAGTCAATGTATTAAGTGTCCGTCCGTCCGTCCGCGGATAATCTCAGTTTTTTTACAAATGTTGTCCACCCCAACAAAGTGGATTTGGATTTTTTTAATGTGGTTTCCACTCAGAATCGCGAGCTCTTTCAATCCTAATAGGAGAAAAAAAGTGTCCCAAGGTTTTTCCCATTCCGTTACCATTTTTTTATACTACGTCAGTGGCAAACAAGCATACGGTCCGACCATTTTTTATAGGTACATTTTGTATGGCGGTAACGAAATGGAAGGTTTGAAAAATGTATGGAAGTCTTGGGACATCTTTTTTCTCCTATCAGGTTCGAAAGACCTCGCGATTCTGAGTATGAATCGCGTAAAAAATACCCCCATGTTACAAAAAAGTGGGCTGGACAAAACTGTGAAAAAAATGGCCCAAATAGGTACTGACAAAGTGGAAAACTATACATCAATGAAAAAACAAATTCATTTTATATTATTTGGGACTTTATCTTTATTTTCTGACGTGGCTGTAGGTACAGTCGTGTTTAACTATGGGTTTCCAAAAGTTGCTCCAGAATATTTCCCATTGCTCTTACTATGACGAATTAAGAAACAAATCACATTGTGGTTTGTCAGAAGATGTGTAATTTAGTATTAAGCATTAAGTTCCGAATAAACGTTTTTTTATCACCTTTTACCCATATTTTAACACTAGACTGTACATTTTTTTAATTAATATTTTATTCAGTAGACTTCATTCGTCACCATTCGCGACTCCACATTTCCCAACAAATTATTGCTGTTAGGATTTTCCTTGGTAGTCAACAGCCAGAGTAGAACAATAATCTGGAAATCCAACTCTTGTATATCCTTCTTCAAATTCACGACAGCTTTCTTTGCGGCAACTAGCGGAGAGTTATCGTTCATAGATGATCCTTTAGACTCCGTTCTTTGCTTGATATTCTCCACTTTAGCTGTCAATTCATTCAGCATTTCTTGCCTTTCTGTCACGCCAACGCTTACCTCTTTATATTCATTAGTTACTTTACTCAATTCATCAAGAAGCGCGCCATATTCTTTAACTAATGGTTCAAACTGCTCGTTCAAGATATTCTCTCTAGCTGTTATTTTATCCATAACTGAACTTATATTTCCATGGATTTTATTAAGCTGTGAACCAGTAGTTTTAAATCTATCAAACAGTTCATCCTATAAGTCTTCATTTGCGCATGTCGCGCCCTCCAATCCCTTCCATCAGCAGTTATTTTCAATCTCAAAGCCGGAGCAACTCTCTCTAGCTCAAGCTTCCACGCTTCCCAATCGTGCACCTTATCCGCCACGTTACTCGATTCTTTATCATCTTCACTGCCAAATTCGCCTTCAGATTCTTCGGAATATATCGCCATTTCTTCTTCGACTTTGTCTAAAGTTATTTCTGTTTCGTCTTCCACTTGATCTATATCGTCAGTAGTTTCTTCGGTATCCGTTAGATTTATAATTGGTTTCTGCCAGACGAAGTTTTCTTTTTTCATTGCTTCATCAGCTAATATATTAAGTATGTAGGATACCTCTTCTCCGTGACCTTGTTTGAGTTTGTGTGAAGAGAAATCGACTGTCATTTGTTTTTCTCGTAGTACCTCAATGATGTTGGCTATGGTGGAGTTTGGGTCGTCTTCTTCTTGTGGTTGTTCGAATGACTTTCCAGCCTTTCTGATGAGCCAAGCAGCCGTAGACACAAATACGAAGAACTGCTCGCCAGGGTTGGTGGAGGTGATGAAGTAGTAGCGGCTCATGGGCTTCATTTTTATCTGGGGCCGTAATTCCGTGTCTATTTTTAGTAATCGGAGCTTATCCATTAGATTCAAATCCATTTTTGTTCTTCTCTGAAAGGAAATAAATCATTGATTCATTAGATAGTACGGTACTAGCAAAAGTATATTTCTACTGAGCTACTTACCTACATTTTTGTAGTAAAGATATCACTAGTATCTTACAGATTTAGTGCGAAAAGGGTTTCCTTCGGAAACGTTCGTATTTGTCATGCTAGTTCAGTCAATGTCAGTACATCTTGTACTGACACTGACTGAAATAGCATGACACGTTCGTATGTTTCCGTAACAATTAGAAGGCAAATCTTTTCGCACTACATCTGTACCTACTCTTACTCTTATATTCTTCCTGTTTTTTATGAGCTAGGCATTCTAGTTAGTCCTAATACATACATGCAAACTGGCCTACTTACCTTAAAAATCACTTAAAATAGGCACTTAATTAAGCTTCTTTGCCGAATGATATGCAATGCAGTTTTAATTTACAATTATTTCAAGTATTAAACTAAGCGCACGACGTAGGAAATAATTTGACGCAGTAAGTCAGTTTACACTCGGTTGTCATGACAACGTTGTCAACACGTCCACGCCTCGGAAGTTCCTATCTACGCTACGGTTTTTAACCCCCGACGTAAAAAAGAGTTGTATACTGTGGCGTTTCATTAAAAAATGGTCCTTGTGCTTCAAGTTCAATCATTTTGGACTTTATTCTAATAGACTGTTTCTGGAATTTCAAAAGAATTTAACCATACCTATGAGTGCACTTGAAGCATAAGGTCCCTTCTATCGTGGAAAGTCATATAGGTATGTTTGATGTCATGTCTGTCTGTAACATCATGATGATCATGACGTGATCATAACACTGAAGCGGATGATGGCACAGTATAGTACTCTTTGTACTTACTATCAATTGCTTAGGGTCTGGTGCCGTATCCGAATGGCATTTTTGCGACGCGAAACAAAAATGAAACGCCGCGAAAGGTGATCTGGCTCTGTCACGCCAATACGCAGGGGCGATAAGGATAGATATCTACGAGCGTTTCGTTTCGTGAGCGTTTGTGCCATTCGGCTATTTACCCTGTTTGGTTCGGGAAGAGAAAAGTCGTGGAATGTATTGGACCCCATACATTTCTCGACTCCTCTCTTTCCAAACAGACTCTAGTAATGAGGAGGCACACTCAAAGGATATGACAGATGGCGCCACCCTATTAGTCCATACGTGAGAGCGAGAAGATAATATGTTTTTTCTCTCTCACACATATTATTAGACTCTCACACATATTACAGGCAATTAGACTTTGGAACTCTCTTCCTCTCTCAATTAGACAAGCACAGACCAAATTCGCATTCAAGCGCATGTTGCGCAAGTATTTCCTTGACAAAGTTTCTTCATCGTCATCTTAATGATTCACACTAGGTATAGTATAGGTATATCAATGTAAATATATATGTATGTTTATTTTTATTACGTATATATGTAAGTTTATCTTGAATATGTATAGTTTAATATTCATCTATCCATAGTTTAGGTTACAGTTTCCTTTTCCTTCTTTTTATTAAGACACTGCACCTACTTAATCTTTCTGGTTTAGCCCATTGGTTGACTGGTAGAGAATGCCTTGAGGCATTAAGTCCACCATTTGTACCTTATTTTGTTGTGCAATAAAGATTAAATAAATAAATAAATAAATTATTATGAATGACAGTGACATGCCTAGACACTTGCACAGGCGCCGCCTGGCGGGATAATATGTCAGTGTGCCCAGTGTGCCTCTTCATTAAGGAGCTAAATGACAGTGATAGGTTGTATTCGGCGCTGACTGTACATAAACAGTGACTAATTTAGGCCCGTTTCTCGTTACCCCCGAATAGAGATGGGTAACTACCCAGGTAAATACCCGACGGTGGGTATTTACCGGGTAAATATCCGATATTTACCTACCCGCGGGTAAATACGCGGGTATTTTCATTTTTCTTCCAAATTTGACGTTTTTAAATGGTGTTTGGGCTAAAATAGATTAATTTAAGTCAGTCTTTGTAATTGTACACATAATGTTTATTCAAATTGGGAACGAATAGGTTGCTATGAGATAAAATGTGATTTTAGTGTATCACTCCAACTATAAAAATCGTGTAATATCATTCTCTGACGGAAATAATTTAAAATGCTTTTAGTATAAATTATAAGTTTGATAAATTAAAACTGTAAATAAAAATATGTGAATAAAAATATTTAAAAAAAATCTTTTTTCAAGCTCATAACTCATACATAGTATGTTCTATGACAAAAATGCGTAGAAACTTTTTTGTAGGAAATTGTGTATACTTTAGTTCGTACATACAATACTTTTCGATATTAATGATAGTTTCCATGAAATATGAAAAAAATACATTTTACCCCCCCTAACCCCACCATAACCCCCTCCAACCAGTACTAGGAAGTTTATCTTTATCGTATAAATACGACTAATTAAAATACAATCTAAAAAGCACACATAAAACATATTTTTTTAATTCTTTTTAAAAATATACATTAAAATTTCTGTTAACTTAATTGTCTATTTGACTGAACAGTTTTGTTTTAAATTGTGTATAAAAATTACAACCACTAACTTAGTATTTATCTCCATTTTAACACAAATCAGCATGTCCAACATGAAATGAATCTACCCGTCAATTTGGGTAGATACGGGTAAATACCGGGTAGATAGGTATTTACCGGGTAAATACCTGGGTGGGTAGATTGGGTATTTACCCACGACCCATCTCTACCCCCGAAGGTCCGGGAAGCGATTGCCCGCTTTTGGCACAGCTCGGACATTAATTACTACTCCGTCACACGAGGGAATATTAAAAACAATGGGATAATTATAGCTACTTTGCATTTCTTGGCAACGGCGGTGTGGGATATAAAAATAAGTGTTTTGTGTTTAACAACACTGTAATCATCTCCTAGTCAGCTTCGTCCGACTCGATTGCTTTTTACAGCTGGGGAACGTCGCCTGTGTGTCACCTATCCTCTTATACCTCTGCCACACACTCGACGAGCGGCATGGGAAGTAGGCAGAGGCATACTCGTCATGCCGCTCGTCATGCTCGTCATGCCCACCGCTCCCTATTTTGTCGGTTTTTTGGCGCGAGTCAAAGGGCCGGCAACAACCTAGTGCGATAATCGCGCGAGTAGGAGTAGGACAGTGTGAGGCCGGAGAGGGCAACATCGCGGCAGCGCGAGGGGCATAGTTTGGCAGAGGTATTAAGTCCTAGTGTACACATTTTACACTCCAAAATTTATTTTATACAAATTCAAATATAAAACAAATGTTCCAGGGGCCCATTTCTCGAAAGGTACAAGCCTTGTATTACAAGTGTGTTTCCATGACAACCCATACGATTTGACAGTTCGCGCACTTGTAATACAAGGCTTGTACCGCTTGTACCTTTCGAGAAACGGGCCCCAGGACTCGGGAAGCTATTTCTAGTGCGTTTTCACGTTATCCGATCTGATATCGGATGTCGGGCCGATATCTCATGCATTACAGGGATCTTTGATCGCCATCTTGGATTTTTTCTATTGTAATCCTTCCGACGACGATATCGGATCACTTGGGTCACTTGCTCCACCCAAAATGGAGGGTTAACCCGAGGTTAACCCACCATTTTACATGGAATTTGTCAGTTGACAGCCCAACCTTGAGTTAAGCGGGTGGTGCAAGTGGCCCTAATTAATTAATTATTGATCAACCCCCCCCCCCCCCCCCCGTGTGGCGACGGGTTAAGAATTTCACCACCCCCTTTCATCCCGTGGGTGTCGTAGAAGGCGACTGTGGGATATGGGTTAAATTGTATTGTATTTATTGTCTACATGTACAGTACAGTGATGCATCAAGATACATGGTGTTGGGTAAAATATCTAGAGATAGTACATGTTACCCTGTGAGGGCATTACAATATCTTATATCTATACTTATGAACTATGGTATTACATATCAATTTATCAATTTCATATATCAATTTTGTGGCGTAGGCGAGAGGCTGGCAACCTGTCACTGCAATGTCACAGTTTCGTTTTCTTTCAACCCCTTATTTGCCAAGAGTGGCACTGAAACTTGAGTAGTTTCATGTGCTCTGCCTACCCCTTCATGGGATACAGGCGTGATTGTATGTGTATGTATGTATGTATTGATCAACCGGGGTAAACTCACCTCTTGGTGTAAATGTGACTATTAAAAGATATCTTCGAAATGCAACATTATTGTATTATTGTAACTGTTGAAGTCAACTAAGTACATTATATTAACACTTTTGCTCCGGCATCGGATCTATTCGACCCGATGCATGATGGTTGAATGCGTTGTTAAAAACTAATTACCGTAGCGACGCGAAGGTTAGGTAATAAGTCCCACCCATTCATCGAAAACGTCAACGGTTACAATTGTTCTAAATTTTATATTTAGAAGATATCTACAAGACGCATTTTTGATGAGATGTGAGAGGGCGGAGTGCAAAAATAATAATTCAAATTAGGTACTTTTGTAGTGATCCAGATCTCGTCAGTTTTATCTAAAAGCTCTTCTTTAGAGCGGTTTCGCACTTTTTGACCACGTAACGTAACGAATCATTTTAGTTATTTCCATTTTTCATTTTCTTAGTATGTTACTACTTAGTACCTATTGATTCCGTATACAATCCTTTTCCCTCCCTTTTTAAAAACTCTTAGCGCCCTGGAAACTATTGCTTAGGTCAAAAAAGTAACAATAAATTGTTATTTGAAAAAGCCCGACAGCTAACTTACATACAAACAATATATGACACAATTCTTGCCTGTGTCACATAGCAATACATTTGTATGTTTACCCAAAGCCAGATTTCTTTTATTTAGCAAGTTGTGAGTCATTAGGCACGACCAAACACGTACGAATGGTTAACGGTCGGCTGTACGGGTTTTTGCTCCTTATGAGTCAGCTTCTAGGCTTTTAGCATTAGCACAGTCCAGAGAAATGCGCAACATCTTGACTATGAAGGCATTTTGTAAAAGTTGAAAACCCGTCGTTGTATTTAAACTTGTTTTAAAAATGGCTTAGCCAATTTAGATAAAATATGTCGACAAAACCTGCCTTAGAAAAAACGCATCTGCACTGTTCAAGAGCTTTGTAGTAAGTAGGTACGTACATACCTACATGGACACATAACATACACACTTTACGATAAAGCTTATAGCTATAAAACATTCCTCTTTTCGCGTTATGGCTAAGAAATGCTGACCCGAAAAACATGAACTATTTAATCCTTTAAGGATTATGTACAGTTAGGCAAGGAAGGAGAAACATATGTGTGGCCTAATAGAGCTTAAGACGATACGGTAGGGGTCTATTCTCCATACAAACGCTCTCGACTATTTCCTCCCTGGTTTTTGAACGTAGAGCAATGATTTTTTCAACACAGATTGTTATTATTTTTATCTGTGTCGGACCATTTTGATTATTTTGATATTCTGCTTTTTAAAGATTCTAGAGCCAATCAAAAATTTCCAAAAACGGCCTTTTTCATTGTGGCGCAAAAAAAGGTGTGATACTCAAGATTGGTAACAATTAACCAAAAAAGCTAAACGGTCCGACATAGATTATTTCATTGTTATTCAGATTCTCAAATTTCGTTCCGATTGATTAAGTTTTGAAGGAGGAAAGAGTCGAGATCGGAACCTCGATTTAAAATATTTTTTTGAAATATCTTTTTACTGAGTTGTTCTTAATGGACAATTTTTTTTTCGATAAATCTAGTTAATAACACTTGTATATTTAACTAAAATTCCCAAGTTGAAAGGGGGGCTCCTTTCCATTTTAGCATTTTCGCTACCGTATCCTCTTAATAGTCGTTTGAAACTCGCAAGTGCGTGTATATGAACAAAATACTGTCTATTCTTTAACTATGATATTAAAAGCTGAACGTTTTAAACTTAATGTCTGGTGGTTTTAAACGGACATTCTGTAATTATATATTTGATCAATATAATATTTAATATTTTTTTTGTGGAACTGTTATATCTTAAATTCCTTCAGGTAGATAGGTAAGTACCTACATCACCGACATTGGTTCAAAGATGTTCAAAAAATGTTGATAAAAGATCTCCAAATACTTTCTGCATTTCTGTTTCGCGGCACACTCTTGGATTTTTGTACCCCGATGTCATCGGTTCTACAAGCAATGTCCAGTGTCCACCCAGATATAGCACTGGTCCCACCGCGAGCTAGGAAACTATGAGCTATCGGCTATAAAAACGAACAAAAGATAATTCACTCCCATGTAAATAAAAGAGACACGGCGATGTTTATAGTTACTCGCCCAGCGGCGAGCTATCACTATCGCCGTGTCTCCTATTTGCACGCGAGTGCTAATCTTTTGTTTGTTTTTATAGCCGATAGCTCATAGTTTACTAGCTCGCGGAGGGATCAGTGCCTAAGTCCCGACTTTTAGATACCTACTAGTATTACTATTTAGTATTAAGTCAATCAAGTCAAACCTTTGATTAGTAAATTAAATATTTAAGGCACTTGTTACTACATGGCGACATTGGCAAACTGCGTATAAAAACTGCGATCTACATTCTACCTCATTATGAGACATGCAAACATGGGTGTACATGAATACATATACCGGCTGGTTTAGGGTCCGGCAAATTTTACAGGAATCCTTATACAATATACAATACAACACAATAGTATTTTATACAATCGTGATATAATACAAAGCTTTTCAGTCGAGTACCATGTTTAGGCCACGAAGCTTGCTGAGTGGCCTAATAGTACGGTACGAGAGTGAAAAGTTTAATTATCAATCAATCAATCAAATATATTTATCCTAGCTAGATATTTTGACCCACCTCTGAGCAAAAGCCTCACTTTCCTCCGAGACTTATCATGGTTTGCATACGACCGCCATCGCCAGTCGTAAAATGCGTCGAAGGTGTCCCGCCATCGCCATCGCATTTCTGGTCTCCCTGGTCCGGATAAGTGCGTTTTCACATTATCCGATCCGATATCGGATGTAGGACAGATATCCCATACAGTTAAGCCGCCATCTTTGATTTTTGCTTTTGAAATCCTTCCGACATCCGATATCGGATCGGATAATGTGAAAACGTACTAAGAGTCGATACACCCGATACGATGTTGTTCATGTTGCGGTTGGGTTAGGTTAGTCACAGTCTCTGTATCATCCTTAACCTGCGGTGTTTATTCGGTAAACGGTTTGACACACTGATCCGAGTGCTTTCGGCAGATGTGTGCTGCATATAATCTTACCTACTTGAGCGTGACAACCTTAACAGTAACACCCACATCTACTTTTGTAGATTTATAGGCTTATTTTCTTCAGAATTCCTAATGAATTAGGAAAACCTGATAAATCTAATTACATGGACGCTCCGCTGACGCTAAGTGCGTTTTCACATTATCCGATCCGATATCGGATGTAGGAAGTATGTCTAAGGCAAAAATCAAAGATGGCGCCTACCGATATCATATAATCATCATTGGTACATCCGATATCGGATCGGATAATGTAAAAACGCACTAACGTGTAGGTATAGATCGTGTCATTTTACGCCGACGTATTGTGTCATGCCATCAAAAATTAGATTTGATAAATTTCATTATGAATGGCACGAAGTTCGTGCCACCAACCAAGCCCGCCTACATTGCATCGCGGATTGCAACTGCACTGACGGAACCTCGTAAGCGCAGTTTTATGTGGGTATAATTAATTCGGTCTAGGCAATGTTGAGTTATCTTTTACTAGAAGGCCGAGTGACTAATCTTTGTGACACACGGACGGGCCGATAGACGTACAGGCAAGATTAAATTGTGATCATATACATTGGACATATATCAATCGTCGTTAGCGTCCATTATCTTGCAGTACATCAACGTCGTATGTTGTCGAAAATCCCTCGATACAGTTTACATTTCGTTAACTTTAAGTACGTACTTATAACAGTTATAACCAATAGAAGCAATCAACGTACCTATAGTGAGTCACCCTACAGATTTTATAAATTAAATCAATTTTTATTCCGACATGAGGTCGATTCGGCCCGATACATGTATGGTTGATTTGATTTTAAGTTATTGCCGCAAATAATGTGTTAATGTACCTATATTTATTATAGTTATTGCAATGTAATTATTTGTTTATTTCAGTTACATCATGTAAATATGTATGTAGGTAAATAATGAATATTTTACTTCAAAATTCAAAATTATTCAATTAAATCGATCAAAGTCGTGTGTTGTCTAAAAGCCCTCAATAGTTCACACTTCATTTAAAAACGTTAGCACACTTTTTGCTCGTTTTGCCATCCGTTTCAGCCGTGTGTAGCGCCTCTAGCGCCGGAGACACACCCGACGACGGTTCACCTTGCCACGCAGCGAGCGCTATTTTAGGACGCCGATCCAAACAAAATTCTACAAGACATGATAAGACACACAAAAAGGCACAGGTACTCTAAAATATGACTTAAATATTTATAATACACTACGTACAGGTTCTTCTTATTATTATTATTTTTTGGAATTCTACAAAATATCTGAGAACATTTCCAAGTTTTTAGAACTTCCCGCATCTTTCGCTTTTATTTTTTAAGTTTCGTCCTGCACTTCATTTGGGTTTGATTTCATACTTCCTTGGTAACTGGCATTCGACGAACCGGTCTGGCTCAGTCAGTGTAAAGGGTCCCTAATATTTATTTTTATTTTTTATTTTATTTAATAAAAAATACTACAATAATTTACTCATTAATCAGTATTAATATTATTTATGCCTATTGGACATATAATGCAGCAAAAGCATCGTGTGGATAATATACTACCTCGTTTTTACGTTTGTAAGCATTTTATTCATAGCATTCCAACTTACGTAAAATATCTCATCATTCAAAATAAATCTTTATCGGATAGCTTGTTACTATATTATTTTTGATAAAATTCCTAAATTTGTACTACATTATACGACAAACGGATATGGGTTCTTCAATCTTTTTACTTCTATTCATAAGAGCCATATTTAAACGTTGATAAAATATTATTTATCACTTTAATATTAAAACTAAGTAAAACCATTGCGTTCACTATGTAGATAACTATTCAAATAGTAAAATCAAATTATTCTGAGTCTGGCATTTGGGTACTTATACTAAACATAAGTACATATAACAGGGTTCAATAAACAAGATTATTTTGTTGACTGTCGACTAAACTAATCGCTAATACTTACCACAAACAATAGAAAAAAAGCTTAAAATTTCCTACCAACGTGAACTAAGGTCGTGAGGCCTATTGCAGCGCCGGCCCGTACACTCGATCAGGGTAGAGCGAGTTTGAGTTTCGGCGCCCTTGGGAAGAAGTTTTATAACGCAGTTAAAAAAATCGCGAGCGTAGCGAGCGCGAATTTTTTTTTAAAAAAATCATAGTAATGCCGTAATTTGAAGATTAACGCTGTACAGAATTTATGGATTTCATCATACAGAGTACGAAAGGGACAAGGGTTAAACTTTCTCAGTCGCACCCTAGTATAGTTACGTGGAGCTGAACGTGGATATCATGTACATAAAATAACAAACAAAATGGAATACTATTAATGGCCAAGTCAGGAAAGCAGATTTGAAATGAAAACGCGAGCGCTGCAAGCGCGGAATTTTTCCTAATAAGTAACGTTCTAAAGGCCTTTACCCACCATAGGGATTCATAATAAAACTAACTGTAAATAGAAACACGTGTAATGTATTAGTTAAACAAATGAATAAAGTGCTTTTTTATTTTTATTTTTTGTATAACGTTCTAAAAGAGAACTGACATAAATAGTAAGCGCGAGAGAAGCGAGCGCGATTTTTTTTTTCTATTGACGCAATTTATTAAGACTCAACCCGCTAGCGGGGAAGCAGCGAGCTTCCAAGCTTTGATCAACTGCAGAGCTGCGATCTTTAAAATATTTTGGGGTATTTTGACTTCACAAGGCGCCTATGTTCCCAACTTTTAGGCCTTATATTTCGCCCTCATTACTATTATTTTTATAATACTACGAGTTATAATTAAGATATTAACTGCGAACTCGATCGTTACCGTCGGGATGCCCATTTCGGTATTTTGCCACAAGTGCCCTTCACTTACAAAATTGCGCCTCTCTGAGACGTTTTGCGCCTTTGGCTTTATGAGGAACTCCGCTTTGGACTATCGGATAGGGATAGACTCATATTTTTGCGTTTGGATAACGACGTAACTTTGTCGTTCGGCCGCACAACAATGTGATTCGTCAAGGGCTAGAATCCTCCTTTTACGGCGCCCTTTTGATTAATGGTATATGTTGGCAATGTGGTGCAACTTTCCACTTAATCTAAATTAAGATTTAAAATCTAGATTTTCAATAGCTGGATTCATTCCCGACTCCTCTCGTAATTTTGTGATATGTGCGCGCCCACGCAATGTATATTTTTTGTATGGAATTTTCCACATTCTCGATTTTGGCGCCCCCTTACCATGTGGCGCCTAGAGCGGCCGCTCCACTCGCTCTACCCTTAATCCGGCCCTGTCGTATTACTTACTGGCACCGATAAATTTAGAAACGGCGGCGACCATCGAGTCTCAGTCGCGACTGAGCTCTCGCGCCGGCCACAGACGCGCATCGTTTTAAATTTAGAATTTATTGTTTTCTTTTTGTTTTTTCGGGAGTGCGTTACGAAACTTGTGCCAGTGTTGTTGTGGAACAAAGTTTTATTTTTTTTCCTGTGCTCTGTGATGTGTATGTGCTAATTTGATAGCGGTAAGTTTTAAAAAGGAAAATAGTTTTGCAACTTGTCACGTTTTGTGAAATTTAATTTTACGGAAACTTTTTCTGATAAGATATTGATTGGTATTGTCTTTAATTTAAAGGCATTCGTTTGAAAATACTAAGCTTGCCTTTTAGGTAGTGTCCTACGTTTTATGTCCTTTTATAATTAAGGACGTTTGTAATCGACCTCGATAGTGTTTAATTTAGAAGTGGGTTTTAAATTGCGTTTCTTATTTCTGCTGATGGTGTCGGATGATTCGTATTTTCTGCACTAGGTCGTCGGGGAAAGCTCTCACCACGTCAGCGATGGTCAAAGCAACTTTTAGGCTAGGTTCAGACGGTCGCGCAATGCACGATCAACAGGTGCTTGCACTCTTTTAAATCTTAGTAATACAGGTGATCTAAAAACTACGTTCAAATACATTTAAACGTAATATTACACATATTATTGCTGATAATTTTGATAGATACATTGAGATAGTAATTTAGTTATAAGTATTAATTATATTATACTTAGGGACATTATTGCAATTAATTTCATTTTTAATGACTAATTTTGGAACAGATAAAGCAAAAAAGTCGTGAAAAAATATTGTTACGGAAATATGTAATTATTAATTTATTAGGTAGGTACCTCTACCTAATATATTTACATTTGCTATGGCAATTAGTTAACAAGACCGTTAACCATATCTGCATGGGGTCGAATAGATCCGATGCCGTGGTAGTGCTAACAATTTATCATACATTTTAAAGTAGTCGAATAAAATAGTTATTTACTCGACGAAATGTGAAACCGGTTTATAATGTATTATTGCAAAACATCATTGGAGAAACTTTTACTGCTCTTAATCCTTAAAATTTAAACACCTACTTTACTCTTCAGTTGATAGTATTGCTCATTACTCTCATTTTAAGTACCTAACCATATCGGAGACATACAAATCACCTATAGTAGAGTACCTACTTACTCGCACGTAGTTAAAAAAAATGGTATAATATGCAAAATTATTAATATATAAATATATAAATAGTGCATTATTGGGTTTCAAACGGTTACTTTATATTTACATGGCAGTAAAAGTTCACCTTTGTACACAAAGTGCCGGCTTGCTAAGTCACGAAAGTCACTCGAAAGCAAAGTCAAAACAAAACTTTTACTAATCCTTAAAATTTAAACACCTACTTGACTCTTCAGTTGATAGTATTGCTCATTACTCTCATTTTAAGTACCTAACCATATCGGAGACATAAAAATCACCTATAGTTGAGTACCTACTTACTCGCACGTAGTTAAAAATATCATATAATATGCAAAATAATTAATATATAAATAGTGCATTATTGGGTTTCAAACGGTTACTTTTTATTTACATGGCAGTAAAAGTTCACCTTTGTACACAAAGTGCCGGCTTGCTAAGTCACGAAAGTCACTCAAAGCAAAGACATATATAACTCTTCATATTATTATTTATAAATAAGTAGTAAGTAGGTAGGTATATGACATATTCAAATATGGAACGGACCAATTCAAATGTTATAGTTATTATACTTAGTTTAATAATTATTACAAAAAAATGTTCATAACATCTTTTGATTATTTACTATTAGATCACATTCTGTATGTACATATGACTAACAAAAAAAAATAGGGGGTAATTTTGTATGGATCTTACCGTCGAGTTTAAATTCGAGTACCTACTCTATTACCTATTTATAATAGGTAACTACTAAGTACCTCTGCAGTTTGTCAAAAAGTGTACCTATTACTAATTGAAAAGTGGCGATAATATCGTGTCCCTTTCAAATACTTACTATATGTAAGAAAACAGGATTACCCTACAATATTGCGACATTTTAATTTCTATTTTTTTGCAATAATTAAATGTATCGAAACGTAATATACTTAATATCATGAATGCGACAGCAAACAACACGTAAAACACAGTAGGTAAATATTAAATGCGTTTATTCGGACCTATTTATGCGAAACTAAATTCGAATAGGTATCTATACATATAAATAAGTACCTATGTTAAAAAAGTCATTAAAATAGTGCAAGAATTTACCTAATTACTAAACGCACGATAATAAGTTATGTTATTATACTGCACAGGGTCATACAATTGAAATTCTCCATTTGTATACGTGTTCCTGTATTATTGTTCTAGTAAATGTGAGCAGATCATGACAAGTGGTCATTGTTTAGACTCCGCATGTGCCGTCAGCTGCTATATTCATGTTTAAGATGATGGCTTAGCTTTGTTTATATTCAGTAACAATCAATCAATTGTTTTGAAACAATTAAGTTCAGTTAGTAGTTCATTATAGAATTTAAGTCTAAATTGTTTTAAAAACAATACTCTTTTAGATGCATTCTTATGTAGTTCGTTTATAAAACTAGTAATTACTTAAACACAATCGATTGTGTTTAAGGTACAACAAACTTCACTCGGTACTTAATTAATTTAGCAATTGTAAGCTGAAGTTGTTCAAGTAAAATCACATTTTAATGGCATAATGGCATTTTGATTTTTTGGAAACATTTCTCACTTTACACATTGTGTTGGCAAGTATATAACAAACCCAATCTCAGTGGTGTTTCAGAAAGTGTACAATTTTTTTTTAATGTGTCCTTACTAACTTTCATATCAATCAAAATATTGTTAAAAAGGTACCAGTAGTAAAGTGCGTAAGAACATTGTCCTTACAATCTTAGTTAAAGTGCGAACAAAGAACTGATAACGTCTTAATCCGTAGTTATCGTCAATCTATTATGCCGTTTCTGTGACTGATAAGGGGATTTTTTCCAATACATACCGTGAAGATACGCTATAGGTTTGTTGTATGGCAGGAAACTCTTGTGAATGCTCTTATACTATTTATATACTTATTCATATACATACATATATAACAAACGTTTACATACATATTCCTCTTTTAAAGCAAATATTTAGTGCATGGTATAGCAGCTGAAATAATACATACATTACAATACATTCTGAAAAATACCAGCGTTCTACAATGCACCAGTAGATGGCACTCTCAATCTTTAGTCATTGTAACAGAAGGATGTCATCCTATTGGACACTAGCTTTTGCCCGCGGCTTCACTCGCGTTAGAAAGAGACAAAAAGTAGCCTATGTCACTCTCCATCCCTTCAACTATCTCCACCTAAAAAATCACGTCAATTTGTCGCTCCGTTTTGCTGTGAAAGACGGACAAACAAACAGACACACACACTATCCCATTTATAATATTAGTCTTATACCTTACCTAAGCAAAACGGAAAAAGGTACTTTATTATGCAAAAAAGCCTATTACGCATTATCGTTAAAGTCGTCGACTCACGAGTTGATAAAAATGCAACGTGTTTCTAAACAAGTGTCGCCGGCGATTTCGTCATTAGAAATTTGATATCCGATGTTACACAATTGTGGGATATAGGCACATTTAACACGGTTCCTGTCATGGTCTTATTATTCAAATTAAATATTTGAATACATATTCAAATTATTAATTGAATTAGCTATAATAATTAAGACGCTACAGTTTCACAAAAATCTGCATTATTCATTCTTTAACTAAAACATAACATGAACTATTCAGGGAATTAATTTGATATTTTATAGAAAAACAATCCAAGAAATAAAACTATGAAAACGGATTAAGTACCTATAACGGGTGACTGACTCTTTGACTTTTCAAGAGTAACTGTCGCGGTAACCGAAGACAATATTAAATCCATGAAAATTGTGTAAATAAGTTACAATATATCAGGCTGAATTAAAGGATGTAAGTAATTAATATTATTTAATCGATTCTTAAAATTCCTACGTTGCTACTTAAAATAAAATAAAATCATTTCTATTTTCTCCACATGCAATGAACCTTTTTTTCGATATTTTACAATTAAACAGTAAATTGTTATAACTTTACTATACATTATTTCAATGGCGACCACAGAAAGCCTTGCCCGCCCACGCCCCAACATCTAACATCCCGACGAAGTAATTAATGATCCTTGCAAGCCTTTTTCTCTTGCCCTATCCCTTAATTTACATAAGTCGGGGTTTAAGTGGTTTTTTACACATAGTCTACTAGACCCTGGTTTATTTGAAAAACAGGTTTCAATCCATAAATTAGTATGACACAAAACCAAGATGAAATATTTACTTTTATTGTAAAGTGGCTCTATCTGTATATCAGCAATTCCCGAAAAGTTTATACATTTGGATCACGTCTCCGATTTGGATAAAAATTGGTAGGCTGATAGAGTCCACGATGCTGAGCAGTGCAGCAGTTTCCCAAAATGTCCTAGGTTGATTGTATGAAACTTTCCTTTTTTGTTACCGAAAATGTATAGAAATCTGGTAACAAAAAAGGAAGGTTTCATACAAACTACATAGGACATTTTGGGAAACCTAGTGGATCTTGCTCAGCATCATGGACTCTATCAGCCTACCAATTTTTATCAAAATCGGAGACGTGATCCAAATGTACAAGCTTCTCGGGAATTGCTCATATGCCAAAATCATCATCATTCGCTTGCCCTTATCCCTGTCATATGGGGTCGGCGCAGCATGTCTTCCTCTTTCATACCTCTCTATCGCCTGATATCTTATCATACACTTGCTCCACAGACCATCCACCTTTTCGGGATTCTTCTCCCGTAACTTCCTTCAACATTTGCTAAAATCATGCAAATTAAAAAATCTCTTTGTCTACTAGACCCTGGTTTATTTAAAAAACAGGTTTGAATCCATAAAGTAGTATAACACAAAACCAAAATGAAATATTTATTTTTATTGTAAAGTGGCTCTGGCTCTATCTGTATATCAGCAATTCCCGAAAAGTTTGTACATTTGGATCACGTCTCCGATTTGGATAAAAATTAGTAGGCTGATAGAGTCCATGATGCTGTACAAGCTTTTCGGGAATTGCTCATATGCCGAAATCATCATCATTCGCTTGCCCTTATCTCTGTCATTTGGGGTCGGCGCAGCATGTCTTCCTCTTTCATACCTCTCTATCGCCTGATATCTTATCATACACTTGCTCCACAGACCATCCACCTTTTCGGGATTCTTCTCACGTAACTTCCTTCAACATTTGCTAAAATCATGCAAATTAAAAAATCTCTTTTTAGTAACTCACATTCACTTACAGAAGATATCACTGAAACGAACCTACTTACAAAAATAAAAAGTCAGATATGCTTTGTGTTTTACATGGATACGTTCGCTATGGCATCGGATCTATTCGACCCGATGCATGCATGGTTGATTGCATTGTTAACTAATTGCCGTAGCGAAGGTGTTAAATTGAATATTACTCTAAAATGTAGGTAACCATGAAGTCTGTCCAGTCTCCCTTACACAAAATAATTTAAAAAGTTTGTATACTTATTTTTTTTGTATACCTAAAGTGGTGTACCTACCTCAAAAGTTTATATTATAATAAACAAGGCCTTATTAGGGCACTGAAAATCAAATAACAGTAAATGTGTAAAAATAGCTACCTATTTTTACACGCCACAAAATCATCAATTTAAAACGGCCAGGAATTCACCAAATAAAAATAAACGCCAACTTCCGCATAGTCTAGGGGACATAATTAGTTCCCACTTCCGTCACCTCGTCAAGACGGATTGTCGCGAAGACAGGAGGAAATGGGCGCTAAGAATGTTTAGATGATTTCATTGAAAACTTTAGGTATGTATGTTTCAATTTACACAAAACTACATGTGCAATGTTGCTCCAAAAGTTGTACAGTATCCAAAGGAAAAAGTTGAAACTGAGTAAGGATTCCCTGAGATCCTTAGAAAACAAAGTTTCCCGCTGTGCATGCCTGTTTGTTTGCGACGAACTCAAAAATTAGGTATCGTACCGATTTTCATACAGTTTTCACCTAAGGATATAAAGCGATTGTTAGGAAGAGTCTGGTTCGATAATAAAGCTGCCCATTTTCGCAATCCGTTTGACAAAATCAACATTTTGGCGGGTTGCAAATTAGCATTACAAATTATAAATTCACAATTAAGTTTTTCTGACTTTAATTTCCTAACATATCAAGCTTTGTGCCTTGCTATTAGGTAATTCACTAATTGTTTTTACAATTTTAAAAACAAGGTTGACGACCTTAGGTAGCTACAGTAGGTACAAGAATTTACATTTTACTAGAATTTACTGACATCATTGGATACTTAGCATTCAAATTAGCATGTAAATGTCGCTGCCGTATACCTATCTAGTACCCACTAGTACCTATTAGTCCTCATTTAGTATTCTAAAACGAGGATTCTTAAGACGCTGACAACACCCAATGGCCTTGACGCTAGCGTTCACTATTCGTATGGGAGTAAGTGAGAGCGCGATGTCACTAAAAGAGGCTAGGTACGAAAAGTACGGAAAAATATTAAAATAAAATAGAAAGATGCATTATTTGTGCAAAATGTTTCGTTATTTTAATATTAATTATTTTTATTATTGTAATATTAATTAAAGGCAACTAAGTGAATAATTGAACTACATAGAACCGTTTAATGACGAACTCGAGACCAATCTTTGCAATTTTTTTCTATCGAGCCGATTTCAATAAATCGTGTATCGGGTACGGCTATGCTCGTTGAAATATAATGAATAACAACATATTATAATTTACTTGCCTTACTAAAACTAATAGTTTGTCTTTAAAAACTGCGCAAGTAACATCAATTTTGCGCAATTGGGTGTTGTCAGCCCCTTAAACCTACTAAGTAGGTAGGTACATATAGTATTATTCAACTGGGATGAGTTTGAGTTCTGTGACACATGAAAAAAATCCGAATTACGCATGTCCGTTCGCAAAATATTTTTGAAGAATAATTTTATATTTTCACGTAAAAGTATGAAAAGTATAGGTATTTTTCGAATATATCTGTGTCTATTTTTCTCTCGTATTTAATGAAATCTAAAATACGAGAAAAAAATATTATTACGAATTTTTAAATAACGCAATCTTAAAGTATGAAACGGTGATCGCTTACCTACCAGACACCTCAGGGGTCGGATGTTCTGAAAAAAAAAAAAAAAAAAAAAAAAAAAAAATAAGGCAAGGTATAAAACGGAACCTATCAGGGGCGGATGTTCTGAAAATATACAATTAGACTGCCTCTGTGATATTTCATTTCTATGACACATACCATACCTACCAATAGGTATACAAAAATACTCAATAACTCTTTCGTTTACAGCCTCACTCCTAAAAAACCTACATCCACTTTTGGGCAACTCATAACTTGTCCTCTTTCTTTCCCAATAGGTACAAAAAAAGATAAACGACCGAACGGCATAGACTCCTTTTCAAAAAAGCCGGGCCTTAAAAGGAGATAAGTATCTTTAAATAGTGGCCGATTCAAACTCCAAAAAATAACTCTAAGTAGATATCTTTTTCAAACAAAAATATCACTTTTGCGCTGGTATATCTGGTATATCCTGACCATATCGGATTTAGAGCTAATTTTTGAGACGTATCTTGAAGTTCGAATACGGCCAGTAGTCTACGAGACGAGAGTCAGCGACATAGATAATATTGTAATAATTGATGGGTACAAAAACGACTAAAGCCCGTCCTTAAAACCTTAAGCAAGGTTTTTTATTTGAATTGAACAAACCATATTGGATAAGTGTTATTAAAAATACACCATAAAAATGTATTTCCATACGAGTTAGGTTATGTAAATGTAAGTACCGCTCAATCATCAGACTTCTAAATAAGGGTTCAATTATCAACCAGCTATTTATTACTTAGATTAGGGTATATTTACTATTATTATGTTTAGCACATATCAATGAAGTGTGGATTTTCAGAACCGGATTCTATGTAATTCTAATCATGTTCCTGATGTACCTATACGAATGTCGAGTACCTACATTTAAATTATGTAGTATATTATACCTACTCATTAATCTCATTACACAAAAAATGCACCCACAAACAGCAAAAAAGAGCATAAATAAAAAAATCTATGGATTAGGTACCTACTTAGGCAGAATGCAAATTTCCAGTACTATGTCCGTTATGACAACCTATTCCAACAAAAAAAACCGCAACATTTCTTTCACATTTGGACGCATCTAAAAACACCCAGTCGTCACTTGATACTGACGGACATACATAACAGATATATAAAACAAGTGTGTGTCGGGTTTTATGTGTAAACGGGTTTGGAAAGTTGGGTCGTTGACCCGTCCGGCGTGGTGACAGCATTTTGGACTGGCCGCGAACTTTGGAAAACGATATTCGTTTATCTCGGTGTCTCTGGAATTAAAAAAAAATAGAACTATAGAGATGGCAATTCGATTTTCTACTATAGAATAGCCGGATTCAGATTGATAATTATTACGTATACTCTGTCAACCAAGTCTGTCAGTAAATAAGAACAAAGAAAACTAATGCATCCTTTTCTTTAGGGTGCTAGAGAAAAGGATACCTATAGTTTTCTTAGTTCTTATTACTGACAGACTTGTTTGACACAATATAGGTCTGCACCTTATAATTTTATTATTACACTGTTTAACTGTTTAGATTATCTTTTAATTTTACATACACTTTTTAGTTATCAATACATCTAGATATAAATATTAGTTGTTTGTATGTACATAAAAGGTTCTAGTTTATAAGAGTTTTAAAAAATGATGAATTGAGTTTTAGAATAATACCTACTTATGGCACACCTCGGACACTGACGATCAAACATATGAAAGAGGCGCGTTCCTAGCACACATTCTAAGCTCGTGTAGGTGAACGCGTACCATGCTTGTATGAGTGAGATATGACAGGTCGACTGTTCGCGATTTCGACAGGCGGTAACTGTGAGGTAACCGAGAGGGGGTGGGCGGCATTTGCAGCGGGGAGCGGGAGTGGCCATACTGTATGATAGTACTCTTTATTATACTGTGCTTATGGTGAGTTACACTTAAATGGTTGGTTAGCTACGGCAATTAGTTAACAACGCAATTAACCATACCCGCATCGGGTCGAATAGATCCGATGCCGGAGTGATTTTATTAAACACTAGCTTTTGCCCGCGGCTTCGCTCGCGTTAGAAAGACAAAATATATAGCCTATGTCATCCTCCATCCCTTCAACTATCTTCACTTAAAAAATCACGTCAATTCGTCGCTCTGTTTTGCCGTTAAAGACGGACAAACAAACAGACACACACACTTTCCCATTTATAATATTAGTATGGATTAGATTTTTAACAATCACATAATATAAAAATACAAAATAAATCTGTGATTAGTTATATCATTGTCATAATTTTGTGTATAGGTAAATAACTGTTATTGATAGTCTTCTAGGTAACGAAGCAAAATTGAGAGGATATATCTTTATGTCATATAAAATCCAACTTTCGCTCTTGTGTTTGAACGAATATAACCTGTCATCTAATTTAATGACAACAACATAGACAGCCTCGCAACTTTCGCAGTTTCGTGTTTTGACTATACTATGACCATTAAAGTGGTTATTATTTTTGGAGATCCCTTAAAAGCGTGAATTTAATCAAACAATGGTCAAACAAAATAAAATTATGTGTATAGTCACTTTCACTATCCATTTTTATAAATTCCCAAAATATGTATTTTTTTTTTATCTAAAACACAAGTTTATTATCACTGAAAATTAAAACTACAAACATTAAAATTGATACAGAACATATTGTCTTGTATATATTGTCTTTAAAATTACAAAAAAACAAACAATAAAGCTTTTGCCAGTGAAGTTCACTGACTATGCACGTCAACATCCTAAGACTAAAATCGCATATCGTCCCAATACGGCGAACAATGGATAATCAGGCTTAATTATGCCACCATAACCGTATATCTACGTTCGCGTGACGTATTTTGGCTACGGAGCCGGTACCGCGTTCCGTATATGCCAGTCCTAAGCCAATATCACGGTGTATAGAAGATACAGTTGTTTCACTTGATGCAAAAGGGAGCGGTGTAGGTTGTAACTATGGGATCAAACGATCGCATAAAATAAATCTGTTTCATACCTATGTCCTCTACTCAACCCCGAAGGGCTATAAAAATGACTGATTCATTTTGTTTATTGTATTTTGGTAGAGTGACCTTAAGATTTTCCATGGGTGAGTTTTATTTTCGGGATTGGTCCCATACTAAAAATTGCTGAGATTTTCTCGGATTTTCAGTTGCTAGTGTTGCAGATACCTAGATGTATTTATCTAATATGCGAGGAACCTATCTCTTGTATCCATATGAGTCACGATACTGCTCGCAACAGTTTGAATGTGCCAACACGTATTAATGACGTTTGAATCGATGCATTGATCGTCTCGAACAATCAGTACGCTTTTAACACTTCCTCAAACGACCCTGTGCTGTAAATAATATTTTATTTGTACAGTTCAACAAACTGAAACACCCTTTTATACTTTTATCGCTACGAATTTCAAATCTTTAATAATCTTTTTTTAATCTTTTTTTTTTCTTTGTATTATAGTGAACAACGATGGTGTACTACTTTTATGTTATAAATTAATGCTATAGATTTTTAAATGGTGTTATGAAATGTGATTGATTAGTGCGGAACAGAGGATGAGTCCGTTAGGTGTATTTAAGAAGACACACAAACAGATGTAAGTTTAATCGAGTTAGTCATGGATTTTTTTTATGTATATACTAGTATGTATGTATTTCAATTCAATTCAATTCAAAAATTTTATTTCAGGTATAAACCATAGTAAAAGAATACATTAAATACAATAAAAGCAACATAATTTAAACATTAAAAAATCGTCAATAAAAATTAAAAATATTAAAAATAAAATTCAAAACATTAAATAAAAGTAAAAAAATATAAAAATTAAAATTATTCAATCTATTCCGATATTTACATTAAATTATACACCACGCCTCTAGAACCCATATGCAAGGAATTCCAGTGTCTCCAGTCAATCACTTTTATCTATTTAAGCATGCAATATCTGGGCAACCGAGCTTCGCTCGGCTCTGTTTCGTATCCTTGACATGTGTCGCCATCTAGTTCAAAAATGAATAGTACCTACATCGGGCGAAAGAATTCTCAGCCTTAACAACACAACTACTCCACACGAGATGGCGCGCATTTCGCCACAAAAACTCAAATAGTGTATTTTCTATTCGTTTTAGCCTTGACCTGTGTCGCCATCTAGTGTTTGCAATAAATAGTACTTACATCGACCGAAAGAATTCTGTCTTAACAGTACAACTACTGCACACGAGATGGCGCGCGAAGAAAAACGCATGAAAACTCGAAAATTCGCGTTTTCCGGGACCTAAGGATAAGTTAGACCGATTTTTCACCCCCAAAAACCCCCACATAACAAATTTCTGCGAAATCGTTAGAGCGGTTTCCGAGATCGTCAGTGTAAATAAATATATATATAAATAAATAAATAAATAAATATACAAGAATTGCTCGTTTAAAAGTATAAGATATCGTCGCTTAGCACCCATAGTACAAGCTTTGCTTAGTTTGGGGCTACGTTGATCTGTGTAAGGTGTCTCCAATATTTATTTATTTATTTATAATCTACTTGGAACTACGAAAAGTGAAATGCACTAAATGTATTGTGAATATTGTGATATCAGTTCGGAAAAGGAAAAAAATGTTGTACTTAACCGAATTTAAATGATTTTTAATGATATTCGGGATTGCCCTTTTTTAGTTTCTTTGGCTAGATGAATTTGTGTTGGTTCACAAAAAAGTGTTTGGCTGTTTACTGCAATGGGTAAACAGTCAAACATTTTTTGTGAATCAACTTTTATTGGCTTTTAAGGACTTTCCTTGTTCACGATTCACATTAGTCAAAAATCAAAATCTCTTTGACTCAATCAAATCATTCAAATCTCAATCATAATAATGCCTACACACTGCACCTCAAAAGGCGAAAGAGAATAAACATCCATCCACCAGGTGATTTTTAGATAGGTAGAATCCTTAGGCAGATAATAGGTACATACCTATATGTTAACTGTATGTATGTTTCTTAGTACGTAACAAGCATTGTTTCAAATAAAAGGACGAAGCCAAGGACAAAAGACAATTTTCACAAGCTCGTAATTCAAACTTCACTACAATCCCAATCTAAACCTTATCCACAAGTAGCAAGTTCACATTCACAATGCACAAGTCTGAATAATAGGATGGTTGTCATGACGACAGATGATGGATGCGGGCACATGGACGCTAAATACAGACGTGACGACCTATTTGCCGAAGTCTGACACTGTTCTTAGGAAATAGCTGCAATATTATCTGTGATATTACATTTATAATAATACTAGATTTTGCCCTTCACTCGCGTTAAATTCTAAAATTACGGAATGCTCCATACAAAATTGCACCCCCCATTTTAGGGAAGTGGGGGGTTAGAAAGAGACAAAAAGTAGCCTATGACGCTCTCTATCCCTTCAACTATCTTCACTCAAAAAATCACGTCAATTCGTCGCTCAGTTTTGCCGTGAAAGACGGACAAACAAACACTTTCCCATTTGTAATATTAGTATGGATATGTATTTAGACGGGGAAATTTTTTTTTTAAATTTCTGTTAACACCGCTACGGTAATTAGTTAACAACGCATTCAACTAGGTATACATGCATCGGGTCGAATAGAACTGATGCCGGAGCGAACTTATTAAGGATTTTTTTGGAAATTTCTTGGTTGATTAAGTACCTATTTACCCCCTTATTCATAAACGCACTCTAAAGTTATCAAGCCGATAAAGTTCGTTTGTCCCTTTCCGACGTATTGTTGTGATAGAAAGGGACAAACGAACTTTATCGGCTTGATAACTTTAATGAACATTTATGAATAAGGGGGTAACCCAACAAACAAAATATCCTTATAAAATCAATCTATAAGGGCTAAACACTCATAGTAGTTTTAAAATAGCATTCATTATGCCAGAGTTCCTTATAGCGGCTCATTATAAGAGAATTTGGCCTAATAGTACATTTACTCTTATAATTTGGCCATGTACACGTTAATAAGTCAAATTTATATGACTGCAATAAGGGTTTAAAAATATTTACTCTTATAGTAGCTCATTATAAGAGGATTTGGCCAATACTACATTTACTCTTATAACTTGGCCATGTACACGTTAATAAGTCCAATTTATATGACTGCAATAAGGGTAAAAAATATTTACTCTTATAGTAGCTCATTATAAGAGGATTTGGCCAATAGTACATTTACTCTTATAACTTGGCCATGTACACGTTAATAAGTCCAATTTATATGACTGCAATAAGGGTTTAAAAATATGTATTCTTATAGAAGCCATTTAAAATGCCTTTTCGCTGTATAATATTCAAAGCACTATAAAAGCTTTTGTTATGGCCAATTATTCTTATAAAAGTAATGCATAAGATAACTATGATGCTTTATGCCTCATAGGAGCATATTTTAAAACGTCTATCCAGCAAACAAATTATAGCATTTTATAAAGTGTTTAAAAGAATTAAAGCAATACATTTTCTCTTATACAATAATTATAAAGGCATTATTCTTGAAAGTGTCGTATTAAAAGTTTTTATAAAACTTGATTCGTCATTTTGAAAATCCAGCGAATGTGAACAATCTGATCCCAACTTATCGATTAGTGGTTCCGTAGAGGATGCCATTATGGAATAATTATAAGAATATGCAGGCAAGCAGCAGTGACAGTAATACAGGTATATCGTTAAATGATGAATTGAGTTTGGATTTAGCTTAATAATTATATTTTTTGTACTTATTTAAGGTGTCTGTAGCTCTGCGGTGAAAAATGTTAAGGTATATACAGCGGGGCCGCGGGGCAGATCTCGACTGGAGGGCAAATGTAACTGGTACATTGTTTCCATGTTTTACAATTTTTACATTATTAAATAGAGTGTCCACCGGTTATACCAGACTAGCATGCACTCGGAGGTGGCCAATTATACATAACTGAGCGTATAAGAGACTATTACCAAGGCACTCAGTTTTTTTATCCATCAGTACCTACTAATATTAATTTTTAAGATTAACTTTATTAGAATAAGTTCCAAAAGTGTATTCCTTACTTATGTATATGTAGTCCTTTTGGGACTAAAACAGATTAAAATTGAGGACAAATAAAGACAAACTCACTGTTTTTAAGATATTTATTTATGTGCAACGAAACCAAACCGATACAAGTAACTTTATAAGATTAATATTTTCAGTTCTATTGCTCACGATGTTGCTGTTTCAATGAGTCTACATACTTCAAAATATTAATATATTCTTCAGAGCGCCTACACAGTGGTAGAAATTGTAATTAACCTATCAGTATATTTCCAAAATAATAAGTAGTTTCCTTTATCGAGGTCTTCATCAAATTCACAAAAGATATATTGATTTTCGTTTTCTTGTTTTGAATTATCAGCGCCATCTTTGCTTGGTGTGATTTTCTTACAACCTAAACTATTTCCTGCGTCCTCTTCCATTTTGCATGTTTTTTGATCCACCACTCCGGGCTTATTTTTGGGTGTAAGTAATGATTGTGACTGATTTTCTCCATCAGAATATGTGCCGTTTTGTAGTTCATCTGTAATAAAAAAAAATATTTGAAGTCTTTGGCTAGGCTATTTATAGTTATCGACACAAAGTCCATTGTGATGGCGGTACTGAAATCGTCTGTGGTTTTCAATAGCACTTACTTACTAAGAGGAGGAGAAGAGTTGTCATCTTCACGTCACTAAAACGGCTGACTATGTATCTCATCCACAGATTCTGTAACAATAACCATAATAATAAATATCAAATAGAGTATTTGACTCAGCATTTACAATAAATCAATAGGAAGTAATAAAATAAGGCACCAGAAGATTAAATATTCCGAGGCACAAGTTTGTTTTAAATTGAAAATTCTAGGTATAACTTCCTAATGAAATATTGAAAATATCAGTATTACCTGACATGCTGCGGACTACACGGTTTTATTTTGTTCTATGCCGGTTAATCGAACCAAACCTTTATCAAAGCGTTCCCCAAAATACCGGTTTAAAAAGAACGGTCTTTCGAACAAAAATGAAATTTCAAAGTTTTGCGCCAAGTACATGATAACTAGACAGCGGATTTCAGGTAGCGATTTAAATATTAATATGGATATGACTAGTGCAATTTTTTAAATACATGTCATGTGGTTTATAATCTATTATTATTACCTACATCGCACACCACAAACTTCACTGAATAATTAGATTAAATTAATGTTATTTTTTCAACAAACTACATTTAAAAAAAAGTATTTTATTCTAAATAATGGACTTTCAATTTAAATATATATAAGAAGCGAATTATTTTCATTTTTATATTCTTTGAGCCATAATAGAAGTTTTTACTGTGCAATGCGCAGAAGAAATATTAAAGAAATAAGTATAAATAAATATTTTTTTTATTTTTATTTATTATCATTATAATTTTTGCCCAATATTCACAAAAAAAACCAAAAAAGGTTTTACTTTTATGTTCCCATACATTTTTTCGTGTGTAGAAAAAATAATAAATATTGTATGCGAGTCATATTCATATTAATATTTAAATCGCTACCTGAAATCTGCTCTCTAACGATAACGTTATGAATTTTTAACTGGTATCCGTTACAAATATTTAACTAGATGGTAAGGTTCGGGATTTCACTAATTGTGAGAAGGAACCCTAAAGATATATAAAATGGCGAATCTTAAGTAACACCGGTGGCTATTATAAAGTGTTTACTCTTATAAAATATTTGTAAATGATGTGCTTACTGCTTTTACTCTTATAACAGCCTTGCTTAAGACATGTCAAAATTAATTAACCGCATTTTTAGTACAAAACCGTTGAAATACAAGGGCGCATTAATAATACAACACATTTTATATCACATTTCACCATGAAATTGGATTCCCACACAGTTTTCATATTATATAAGCAAATAATTGTAATATGTAAAAGTTAACTTACCGTTTACTAACTTGCAAAATGGATGACTTGATGATGATGTACACATAAATCACTACGAAAAGCACAATAAACTTTTAAAACAGCATCCTGTTTCGCCGTTATGAGTTTTACTCCCTTATATCTGATGATCACAAAACGTGTACAAGAGCTATTGCCCTTATTAAAGCTTTGAATATGATTCTTACAAGTATAATTGCCTTTATTAAAGCTTTAAATATGATTCTTATTAGTACATTAGCCTTTTAAAAGCACTTTACTTGCCATTATAAGGTTAACTTTCTTATTGCATGCCATAATAAAGCACGTACAAGATAAGAAAGCTAATAATATAGCAACTACAAGGGGGATATAAGGTTTTTGGCCTTATAAGGTGTGCCCAAATGCCCTCTTGTAAAGGGTTTACAAGGTTATTATAAGAGTACTATTTTTGGCATTATAAGCCACTAAAAGACTAATTTTTGTTAGTTGGGAGTCACCTAGGTCACCCTGTAATAATTTACCGGCCAACAATAATGTACGTAACAGCCAATTTTACTTCGCTATTTCGGGACTAGGCCTATAATAAAAGTTTCTTAGTATAATCTGGTATAATCTATAAAATGTAATATATTAATTTATATTACCTGTCTTATTAAATAACAAATTCAGTTTCTGTCTGAAAATATTTAATAGTACATTTTTTACAGTTTAAGTTTTAGGAGACTTATTTACTATGTAAATATGTAATACTTATGTAACATTTTATGTTAAGCCTACTCTACACGTGTAATGACTACGTTTGGGTCATTAATAATGCGAGGTACCCAAATTGATAAATGATAACCTATTTGAAATTGTATAGTTTACTGGGTTTACTCATTCTTATGCAATCTTTAATCATTATTTAATCACTATGCCCATTTACTTAATGGGTTGAGCGCATATTACAAAAGAATTGAAAATTTCGAAGTTAGATAAAGATACTATGTTATACATTGTATTCTTTATCGAACCATTCGAACCAGAAAGAAGAAGCATTTAAATAAAACAGTAACGCCGTGTCTTGCGTGGGCGACAGTCGCACGACCATCGCGCGACAATCGCCGTCGCGTCTCATACTTCCATATCGATAAGATTTGATTTCGAATGCGTTGCATCGCCGTCGCGCGACCATCGCGCGACCGTCGTCCACGCAAGCCACGGCGTAATCAAAAGCTGGTTTAATATATTGTATTACTTGCTTTTGCCTGCGGCTGCTCTCGCGTTAGAAAGAGATAAAAAGTACCCTATCACTTTCCATCCGTTCAACTATTTCGACTTAAAAAATGAAAGACGGACAAACAAACAGACACACACAATTTCCCATTTATGCCCCTAATATTAGTAATTGTATGGATTTAGTAGATAGCTATGTCTATCATGCACGCCTTGCTTAGTATACAAATTGATACGTTACGCTCATTTACGCGTCTAATAGATACGATTACAATATGGTACAAGTTCCATCTTAACACGTGTCATGTACCCACTCTATTTGCATGTGGACAACATAATTGTATCCATTTATAAAACTTTATAAGGTATAGCGGGGCAAATCTCGACTGGGAGGCAATTGTAACTGATCTATTTTTAACCCCCGACGCAAAAACTACGGGGTGTTATAAGTTTGACGTGTCTGTCTGTCTGTCTGTCTGTGTGTGTGTGTCTGTCTGTGGCATCGTAGCTCCGGAACGGATGAACCGATTTAGATTTAGTTTTGTCTGAAAGCTGAGTTAGTCGGGAGCTCGGGAGTGTTCTTAGCCATGTTTCATAAAAATCGGTCTACTATGCCGCGGTGGGGGTTTTTCAAAATTTTAATGTTGTTTAAACTAACCTATGGTTTCCATTATTACACTATGATGTTGACTTCTACATGTATCCACTGAACACGCCTACCATATACATATAACCGGTGATATATGATCACTCTGTTTAATAATGCATTGGAACAAATGGACCAGTTACATTTGCCCCCCCCAGTCGGGATTTGCCCCGCTGTACCTTAATCATTTATTTATCTGAACAATTGAACACGAGTCAGTACTAGTAAAAGCGTACGCTGCTGCGGAAAGTGTCGACATTTTGAAACGTAACAAATACAAGAGCCTTGTTAAAGAGTAGGAGTAGTATCATTTTGTAGCTTTTGGCGTTGAAACTAGGTCTGGGGTCTAGGTCCTAGCCTAGCGAGCACAAGTTTCGCAGAAATCATAAATTAAATATAACAAGATCATACCATCCCATACATTAAAATGCGACCGCCTAAGACCGCGCTTACACTCCACCACACATAGATGGCGCCACAAAAAAAATGTCTTGTAGCTTTCGATTATACTTGTAGATGGCGTTAAGTGTCACTTTTCAATCAATCAATCAATCAATCAATCATTTATTGATAAAAGGAGTTACACGTCATTTTAACATTTTCTGCTTACTTAATTTAAAATAGGTACATAGTAAACAAGACCAACATAAATAATAATAAGGAAATCAATAAAGGAGAATAGTAACTACAATAATCATCAATTATTCACTTAATAATAACATTAGATAGGTACATTATAGGGAGATACTGTCGAATTAGATTCTTGCAAATCATATAATTGTGCAATTAAATTATAAAATATAAGTATAATTATTTTGACATCGATTTACGGCTCGGAATTGACACTTAATGCCAATCTACAAATAATCGGTGGCAACAAGGCATTTTTTTGTGGCGCCATCTATGTGTGGTGGAGTGTCAGCGCGTTCGTTTCGTAGGCGGTCGAAATTTAATGGAGCGTCTGGTATGATCTTGTTAGTATGTAGCCGAATGGCACAAATCGCAGTCACTGAAACGTAACTACGCTACGCTAGCCGAACACAAACGCTGCGGAGCCGAAACGCTACCTTTCTGCACGTTTCGTTTGGCGTCTAAATGCCATTCGGCTACGTGCCCCTTCACAACTTGCCTTGTCGCGCGCGAGTCCATAAAGTCGCGCATTCGGACTACGCGCGACAAGGCAAGTTGTGCAAAGAGTCTGGTGACCGAAGAGTTGACTTCCTCACACAACGTATCAGCATTGCGATACAGCGAGGAACAGTACAATGCCACAAGGGCCTATTTTAGATATAAGCTAGCTATTGAGATGAAGGTATAAAACTAATTTACAATGTTTACTTTCAGATCACCAGAGATGATACACGTGGACGAAACGGACCCCGTTGGAGGTAAGAACAACCTTATTCCTTACAAATAAGATAAACGGCTTTAAAATGTCAAAGTTGGTAAAGAACAACCTGCCTTAAAAGGCACTTTTGCGGTAAACGCTGTTTTAAGATAACTTTAATACACATATACTCTAATCACATGTACGAGACTGCCTTGGTTGATCCTTTCTAGTTTGGTAGACAATTTACTTATAAATATGAGGTTTTACAATATGTATAAAATAACATCAGTAGTTAAACTATACTGGGGTATCTTTATTTACATGAACATATTTACATAATTATATAAGAAACTAAAACTAAACTTAAAGCTAGCTAATGTCTAAAATAGGCCCTTGAGGCATTGTACCAAGGATACTGGCGACATTTCCTCGCTGTACCGCAATGCTGATACGTTGTGCGAGGAAGTCGCCAGCTCTTCGGTCACCAGTTACCTCAACCAGACGCTTCGCGATTTCAGTGAACAACTTGTTCGCGCTAAACTATTGATGTTATTTTCACCAAAATGATATATTTGAAAAAAAATGTATTTATCGTTATTATATGTATACTAGTAGGTAATGTAAAATGTTTGTAAACAATGTTTGCCCATGCATACAACCCTCTTAGGCTGCGGAGTATACGGCGAAACGGAAGGGCTCCAAATCTAGGACGGTGTATATTCCAGCCCATTAGAATGCGCGTCAATATTGCAACTACGTCAACCATACTATTTACATCCACTCGAATGCACACTATCGGGAAACGTGCAAACGGGCGGTGCAGATTCTGTCTAGAGTCTGATGAAACGCCCCTGCACATCCTGGCAGAGTGCCCCTCTCTAATGCGCACACGTAACATGATTCTGGGCAGCTACCAATTTCTCCCAGAGGATGTGAGGTTTCTCGATCTCAAAAAGATACTACAAGTCTTTGAATTTGTAGGACTTGATCGAGAGTTGTAGTAGGTGGCGATCACAATAGATCAGGAATGGTCGCAGTGATACATAAGGCGCCCTGAAGCCTTACAAAGCCCCTAACCTAGAAGAAGAAGAACATATTGGAATGCAAATAAAGATCTATCTATCTATCAAAAGCACCTATTCAAATATAAAATAGCATTTTATGCAACAGCCGTTTAAAGGAGGTCAAAAAAAGACTAGTGGCGTGGGTAACAATTTGAGGCGAAGCCGAAGTTTATCGGCTTGATAACTTTAGTGAACGTTTATGAATAAAGGGGTTAACATATACGTAACCCCCCGTGTGGTAACGGGTTACATGTGCTCTGCCTACCCCTTTTGCGAATACAGGCTGTACTATGTACTAATAATGTAAATAGGTACCAATAAGTTATAATTATATCTGTATTAATGTATGACGTGTAAAAATAATGTTTTACCAATAAAGAATCTGAATCTGAATCTGAGGCACGAGAGTATAATATGTATGTAACAAGCAATCGTTAGTATCGTTACACAGTATGTAGTAGTTATTTAATGCCAGAAACTCAGCATACGATGCACGGTGCACTTCACGCTGTAACCGCCAAAGGTCTCATCATAACACAAACGTCTTTCATTCGTCACGGGTCTTTAGAACAAAGTGCGCAGAACAGACGTCACGCGAACGCCAACTGTGACGAATCAAAGTATATATATAGTATATACTCTAGGTAGGTATCTAGTTAGGAATATAAAGTATTGAGCAAGCATATGTATAAGAACTGCGATCCAAACTTATTCAGTTTTCCATCTCCGTTATCAAAATAGGTACACATACGTTTCGTTCATTCATAGGGTTTTAACTGCCAAAATGGAAATTCGCTATGGGTAATGAAAATTTGATATTTTTTTCGCTACGACACGACGCATTGTCAACGAGATACAGCCATTCAATGTTTCTTTTTGTTCACAAGATTTTCATTTATTTCATACCACGTTTGTCAAGAGGTTTTCATTTATTCCATACCACCTACTTACGGGCATATGCATTACGTGCCTGGACATACTCTCGATTTAAGTAGATCACTCTTTCCAAAATGTCCTTACATCAAAGGATATTTCGATCACCATTACTTCATTATGCGCCTGCTCATTAAATCTTAATAGTCGAACGGTTCAAAATAAACAAAAACAGAAACTTAATATTTGGCAGGCGTGAGGAATTCCTCTTTATTTTCGACTTCAGCTGCAGGTTCGTGAAGTGGCGATATTTCGTATTACGATTATTAAGGGCCAGTTGCATCAAAGTCATCAAACACATTTGACAGACACATCATCGTCACGGAGGCGGAGCAGACGACTATAATATATAACTTCCCATACAATAAAATTTAACGAACGCTTTAACGGTGACAGACGGTTTGATGCAACCGGCCCTAAGTGTATGTATTTTTTAGCCGATTAATGATATACCTAGTGTCGAAATAAGATAGATTGATAAATCGAAATTTAATACTAAAAACAAACTAGAGGCACGTAACTGTTAGAAAAAGTAAACCAACACTCATCCTATCTTTTATCAATGTTAGCTTTTATATCTATATTACTTACAGGTTATTTTTCCGTACTTTTTTTAACTTTCTAAATAAACTTTTTTTAAAGTTTATGTATTTTACGAACGTACCATCGGAAAGTTTGCGTAATTTAAACTTTTAAAAAATTTACAGACTTCAAATAGGAACGAAGTTTTCACTTCTTTTATTTTTATGATGGGTATCGAATTTTCCCTAAAATTCCGAGACTTTTCTTTTACCATTTGTTTGTCATTTGTCGAAATCGTAGAAATAGAAGTAGAACTTGTGTTGTTTGTTTTATTACTCCTAATTACCTCGGCATCAGACGCGTGTCAACAACAATCAGTGTTGACAGCTCCCTTCAACTTGTTCGACAATGATTTCTGACGACATTTCAAAGTTGACATTACTTGAGTTGTTTCATGTGCTCTGCCTACCCCTTTTGGGATACAGGCGTGATGGTATATATGTATGTATTTCAAAGTATTCCATCATCATCCTCCTCCTTGCGTTGTCCCGGCATTCGCCGCGGCTCATGGGAACCTGAGATCCGTTTTGACAACTAATCCCAGGATTTGGCGTAGGCACTAGTTTTACGAAAGCGACTGCCATGACAGTGCCATCTGACCTTCCAACCCGAAGGGTAACTAGGCCTTATTTGGAATTAGTCCGGTTTCCTCAAGATGTTTTCCTTCGCCGAAAAGCGACTGGCAAAATATCATTGGTACGAGCCAGGGTTCGAACCCGCGACCTCCGGATTGAAAGTCGCATAGACCACCACTGCCACCAGCGCTTCATTTCAAACTACCTATTCCAAACTCGTCAGATAACATTCAACCACATTCAAATGGAATGATGGCTCGCTGTCCAGCGCATTCCAGTTAGATTCAATACATTCCTGGCACAATAGCCAGGCCTCTATTCGATTGACAAAGAAAAGTCGTGCGGTATATTTGATTGCTATCTGTCGTTCTTTCTTGTAATGAATATACCACATACTACATAACATCTATTATCTTTCTACAATTCTTGAAATAAAAATTGCTGCCTGACAACAACGTCAGATCTCATCTGTTTGGTTCGCTGTAGTAGGCTCTCTGAAAACAGCCAAAATTTGCCGATCGAAAAACTTTGTTGCAGGTTGTGCATCAATTTGATACAGATTTTACCTTCGACAAAGTCTGGGAGTTTCATAACAAGCATGGAAGTTTCACAGTATTTCCGTATATCATTGCATACTAAGCTTTGTTTGAGTATATTGTGCGATCGCAAGACAGCTATTAAAAGATGCACGCGCCAGTCACATCGTGGCCGACATTCCAGTAGTCTACACTAGAAGGCCGAACGCTATACTTAGACAAATATCGATCATCGGGAATATCGGGATCACCGGGATAGCCTACCTGAGAAATTTAAGACAATTTAGCCTACATATACTAGTCATACTACATACCAAGGATTATTTATATAGGTATCTCAATTTTTTAGCGCCAGATATTTTATAATTACACGAAGATGCCTACTAAAAAAACTTGTATCTTCGTCTGTCAATGAAAAGAAAATTGTAGTAAGTATGTATGGAATGCATATAGACTTACTGCGTTTTAACTTTGAGGAGCAGTGTGAGATACGAGATTTTTTCAAAGTAGTGACGATTTTTAAGTTAAAAATTTTAACTTGGGTTAAAAATAACAAAATTTATTGCTTTTTAAGTTTTAATAACACACGCTAACCACATAGGTACTTTTTACCTAACTTTTTAACTCATTAGGTAACTGAAGAAAATAATGGTAAAAGAGCTGTCGGCAAGATTACATCCACTATAGGTATGTTGTAAATTACCTGGTTAACCCCCGACGCGAAAACGACGGAGTGTTATAAGTTTGAAATATCTGTTTGTCTGTGTGTCTGTCTATGGCATCGTAGCTCCCGAACGGATGAACAGATTTAGTTTTATTTTTTGTTTGAAAGCTGAATTAGTCAGGAGTGATCTTAGCCATGTTTGATGGAAATCGGTCCACAATGTCGGTTTTTTTTAAATAAAATTTCTGTGGTTAGGTTATTAAAATACAACGTAATACCGTTTTAGCCAAGACGCCCAAGAAGACCGTTGCGTGATGGTCGCTTTCACTGGGCAACGATGAGCTTTGTGGGACACCCCCTCTTATATTAGTGCGACTGTAACTTTTATAAATAGAAATCATTTATTCGTGACAACAGAAATTACTTACACATAACAGAAAATGTATGTAACATTTGCCATGAAATGGTTCCATCCTCTCTGGTGACTCAGCATGGCGTGTTAGCCTGGCAGGACCAACGCAGATCTTCTGTCGGGGTCATTTTGCGTTTCGGTGCTTTGTGTTGGCTACGCACGTCGTTTAAGCGGACAATTAAGCCCCGAATTAAGCGGCTGTTGGCAGAGAGTCCGGCGAGACAAGTGCAGGATCGATAACCTTTCCCAAGCGTGTTTTGTCTGCACGCTGCGCCGGCGCTCGGGCGCCGCTCACACCGACGCGGGCGGCCGAAGGAAAATGCAATAAATCAATCATCATTTCATTATCAAAGATCTTGAACAGCACGACCAGTGCAAGGCCGTGACAGTCTCGTTGGGTTCCACTACAGCTGTCCATATCTGTCTATCTGCCTCACTCACGTCACGCACAATGCTCCTGTAGTCATTATTGTCATTAATATCATCTCTTTTTTTATCATACTTGACCGACGCACTCAAAAAATATATACAAGACAGCGCTCGGCAGCAGCTCACACCGACACACAGGATGTTACCAGGTACCAGTTTCTAGGTTTCCATCTCGAAAAATTTATACGTTTACCACACCAAAAACCAATCGTTCGACATAGAATAGTCGATTTCGATCTACTTACGGTGTGGTTGCATACACCCTTACAATGGAACAGTTTTACACATAGGTAATTTTTATAAATCGTTACGGCACTTTTTTTTTAGTATGAATAGGTAGACGTTTGACCACGATCACACCTGATGGTAAGTGATGATGCGGTCTACGGTGGAGCACGCTTACCTATCTACCGTTCTTGTATTTTTCGATGTTAGCGGTTTCATCCAGAAAAGTTTGTGCCATTACAATGCGGTGTAAGGGTATCCCAATTAAATGCTATAGTTGAACGCACTTCGGGCGCCGTATGACGCAGCTCTCGGCCTATGCACGTGGATAACTCATTGATCACCTACTTACCTGTGACCTATACACACATACAACGATATGCACCTAGATATACTTAAGTATAGATATTTCAACAACCATAAGTGCTTAAATAACTGTCTATATAAAACGTTGCTGAAATTGAATATAAAAAATTAAAATTTTGAAATAACCCCCGACCGCGACATAGTGGACCGATTTTCATGAAACATGGCAGAACACTCCCGACTAACTCAGCTTTAAAAAAAACCGGCCAAGAGCGTGTCGGGCCACGCTCAGTGTAGGGTTCCGTAGTTTTCCATATTTTTCTCAAAAACTACTGAACCTATCAAGTTCAAAACAATTTTCCTAGAAAGTTTTTATAAAGTTCTACTATTGTGATTTTTTTCATATTTTTTGCACGTAGGGTTCAAAAGTTAGAGGGGGGGGACGCACTTTTTTTTCCTTTACAAGCGATTATTTCCGAAACTATTAATATTATCAAAAACCGGCCAAGGGCGTGTCGGGCCACGCTCAGTGTAGGGTTCCGTAGTTTTCCGTATTTTTCTCAAAAACTACTGAACCTATCAAGTTCAAAACAATTTTCCTAGAAAGTTTTTATAAAGTTCTACTTTTGTGATTTTTTTCATATTTTTTAAACATATGGTTCAAAAGTTAGAGGGGGGGACGCACTTTTTTTTCCTTTAGAAGCGATTATTTCCGAAAACATTAATATTATCAAAAAACGATCTTAGTAAACCCTTATTCATTTTTAAATACCTATCCAATAATATATCACATGTTGGGTTTGGAATGAAAAAAAATATCAGCCCCCACTTTACATGTAGGGGGGGTACCCTAATAAAACATTTTTTTCCATTTTTTATTTTTGCACTTTGTTGGCGTGATTGATATACATATTGGTACCAAATTTCAGCTTTCTAGTGCTAACGGTTACTGAGATTATCCGCGGACGGACGGACGGACGGACGGACGGACGGACGGACGGACGGACGGACGGACGGACGGACGGACGGACGGACGGACGGACGGACAGACAGACATGGCGAAACTATAAGGGTTCCTAGTTGACTACGGAACCCTAAAAACGATCTTAGTAAACCCTTTTTAATTTTTAAATACCTATCCAACAATATATCACACGTTGGGGTTGGAATGAAAAAAAATTTCAGCCCCCACTTTACATGTAGGGGGGGTACCCTAATAAAACATTTTTTTTTTTTCATTTTTTTTTTTGCACTTTGTTGGCGTGATTGATATACATATTGGTACCAAATTTCAGCTTTCTAGTGCGTAACCGTAAGGTTACTGAGATTATCCGCGGACGGACGGACGGACGGACGGACGGACGGACGGACGGACGGACGGACGGACGGACGGACGGACGGACAGACAGACATGGCGAAACTATAAGGGTTCCTAGTTGACTACGGAACCCTAAAAAAACTAAATCGAAATCGGTTCATTCGTTCGGGAGCTACGATACCACAGACAGACACACACACAGACAGACAAACAAACAGACAGACAGACAGACAGACAGATAGACAGACCGACAGACAGACAGACACGTCAAACTTTTAACACCCCGTCGTTTTTGCGTCGGGGGTTAAAAATCAGATATCTACACATCCAATGCCTATGGATACATCAATTACGACATATTTACAACACAGGCAGTAATTAGGTACATATTTTCCCATATAATTGTATTAGGTATATTGAGTAAGTACCTAGTAATGAAGTTGAAGGCCTGCACGTATCCAATGTTTCTTTTTGACCCAGTGGTTGACTGGTAGAGAATGCCTTAAGGCATTAAGTCCACCATTTGTACTTATTTTTTTATTTGCAATAAAGTATAAATAAATAAATAAATAAGGCCCATTATACACGCGTTAAGTTTTATTTTGGACACACTAATACCGATACCTTTTAGGTTCAATTGGTATGACATTTTGACGAAATTATTACTATAAGATATATCATATAAGTACATACGAAATAAGTATACATACCTTGTGCAGTTCAGATATTCAAGTGTTTCCGTTCTGTGTAAGTAGTTTAAAATTTCGATATACTTATATTCTGTCAAACAAGTTTGTCAGTAAATAAGAACTAAGAAAACTATAGATAACCTTTTCTCTTGCACCCTAAAGAAAAGGATGCATATATTTTTCTTTGTTCTTATTTACTGACAGACTTGGTTGACAGAGTATAGGTACTTTACTTATTTGTAAAATCTGATGCGTTCAATGGTAGTTGTTGGTAGATAGCGAGTGTCTAATTTATTTTTCCCCTCACTAGCTCGGAAACACGTGTTTTGTCCTTTAATACCAGCGGGTAAAAACGAATTTTATCCACTAGTGGGTAAAGTAATTTGACCTTGAAGTCAAATTTACTGCTTCAAAATTGATAAAAGTAGGTGAATCTAGTAATTTAAAGATGATTTACCACCTGTGGAACTACTGGAAGCAGTGATAAACGCATTTTTTGCGTTGTAGTTTCCTCGCTACAGTGAGGGAAAAAGTTTTGTGTTACACTCGGGTGCAATAGTACATTACATCAGAGGCCGGGAAAATAAGGATTTCCGGCCAAGTGGGTATATACAGCCGAGCGAGCGTGCGAGCGAGGCCGGATAGGGATACGAGGCCGGGAATCCGTTTTCACGCCGAGGCATGTATAGTGCTTTTCTCAAACATACAATGAAATAAAAAAAAATGCTCTAAAGGACAATATTTTATAAAAAAATGTTACTTTGCAGGCCTAGGCCTAAAAAATAATATGAAATCCCTTTACAGTCCTCTCGAGTTGTTGCGCCCAAAAAGCGATACTTCCCAGCCCATTTTAAGGAACGTAAAGACAATATTTCATTGCATGTTTGAGAAAATGTATTTTACTTCTCGTGTGTTAAAAAACTCGCAAGTTCAGGATTCTATTCTCGAACCACTCGCTTCGCTCGTGGTTCAACTATAGAATCCTTTCACTTGCTCGTTTTTCAATTCCACACTCGGCGTTAAAATACAACTTTGCCCCCTTGTATAACAAATAACTATAATAACGCGACAAATAACAATCCGATTTGAAGAAGGTAAGTTACTGATTATTAGCCTCATATCGTACGTCATTTCTTGTGACAAAAGTAGGGGAAAACCTTGAAAAGAGATTATAATTTTACTGTACAAAGGTTTGGTGTTTCCGTATCAACACTGTCAACAGCTTTACTTTCATCAACTCATGAGCAATGAGTACTTGTACCTACTCGAGTAAATTTTCATTGCAATTTCGAATTTTCATTTGTTGTCTGTCTGTCTATCTAGATAAATGGGTCCAACAACCCAAAATGAATGAATGTCCTAGGTGTACTTAATATTTATTTATTTATCTTGTTACATATTATCATTACACCAAAGAGCAACCAAAGCGGAATTATTTACAATAACTAAAAAACAATAATGGCCTTTTTATACGCATAAAAACTGCAATAATTTTATAGCAACCATAACGTTACAGACGAACTTAATTTCAAAATACCGTATAGACCCTTTTAAGTAACAGAATATTGTTGACGTTACAACTTTCAAAAGGACCGGATTCCTGCGCTTGCGCAAGTGTAATCCAGGCCTAAATCGTTAAATTTTACGAGCCGAGAATGCAGTCTTTATGACACTTTCTCGGATAAACGAATAATAATCCGATGTACATTATACACTATGAGCTTTATTAAATTATGTCTCGAACTTTGTAGGGCCATTCTCTAACACCGTGGCTTGCGTGGACGACGGTCGCGCGATGGTCGCGCGACGGCGATGCGACGCATACGAAATCAAACCTTATCGATATGGAAGTATGAGACGCGACGGTGACGGTCGCGCGACGGTCGCCCACGCAAGACACGGCGTAAGAATATGTCTGAGGTTGCGTGTTTGCCACGAATGTGTTCACACATTCTGTATGTGTCGTGGTTTAGACAACAGACATATTTTTGAGAATGACCGTGTAAAGAAATGGTATACCTATGGTAGTATTTTGGGTTATATCAGTAATGGTATTCTCAAAGCACCTTTACATCTAAAACCTCAATATTATGTAGCTGTATATATATAGAAGGTAGTTTTTTATCAAAATATATTCGTGTATTTTGATTTGACCTTCGGAACTTCGAATGTCCTAAATCTTGCCCGTGCATACATTTGTAAATTAGATCAGTTTAATAAAGTACCTCATAATATTAAAATTTTCTCCTCGTCCTTGGTATTTGTGTCAGGTAAAAACTAAAAATACGCATATTGTCCACAGAGATAGAGCCACCATTCGCATACCGAGATGTCACCATCAAGCGCAGCACAGATGTCAACGACTTCTACGAAATGCTCTCGGAGATCGGACGGTGAGTTGCTATGTGGCTGTTCATTACTGAAAAGTCCAACTTCAATAAGTTTTTTTTTGCAGAAATTTCATTTTTGGGTCAAGCTTTTATCACCGATTACCTTTCTTTCAACAGTCATCTAGCTCTCCGAGACGTTTCCAAAAACCTCTTATTACTCGATGGGGATACGACGTTTCATAACAGAGTTCCTATGACCGCCTTTCTGCTCCATCATAAGATCAGCTCCATGATACCATAATATTGCATCGTCACGTGATTTACAAATGTGTGTAAAATTTCAGCTCAATCGGAAACCGGGAAGTGGGTCAAATTTAGCTTATACGTTTTGACCCAAACTTAACATACTAACAAAGGCAAGTTGAATAAAAGCTTGTAAAAAGGACGGGGTATCTTGCTACGTGGGTTTCCATTACAGAGAGGTCCAACTTGTAAGAACGTTTTCACATTAAAATCCTTCAAAATTATTAAGGATTACATAAGAACCGTTTAGGGATGGAACGCTACGTATTTACAGTTATCGGAAAAGGAAATTCCCAACAATTAGTGGCTTCTAAACGAGCCATATTTTCACTTTAATATGTGGCCAGCAACTATATGTGTCTTTCTGTGACAACCTATAGTTCTGTTGCTGGCCACATATAGCAGTGAAAATATATCCCCCATTTAGAAGATCCTATTATGAAATTTATGAAATATTTTCCACGTTCACATGTAACCTAATTTTCAAAGAGACCACCGGCTGGCTGTTTTCGCAGTTTGCTTGTCACTTTCATAAAGGTATATCTTGTAAGTGAAAACAAATACATGTACTTAAATATTTGTATTTCATTCAATTTATTAGATTAGAACATTGTTGACACTAATATAGTTTTCTGCACAAGCTTATACTGCTGACTACTGTCTTATACAGATTAGATAAGTATTATCTATGTTATACTTTATTAATAAATGTGAATCAGGGCTGAACGGTTTATCCTTATCAATACGTGCTGTTTGGAAAACATTGTCGAGTGCCTTCTAACAATGGCTACTGACATCGATCAGTATACGTACTATAATTTATTGACGAGTACGTTGATCGTAAAGCAACCAATTTATTTAATCGTATGGCATGCATGTTCAGGCAATCAGAGTACAGCTTTGAGATCATTAAGCCAAGAAACTGCGTCGGGTGTCAGGGCATTTAGATCCTCAGCTGGGTCAAAATAAGAGTGGAGGGGGCATCGCCGAAATACGTGGTCAGTGGTTTGCTCTTCTTCGCAAAGGGGAGAGTCCTTACAGCCCCACTTGTGTTGCCTTGCAGTAATTGCAGCGGCCATGCCCTGTTCTCAATCTATTCAGTCGACCCCAGATGTTACGCAGCAGATGAAAACCTCTTGGTTTTCTCGTCGGATCTGAAGGATAGAGGTTGTCTTTTAAAGCAACCAATTAAAAGAAGGAACCGGTTGGGTGCAAATAATTTTGGGAATAGAATAGAAACGTAGCTTAATATTGAGCTACGATCCTATGCTGACGACACCAATCCTTCTATGTTTTTATGACAATTGTTAATGTTGTTATCATCATTAGGCATTTCAAACCGTAGATATCTTCAAAAGTCTATTTGTACTCAATGCACTCGTACGAGTAAGTTCGTTTTTACTTACAGAGTAGGTTAAGTAACATTGCGAAGTCATCCACAGATATTTGCGAAGAATGCTTCAGCCTAATGGCACTAATGGCAAGCTGGAGATATTTCTGATGTTATTTAGCACTTTAGATCATAAAACTAAAGGCCAGGCTACCGGCCACGAGATTGCCTTTCCCCATATTTAGACGACACACATTACACTCCACAAATCATCACATACATACATCACTCTCCCAGATCACACAAACACACACTCAGAATCAAAGCGTATACCGATAGCGCTGAGTTTCTGGTAAGAAACTACTACACAGGGTGGAGGGCTTTAGCCCGTAGGCGGCTAGGAGGAAACCTCCAGCGTAGCCGAGTCGGGCATGCTGTCGAAGACCGGGTCGGTAGTATCTAATGAGGATAACTCCACCTCTGAAAAAAAAATCCAAGCTGCACTGAATTAAAAAGTCTATGTCATGTCATATTCTTTCAACCACCCTTCTCATTCCAGGGGTAAATTCGGCACAGTATACCTGTGTCGAGAGAAGAGCACCGGCCTGGAGCTAGCAGCCAAGCTGGTGTCGGTGGCAAGGCGGGACGAGCGTCGAAACGTCGAGCGAGAGGTGGACGTCATGCGACGCTTGCGGCACCCGAGACTTATACAGCTTTATGATGCGTACGAGTGGGGGAAACACATGTGCGTCGTGCTTGAACTGTAAGTACTTACTCGCACTATTTGGGTAGTTCTATCATTTCGTGCAAATCATATGTTTGTTGATATAAAACATATACTAACTCCTAAATTCATTTCAAATATTTTTTATATGTTACGTAATTTCGACGGGTACCTCGGCGGTCGGGGTGGTGTAGCGGTCGAACACGTCAGCCGCGTTAGCTGGAGACCCGGGTTCGATTCCCGGCTTCGCCACCAGTGGGCTTGATCGCTTTTTCTTTAGTGTATGGTATCTATTTCAGTTTATAATTTATATATAGTAGTGTTACTACTTAAAAAAACAAATCAAAAAATATTTCATAAAATAATTTGATTTGTTCCCTACATCGATAGATGGCAGCACCATCTCTCTCGCTATATCGTAATCCTGCAAAAGGATTCATATAGGAGGTGCAAGCACTAATTGCTCGCCCTTAGAGTTGGTCAAAGGCGCCTAGCCTTCAGAGATAACATACACTAGAGAAATTTCGACGGGTACCTCGGCGGTCGGGGTGGTGTAGCGGTCGAACACGTCAGCCGCGTTAGCTGGAGACCCGGGTTCGATTCCCGGCTTCGCCACCAGTGGGCTTGATCGCTTTTTCTTTAGTGTATGGTATCTATTTCAGTTTATAATTTATATATAGTAGTGTTACTACTTAAAAAAACAAATCAAAAAATATTTCATAAAATAATTTGATTTGTTCCCTACATCGATGTTACGTAAGGTTCATAGGTATACTTTGCATCTAAAATGAATTATATTATTGCAATATAAAATATATAAATAAAATATAAACATGCTAAAACTTCATTACCATTACCAGTTAGAACCTAGATTTATAGATTCGAGAGCAAATTACAAAACTATTACATGTACTGCTTTAATTTAACCTCTTAATTTAGATGAAGTACTTATAAGGGAAAAAAATTTTGGTGGTTTATACAGTATTAACATTGATATTTATATCCACCGCTTCAAAATATTTTTGTACAGAAAATAATTTCATTACCATAAGTTTAATTTGCAACAATGGAATTGGCCAGTAGGCATTGCAAGTGTTATTCTATACGACGTTCGCTCTGACCGCGATCACCACGTCAGTCGGCCAGTAAACAGTGAACAGGACTGACGTGTGCCATTTTTTTATAAAAAAATATATCGCGCCGGAGATTTGGATTTGGTACGTTTTTTCTTCATTACCATTTGCACTGTTTTGCTATTTAATTGTTACATGTTTTATTGAACTATGAATATTTAAATAATGAATATTCTATTCGAAAGCTTAGTGAATAAATATACCTAGAATAGCATTTGCTTTTAAAGAGTTAATCGACAAAAGGTAAAGAAAACTCATTACCATTCTTTTCATTACCGTAATTTACTGTTTACTATAAAGAAAATGGTAATGAACAATAAACGGTGGTAATGAATTGCAATATTAAATTCATTACCATCATTTTATGTTAATTACCATTCTCGTTTATTAGCATGCTCCTGACTATTGAAAGTAACAAGTAAATATTCAAAACTACGTTTTCAGTAGGTATATTTAAAATAGAACATGTTATTATTAATTACTGTTTCTCTTTTTTTGTGGTTTTGGCATTTTTATTTGACACTTCATTACCATCATCGCATTTTCATTCCCATAAATATCTATCATCATTACCATATTCTATACTTCATTACCATTTCTTTTGGAAAATCTTTTGTTCATAAATCGGTAAATTTTGCGTATAATAGAAAATGCATTATTGATAAATGTTTCTTTTTCATAGTTCTTACCATTACCACACAAAAAAATGGAAATTAAAAAATTCTCCCAAATTTTGCCGATTTGCACGAAATGATAGAACTACCCATTTCTTCTTGTTTTGCCATGTCTCTAGGGTACAATAAGAGTATGGGTGTTAATTGCCGCCTTTACACAGTCGCTCTAACGCGCGTTCATAACGCGGTCTATCATCGCACGATTAGCCTTCACACAAACGCTCTTTACGGTATATTGTTATTATTATAAATAGTATCGATTTATAAAGAGCAAGTAATTCAACCGCTAATTCTTTAGTCCACGAGCGTATGTCCGCCATCTTGCGCGCGCGAATGAACGTACGTGTATCGTGTAAAGACAACCTCAACCACGCGATTGCGCGCCCGGCGCCCGCACTGGCAGACGCAATCGCGCGTTCTTTCCCTTCCCCTCCCGCCACCTTTACACGCGCATTCTTTCACGCGCGATAGAGCGTCTGTGTAAAGGCGGCTAATGTCGTGTCCAACGCGCGGTTGGAACATCGAAAAGTCGTCGACGTTATGTGGCAACTGAACCTTGTACATCTTTATGATTAATATGCATATGGTTTGGAGAACATTTGTATTTAATTATTGCTTGAACTGTAAGTACATCTAGATTTTTTCTTCCTCTACTTTAAAATGCTCTTAACCTTTGGAGGTAAAATGGGTCAGTCTTTCTTCGCCATAATCTGAAAGTCAATAAATTATATAAAAGATGTGTAGGTACGTATCCAAAATCCCGAGTTCTCTCATTATAGAACGGTTCGACATTTAATACAAGTGTTAATGCCAAGTACCAATTATATGAAATAAATACATACATATTAATCTACCTGCCAAAGTTAGATACATAGGTATGTGTATATGTTCGGACTATATTTTGGCAATTGATCAGTAATATATGGGAAGGTAATAATTCCTTGTTTATACTTCGAATTCCTAACCGTCCGAATGAGAAATATCGTATTGCTGCATATTTAAAATGGTTGCAAAGCTTTGTGAAGTAGCATCAGTTTTGGGCAGTTTGATTCTCAACTCTGTTTTCTTAGGATTAATATACCTCAAAACGAGAAACAGTCACAGCCGAATTTCTCCGAAACCATTAATTTTAGTTTCGGACAGCTAAAAGAGACATTGCTTATGTATTTAATTTGTACATGACCATTTTATTACATCAAGTATTACGCTCCTAAAACGTCAATTCAGATAATGAACATTGAACGTGCACTATACTGTTTGCCAACTGTGAATCATACTTTATAATCGCACCACATGGGATAGCTGTCAGCACACTTAGTCACTTGTGTTATCCAAGTCCTTAAGTGCCAGTAGACCAAGGATAAAGAAAAAGGAACTTTTTATATTGGCTATGGCAAAGATGTAAGTAGGTACCTATACATGGGTGCAACATGAGGAAATCGAACGATTTTATCTAGGCATTTCTGACGGCAAAATAAAAATAAAATGTTAATTAAGTACATGACATCAAGAAAATTTTGCCAAAAAAAAATTTTTTTTTTGCTACTACTTTCATGGATGTATTTTCACATAAAAAGTAAATGTTATTCGTAAAACTGGCACTTAAAATAAATATTAGCAATTTTTTTTTTGCAACGAGTCACTTACTTTACTGAGTTACTTTAATTTGATATATCTATCAATGGGGATAGATTAATGTCCGATAACGACATCATCGCCGTCAAAACAGCGTTTTGTTCCGACAAATAATAAGTAATTGTTATTTTTTGAAAGTAGGCAAAATCCTGAAAAGTTTATATGACTTTTACTCTTTTTGTAGGTAAGTTTTAGTTTGTTATTTAGTTTTATTTATAGGTTTAATTTTATTCATAGGTTTAGTTTAGTTTTCATGTTATTGTTTTAGGTATTACTAGTTTATATGGTTTTGTGATTAATTAAATTATATTTTACTCTTCTAATATGATGAGAATACGATGTTAAAATTATTCGGTTTCCTCACAACACCGTGTATATGAGTTTTGAGTGATTAGTTATGTTCTATAATTATTTCGTAATCGTAACCTGAGGAAAAGCATGGCAAAATTGGCAAAGCACAATGAACTCTGGTTGAAGGAACTTATAAATGCAGAAACGATTTCACAAAGTTGTACCACCCCAGGAGTGGAGACGTATTTGTGTTCGATGCGGCAGGAAATGCCGATCGGCCGTAGGTTTATAGTCATTGTATACAAAGAAAAAGTGACCAAGGCCTCTAAGTGTTCAAAGCTGGATTCGAACCAGCGTCCTCCGTTATCGCGACGGATGCCTAAACCACTCGGCCATTCGGACACGGTGACAAGGGTCGAAATTTTCAAGTATACAATTACTGAAGGCTTATGGCGCCCCCTTGACATTTATTTCAGTTTATAGTTAAAATTAGTGTGTCTACTAAAAAATACAAATTAAATTATTTTCTATGAGGATAAATTGATTTGTTCTAAGAATTGCATTCAATGTTAGAATCTGCTCAAAATATTTCTTTCTAAGTATATATTAGGCGCTGCACCTAGCAAATGCAAAGATGCTGTTGCGAATGATGATGATTTCTGCAAGCGTCTAAATTGTGCCAAATAAATTGCAGAGCAGACTGGCTTTGGAATGCAATAAATTCGTTCATTCAATCGATCCGGAATGATCTGAGTAAACCACGAGTAAATCCACGGAATGAGTCACGGAACACGCTGGAATATTCGGTTTTGTATAAACCATACAGGTTAAGGTCGTTCGCACGCAGAAAACTCAACAAGAGTAAAAATACATGTCATACACATGTACTTAATGTAGTTAATGTTAACTCCCTCTTGTATTCCCAAACAGGGTTGACAGAGCACATGAATCTGCTCAAATTTCAGTGCCATTCTTGGCAATCGAGGAGTTGAAAGAAAACGAAATTTTTGTGGTCTTCAAAATCATTGCAAATAATTTATTTCGTCACTTAGTTTAATTGCCACTTTACACCCCAAGCCAGTGACATGGAAGGGTAATACTTAGGTAAGAAAATAGTACATTACTACTACAAAATTTGATTTTCAGTATACAGACGGTGTTGTTTTTACGCACTAGTGCGAGAAGTGGTTCATTATATGTCAGGTCGAAACTTTGGAGAGCCATCTGTACTGAAAAACGTCGTACGATACACGTGCAAAAAGGAAATTCTATCATGCAATGTATCTATGCAATTTATCGCCACTCGTTTCGAACTTGTACCTATCGTAATGTACCTCTACTATTTAGAAGTATGCAGGTCGTCTGGTTTCAGGGAATTCTCCCAGCAGTATGATTTTTAATACAAAAGCTAAGTACTTCTATCAATTGAAGAGGAAATAGAGTCCAAGTAAGAAAAATTACCCGATGCTGTCAAAACATTGATGTATGTACAGATAATAGTAAAATAATAAAGTGCGAATAATAGTATACTTAAAAATACAGGCGAGGCTTAGGCCAAATATCGCCTACGTCTTCAGCGTCAGATATTCTTGTAGTGTTATTAAAATAGGCATTCCAGGTGTAATTAGGTCGGTCGTTGACAGACGCCGGCGACAGGTGCAGCTCGTTCATTAATTTATAAATTTCACTTTTGTCCAGTATTTTTAGAAGACGCCATCTTGAATAGTTTAACGAGAAATACCTCTTGTATATAGCGGAGTTAAAACCATGTTCTGTCATGTTTACAAATATTCGAACTACATTCCTAGTTTTTTTTACTCCAAGTACACATGCAATTTTACATTGAATTATAACATGGCCACTAGTATAGTACCTAGAGTATTGCAAAATTAGTAATATGTACCTACCTAGTAATAGTATTAATTGAAATCTAAATACAATTGCTATCTTTAATAAATATATTTACGTAGTTCAAAAAATAATCAATAAACAAATAAATTATCGATTCTCAAGTCTCCAACCTCCAACCCTATAGTTTGGAACGCATGAATTATAAACGTCACTTTTTTTTTAATAATGTACTGGCTGGATGCCTTTCAGAGTTCAGACAAAATGACGTCAGTGGAGTGGAATAAAAAAAAACGACACGCAGAAAATTTACATTTAGAACGTGCATTTAATGCTAAAGTCTGTACGAATTTAATATATTAGACCCATGTTCCGTGTAACAAGGTCTTATTTTCTAGATACGTGCCGAGAGATCAACTCGTTTATAAATTATATATTTTTTACGTCTCACTGGCTGGTTGATATCATTTGTATTGAAGTGAGATTTGTCAGCGATATCATTCCGATCTATTTGAAGACTTTATTACTTGTTGAATAATGCTTATATTTCTTTAGCTTCATTATAATATTTGAAACAGCTCATTGACTTGTGGTTAACCGCACGGTGACTGTTGAAATCGAATATGACTAAGTTTTTTCGGCTAGTACTTACTGGTTTATTATTTTAGCAATATTTATCGTCGTATTGCAGATTAATACTCTTTTGGCTGGATATATATTTTGACCACACCAACTGGTATTGGTAAAGGCTCTCTAAATTCTTCGAAAACTTATAGCAAATTTGCATTTTATCCTCAAGAGTGCTAAGTAATTTCATACAAATTTTAACTTAATGTCTTAGGCTAGCTGGTATAATTTACCAATTAATGATGATTTTAAATCATAAATATTTAATAAACTCATGAATTCGAATTAGTTTCAGGTTTTAAGTTAGTGTTTTCCTTGTTTTGGTGTGGTGAAGAATGTTGTGTTTCACTAGGGGGTAAAATTTGTTTAACCTACATGCCTTGAAACCCTCGCAATGCTCGAGATTCCACATTTGGAACCAGGTACTCGTGTATTTATGTATAGTAGTGTGACTACTTGAAAAAAAAAAAAAATCAAAATACTCAATAAAATAATTTGATTTGTACTCTGTATCGTCCACAATCTTATTAAAAGAAACTCATTCCAAATATAAAAGCGGCCCAAATACTACATATTGACGTTGTGAGATTACACAAAGACTCCAAAATGGTAACCGGACATGATGCGCGGCGCCGGACCGTCGTACTGATAAAATTATACGCGTATGCGTCGCGAGCGTGACGCATATCGGCGTCAAAGTCAAGTGCCCACAAATGGATTGGGAGACGAGCGATCTTAAATTAGGTTTTCAGTGTTGAATTCTTTAGCCCATTGTACCTATACTTTGAACCACAAAATAGGTCCTAAAGAAGTTACCAATAATACTGCTATCACAACTGGTAAAATGTAAATAGTACCAAACTTAAATGATAAAATGAAAAATCATTAATCAAAGATTTTCATGGAACACTTAGTTTTCTGAACCAATTATATGTATACAATATTCCTGGGTGCATACATGTACTAATTACTCAAATAGATATTTGTTTGAAACTACAAATTTTATATGTAGAAAAGCTAACATTAAACACATGTGAATCATTGTGACATTATTATGGCCATTCTGATTGTTTTTTTTTTTATCTAGATATATGTACATACGTAAGCGGTTATTAGCAATGTAGGCATGGTACTTATTATGCGAAGTCTAGTGATTACTGCAATCAGGTTTTTAATATAGTTAATCAGGTCTACTTGGGACACTTGATACACTTAAGAGTACAAATTTAGGTACATTAGATTAATGCCAAACGAGTTTCCTTATGTGGGTATTGCGAGCAGTAGTAGAGGTTTGGCGTTGAAGCAATCATTTTAAAAGCGATAACGATCGAAAATGTAAATATACGTATTAGAACCAGGCTCAGTAGCCGAATGGCATTTTTGCGAAACGAAACGCCGCAGAAATGTAGTCTGGCTCTGTCGCGCCATTATGCAAGAGCGATAGAGATAGATAGCTACGAAAGAGATATTATTGTGAGCGTTTCGTGAGCGTTTGTGCATTCGGCTACGCACTCTGAGGCGTAATTTGTAGATAGTAATCTGATGCAAAAATAAAGTAACTCAATAAAATGATCATTGATCATTACGTATCTTATTAATCTTATTATTTAAAAATATAAAGTCAGAAAACACTAGACGAGTTTTTATCGCATGTGTCTAGTAGTCATACCAAGCTATAATATGTAGGTAACGATTATAACAGTCCGCCGGTGCAAATGACAAAACTCTATTTACATATTTCCACAGCAAGACCAAAGTATGTTTCTGATCCCACTTCTGATGCCACATAATTATTTACAGCTGCGCTACCACGCTTTATTGTCTACATAATACTTATAGACGTTAAGCAACGACGACACATTGTTACGCTTCGAACTAATTTTAAATATCGTCGAGTATAAAATCCAGAGATGTGAAGAGTTTAAAACGGTTTCGTCTTTATGCGAGACGTCAAATGATGGCGCGAATATTTTGGCACGTCGCCATCTTGCCGCTACGTAGTAACGGCTGCGTTCAAGATAAAAAATACGAAATATATGTTATTATCTTCTAAATAGCCACAGTGTTAAAATACCTAATCGTCTAGAAATCGAATCAGTGCATTAAGACTTATGTATTACAGAGAATAACTCTGATGGAATTTTATCTCACTAACTTACCATATACCTAAGTGCTACTACATCAATCATCATGTACCTAAGGTGATTAACACACTGGCAGCGTAAACCACATTAGTGTTAAATTCGCGAACTGTGTACGTACATATATACAAAAGTTGTAAACAAACTTGAATTCCTGAAATATCCCGACGACTAAGCGTGACATTTGCCTTAGCAGGAAACAATATCGTGCCAATTTATATAATTTTGTATAATCTATTAGCTATAGCATTCATAATTACGTAACGGAACATGAATTAGCTTTTTCCTTGCCAACTATTCGTCAGTGAGCCCGAGGAACCCACGTGTTCCTTCATTTGGCCTACGCGACGCAGAACACTCGATTGATAACTACCAAACCAAATGTTTACAGAATTATTGTAAACTGACATGACGTAATGTTTATCTATTCCCGGCATATTTTTTTTTTAATAATACAAACCACATGACGTCACATTCGCTGTAAACAAGGGTAGCCATACCTAGTCAGCTGTTGACGTACGTCCATTCAAGATCGTTCTAAATTTGAACTTCAATTCAGACATGTTGAGCGGGAAAATTTTGTTTTTAATAATAAGACTTTCGGGATAAATACGTATAGACTTAGGCACTTTTAATTTACAAATAGGGAACTTGACTGTAGTTATATAAAATAAACGACTTTACGATACAATTAAGTGCGTAAGAAACTCGTGTCGATTTAAAACTCTCATTTCGGTCGTGTTTTAATTTATCGCCACTCGTTTCGAATTCCCTATTCGCACTAGTGCGAGAAGTGTTTCATTATATGTCAGGTCTAGACATCGGAGGGCCATCGGTACTGAAAAACGTCGTACGATACACGTGCGAAAAGGAAATTCGTAACTAGTGTAGATTTAAAACACTCCCTTCGGTCATGTTTTAATTTATCGCCACTCGTTTCGAACTTCCTTTTTTTCGTACTTGCATCGTAATGTACTATTATACCATGCACGAAATATAGACGAATTTATCAATGACGGGTCCAACTCCTTTTGCTTTTTTCCAAATCTTAATTCTGAAAGCTTGAATTTTCAGTTGGTTCATTCCGCTATTTTTTTCGTTTATCATTCTACATGTCGACAGATAGTTTGATCTAACTATAAACAAACACATACTAAACAACTAGATATGCGTGTGTAAATCCAGTCTCAACGACGTTTACGTGGCAGTAATTTTCTGTGCAACAAATAGGTCAAGGTGTAAAATTTCGTAACCGGCCGCTACGTCATCGAAAAATGACTAAGATGACGTCAAATGCTTGGAAAGAATACTTTTTCTTACATTTATTTAGTCTCAAATGGTCATGGCCTAGTTGGCATAGTGTAATGAATTTTCCCAGTACCTATGCTAATACAAGGTTAATTGCTAACAGTGTTGTTATTACCGAACCCGGGATTCAAGGTCGCTAATATTTACCTTTATAGTATTAGTTTGGGTATACATACATAGAAGTATATGCATACCATTGCCGGAGTCTAAGGGTGCCTTTCTACCAGAGTTGCGCTACGTAAAAATGTGTTTGATATTCATGAACGGGTTCGCCTAAGCCCTAAGCTGATTGTTGGTGGTGGATATCAAACACATCCACGTACAGAGCATCTCTGGTGGAAAGGCACCCTTAGTGCGTTTTACATTATCCGATCCGATATCAGATGAAGGACCGATACCCTATACAAAAAGTGCCCTATAAGAACAGGGTACATAACTCTTCATTAAATATTCTAATTTTACGACCTATGATATCAATAAATGTTTAGTTATTAGTAATGCTTCATATTAGGTATTACTGAATTATTAATTTATTATTCATCAACTCGTCAAGAAACTGCGGTCCGATTTTTGAGTCTCACGCGTTCGAATTCAGAAAATTGTCACTGAAAATAATAAGCAAGTCACCGTTTTCAACTGGTATTTCAGTGACAAAATCCCGTATGCGAGATTCAAAAATCGCCCTCTGATCGGTAGCGTATCTAATTCTGTCAATTCCGCGAGCACCTGAGCAAAATAACCGTGGACAGTTCGCGCACCAACACAATTAAAGTCTTTGTTCCAACGAATTTACGACTCCTGCGCGTACGCATTGCGCAAACCAAAATCGATTGTGGCCGACATGCTGTGCAAATATTTAATTGCCAGTTCACTTGAGGAGAATTTACGATCTTAAACACTGAATTCTTTGACGTAACGTGTTACCATATGCGAACTTAATCCATTGTTAACCATTTATTGTGGCGTTTCGAAGTCGTTGCTGATTTCGAGATTATTGTCGAAATCGAATCATGTGGCAATTCTACCAAAACTGTGTACAATCAACAGCAGACGCCGCTAAGCGGGTGTGTTCAAAATATCCTGGACACGCCCTTATTTTCCTAAAAATGTAGTGAGTCAATATAATTTTAAACATCTCGCCTGCTTAGCGACTTCTGCTGCTGACTGTACCTACGGTACACGTTATCGGTCAAATTGTATGCCGATTTAGGGCCAGTTGCATCAAACACAGTTAACAGACACATCATCGTCACGCGACAGAGTTCTATGGACTTTATCGGCTTACGATATAATTGTTAAGTTAACAGTTATTTATCGTTAGAAGTTTGGTGATATCAGGAAGCGCAAAAGATATTTCCAACTAATTTCAACGTAGCTAAAGACTAATTTAGCTCAATTGTAATCTCTTGCCAAAACGACCTCGTAATTTAATCACGACGACATAAACAACAGTATTTAGCGAAGGTGGGATGACATCGAAAGACTATACGTATACACCGGCCGCTTGGCAAATTTCTTCGAGCTTCGAGCTGTCGAGAGAAAGTCATTTGTATCGATGGCTTGGCTTGGCGCCGTCCTTGGCGAGCTGTAGAGACGCGACAAGTCGCATTCCTTCTTCTCGGGTTGAGTGAGACGGGTGACAGCTCATGTCTCGAGATCTGTTGTATTTTGGATGTGTTTCGGAAAAGTGCACTCAAGGCTTCTATGGACGATGCAACCTGGCATGCGATTTTAGGTATTTAATCTACCAATCTAGGGGAAGGTGCAACTAATAAACACTTATGACGTTTAAAAACTTTTTATATTCAAAGCAATACACTTTATTTTAATAATAAATCAAACGCAAATAGCCTATGCTTCGCCCCGGAAAATCTAGAATAAAAAGCCCGCTCTCAAGCCTTCGTCGACCTATATATTCACGCTTCATTCTACCCCTTCTCCCTAACTAGTCGAAGCAGTTTCCGTTGCCACCAGGTAGATGGCGCCTTCCGAGCCGTCGCGTTATGTTGACATTTAGTGTAGTTTGGCGCGCCGTCGCTAGGTGGCGCCGCTGCTACACTCGGTTGCCAACACGGCTGTCCTGCATGGCTCCTGCCCACAGGAGCCTCACGAGTTAAGATACATGCTGAAACATACACATAAAATAAGAATGTGGACTAATACCTTCACAGCATCAATTCGGAATTGGCCTTGTTAATACATCTGACATATGACATGGCTGTTTATTCATACTTAACTGATAGCCACAGAGTATGTAACCTTTATAGGCCGCCTATGTTTAAAGAGGTTTCCTCACTTAAACACGTCCGCCTTTGTATTGCATCGGTTGATACCCACTTAAAGGCTTGCAAAGCAACCATTAAGATTTTACGTGTATCCAACTCGATTTCTGCCAATTAGTCTCCACTGTGGCTTCAGATAAAGTTTAGACTACAGCACATGTCACATATAATACAAATTTTAAATCTTGAAGCATTTATCTTAACTCTGAACTCTATTAAGAATTTAATTTGAAACTGTAATAATTGTATTAATATTTATTTCATAATTACATGCATATTTGTAAAATAAATTAAAGAAAAAAAAATATACTGACTCTGTAGACAAGTACAACTATTAATTTTTATAAGAAAATAAAGTAAATAAATCAATGCAAGGTTGTTTTATTCATAACCTTACCTTGCCAACATGACATAAACCAATTGATTGATATTAGTCAATATCCCAGTCATCAATATTGATCCACCGTTTCATATTTTCAGCCGCAGTTACTCCAGTATACTTTTTGTGACTCCTTTCGCTCCCAATTACCTCCGTCACCTCATACCTATCGTTTCCTATAACCTTGCTAACTTGAAACGGACCCTTGTATACAGGCAACAACTTTTTGCTTTTACCATCATTACTGTGACTTTGAATGGTAACCATAACCAGGTCGCCCTCACTATATTGCGATGCTTTATTTCGAGATCGGTCAAACCGCTCTTTCTGATGCTGTGCATTGGACTTAATATTAATGTTTACATTCTCACGCAACTTTGTCACGTCTATCAGGCTGTCATCGTATTATGGCGCTAAACTATCACTATCGGTGCGTAACCTATATCCGAAGAAAACTTCACTAGGGACTGCATGTATAGTTTTATGTATGGTACTATTTAAACCTTGCTGTAACACTTTTACATACTGATCCCATCTGTCATCGGTTGTATTGGCACCTAATGTTTTCAACGCATCAAGGATTGTTTTGTTGAAGCGTTCGACCTGGCCATTCGAGCGAGGCATGCCAGTTGCCACCGTATGCAAATGTATATTCTTATTATTGCAATATTGACTAAACTCGTTCGAAGTAAAACTACTACCGGCGTCGGTTATGACCCGTTTGGGATTACCAAAGGTTTTTGACAGGTTTTCAAGTTCTTTAATAACGCACGAGGTTTTAGTTGATTTTACCGCAAAGATAAACACAAACTTTGTGAAAGCGTCTACGGCTACTAATAAATATTGATTTTTATTTTTAGTTTTAACAAAAGGCCCCAAATGATCAAGATGAAGTGTGTGGTACGGTCTTGCATGTTTCGGTAACGGATACAGCTCGCCTTCTTTACCGCCCCCCTTTTTTTTGTAATATATACAGTTGATGCAATTTTTTATATATTTTTTTAAAATATGTCTCATCCTAGGAAACCAATACTGTGAGCTTATACGCTCGATGGTTTTGTCCACAGAAAAATGACCCAAATCGTCGTGGTTACATCTGATGATCTGCCAAATGCAGTTTTTTGGAACCACCCAACGACGACCTTGGGACGTCCTTCTGTAAACTTTTCCTCCTAAAACCTCATAGTTGGCAAACACGTCTTTATTGTTATCGGCATCTCCTGACTCAATTATCGTCCTAATACGTTTTAACTCGGGATCTTGTAATTGAACCGTTAATAACCAATCCGCTTCGGTTATCGATAAAACCATTTCAGTCTCAGATTTTTCTCCGGACGGCACGGGGTTACGACTTAATGCGTCTACGTGTTGCATTCGTGTTCCTTCTCTGTGTACGATTTCGAACGTAAACTCTTGTGTCGATAAAACCCACCGTGCTATCCGGGGAATAATCTCCTTCTTAGTCAGGGCATATCGAACTGCGTTACAATCTGTAACGATCTTAAATGGTGTTCCTAATAGATACAAACGGAATTTCCTAAGGGAGCAGACAATGGCTAACAGTTCCAATTCAAATGAATGGTATTTCTTTTCCTCATTTGTGGTTTGCCGACTATAGTAATGCACTGGCTTTTCACCCTCCTCTGTAACCTGCATCAAAATTCCGGCAAGCCCTTCTCTACTAGCGTCCGTATAAAGCACGTTTTCTTTATTTGGGTCATATATCGATAACACACTATCTGATGTCAGTTTATGCTTTAATATCTGGAAAGCTTGTTCGTGAACAGCCTCCCATACCCATGCCGCATCCTTCTTCAACAATCTCGTCAATGGGGCAGAAATCATAGCGCAATTTTTTATAAATTTTCTAAAATAGCTTATGAGGCCCAAGAATTGTCGAAGTTGGTGTACGGTTTTTGGGACAGGGAAATTCCCTACTGCTTCTAATTTGGATTGATTTGGCATGACACAATTAGGCTTGATTTTATATCCTAAAAACTCAATTTCAGATTTGAAAAAGTGGCATTTTTTTAAGTTCAGTGTCAATCCATTTTCGCGAAATATTTTTAAAACTCGTTCAAGCAATTCTAGATTTTCTTCAACCGTTTCTGTAACCAAATACACATCGTCTAGGTACAAAATCACATTTTCAAATCTAAGATTACCTAGGACTTTATTCATCATTTCTTGGAACACTGACGGGGCGTTGACTAAGCCAAACGGAACACGTAGGAAGGAATAATGTCCGTCGTCCGTGATAAAAGCTACTTTATCTACTGAATCTGGGTGCATAGGAATTTGGTAATACCCGCTCTTTAAGTCTAAGCTAGTGAAACATTTATGACCCTGAAGCCTATCAACAAGGTCCTCTATCCGCGGCATAGGATATTGTTTTTTAACCGTGACTTTATTAAGCAACCTATAATCAATGCACAGCCTTTTTTCCCCGTTTTTCTTACTAACCAGCAACGCGGGACTAGCATATGGAGAGTTACTTTCACAAATGATCTTGTTTTCTAAAAGCTCATTAACCATATCTCTGATAATCTTTCTGTCACTATGAGATGCTCGAAAGGGTCTGCATTGAATAGGTTGCGGGTTAGTAACTTCGATAGACATTTCATGATTGACTACCTTCCCTAACTCTTTAACGTTAGATGCAACGCAATCTCTATAAGTCCTAAAAAGCGCCGTTAATTCGCTTTGATGAGAGTCCGCGTCCAATTCAACATCTACTATCTTGTTACAAAACTCCGTATATGTTATAGCGTAATCAAACAAGAGACGTTCGCCCACCCGCGAATATACCAAGTCAGGTCGCTCGGTCACGTTACGCCCAATCAGCATTTCATAATCGGCTAAATCGTTCATTATGTAGAACTCGACACCCTTCAAACACACCGAATCCAATTTCAAATCAAGTACCGCCTTCTGTTGAACATACTCGGAAATACTCTTTTTGTAGCCTTGAAGCAAGACGGGGAAAGGCAAGGAAATACCTTTGAGAGAGTATTTGTCAATCAACGTCTGTGATATTAATGAACAACTACTCCCCATATCTATGAATGCATCACAGTAGTAAGTGTCATTAACTTGAATGTTTTTAATAAACTTATCGCGAGAATCAGATGACGAAATTAATTTAGTCTCTTCTTGTTTTTCTATTTTTGTCGCATTCTTTTTATGAAAACATGCGGCCTCGTCGTGCCCCCGTTTGCCACAAAATTCGCATTTCCGATTTAATTTGTCACAATTTGTTTTCTTATGGTTACCGCCACATACGTAACACTCAATTGGTTTTCGTTGTGTTTGATTATTCGTCTGATTGTTATTGGAAGGAACGGACTGACCTGTAGGTAACTTCGCGGACGAACTAGGCTGGGAACTAGTGGCATGTCCACCTGTCTTGCCTTGTCCCTCGCGTACGTTTGAATTGAATTGTTTCGAGGTTCGGGATTTAAAAGTACGTCCATGAAGGAAACTTGCCAAACTATCGCACGTTGTGAAATTGCTTGCTTCGATTGACGCGCCTATCCCACAATCGCCTATATTGCCAACAATTATAGATACGACGTCCATCTCCGAGAAATTTAATGACAAACGATCAATTTTACTTTTCTGTTCGAAATAAAACTCATACAATGACTGGTTATCTGTCGGTTTCTTTTCTACTACTTCCTTTAAAAGTTGAAACATATCGCGCCTTATTTGAAAACTAGAAGCTAACCTGCGACTCCAGTCCGCCCAACTCCACGAAGGCCATTCTTTTTCTGTACGCAATAAAGAATCGTACCAGGTTTTAGCGGACCCTTTTAATTTGCTAAGCGCTTGAAATTTAACCACACCGTCAGACCATGAAAAAGTTTCAGCGTAAGACTGAATAATATTAAGCCAAGCACCTATATCATCTCGCAAAGGGTCAAATTCCGGTATGATGTTGTTCACCACAGTAGAAGCTTTGTCTGTACTCACAGTTGAGGTATCAGCCTTACGTGATACCTTTGTTTTCTTCTTTTCCTTTCTTTTCTGTTTCGGTGGAGGTGACGGAGTCCTTGTCCGACCACTGCTGCTACTCGAAGTCGAAGTGGAACGCGCACGCACGTGCTTGGCGCGTTTCCGTTTTCCCATTGCGGGCGTTGATTATCCCCAGTTCTGATTTAATCTACCAATCTAGGGGAAGGTGCAACTAATAAACACTTATGACGTTTAAAAACTTTTTATATTCAAAGCAATACACTTTATTTTAATAATAAATCAAACGCAAATAGCCTATGCTTCGCCCCGGAAAATCTAGAATAAAAAGCCCGCTCTCAAGCCTTCGTCGACCTATATATTCACGCTTCATTCTACCCCTTCTCCCTAACTAGTCGAAGCAGTTTCCGTTGCCACCAGGTAGATGGCGCCTTCCGAGCCGTCGCGTTATGTTGACATTTAGTGTAGTTTGGCGCGCCGTCGCTAGGTGGCGCCGCTGCTACACTCGGTTGCCAACAGGTAACTGCTGGATAATTAGGAGCAACGAGTTGGAGTGCCTACAGTGGCTACAGTTTATTGCAAATTGAAAAATCCAGGTTATTTTTTATTTCTTTTTCAGGATCATATTTAAGTATTTATTTGATCGTCCTGGTGCAAAGACATCTTGCGCTACTCAACAATGTATACCTATCTGAGTGCAAGTATCGCATTCTTAACTATTTACCCGATGCGTCATGAATACTGGCTTACCATCAATTACAACTCTAAAATACAGACGTAATCTCAAAGAAAACAGAATTGCTTCTCCCTAGTGCCTGCCATTCTCAATATTTACACGTTTATTTTAGCACCGTACTGGCTTTGGCAACCGCCCGCAGATTTTTACTGTTTTTACGTTGAATTCTCGCGCGTTTTCTTATAAATCGAACAAGACACATTCATTTTGACTGGTAAAAATACTAAAAATACGTAAGCGTCTGAAGTGGTCAAGAAATAGACGCAGGAAGTAAGAATGATGTTTATTTACAAAGTAGGGCTGAAGCTATGACGTTATGGCTGACGATAAGCTCAATGGATAAAGTAAATCCGATTGATGGAGGTTATTTATGTAGATAACTAATAAGAATATAACTTTATAGTTATTTTAATGTCGTGTTTCCTTTAAGATTTTATACCGTTCGGCGATGCTACGTCAGTCACTATAAAGAAACTTGCCTTTCTTGTTACCTACCGAAAATGTATAGAAATACGGTAACAAAAAAGGAACGTTTCATACAAACTATCTAGGATATTTTGGGATCTAGTAGATCTTGTCAGCAGCATCATGATACTTTTCCAGTCTACAATTTTTTACCAAGATCGAATTGCTTACAATTAAAAATTGCATTTTTTCAAACATTAAAAAAAAACAGGTGTTAGTTATTTTCACCTAGAAAATGTTGATTTCGCGCGGTTTTCTATTGATAAACTTAATTTATTTGGCAGGCATTTTGTAAGGATTTTAGGACGATTTTTACGACGTACCCCTTTTTACCCGACTGCCCAAATGTTATCCTTATCCCTACTAAAATGTGTTTTTATCCCCAGGATCACCGGTGGAGAACTGTTCGAGCGAGTGATAGATGAAGACTTCGTGCTGACGGAGAGAGCGTGCACCGTCTTCATGCGGCAGATCTGCGAGGGCATAGAGTTTGTTCACAGACAGAACATACTCCACCTGGATATGAAGGTTGGTTCAAATAATCTAGAACTTTTAAGAAATCCACATAATATAGAAACCAAGCCAATTAGAATAAAATGAATTTACAATTCATCCCCAATTTTTTTTTCCTCAGTCACCCGTCGACCACGAATGCTGTAGTGTTCGAAACGTCGGGATGAATTGTAAATGCATTATACGCGATTTAATCCGTTTCCATAGTTTTATTTCATGAGTAGGTAACTATCGCGGTAACCGAAGACAATATTAAGCCAATTAATTAATTGATAAATTCGCCATACAATTTTGCAGCTCATTGTACCTACCTACAGTATCTATCAAAACGAAAACCATTAGTGCTATCAAAACCATTGTCAACTTGTGTTTCTTGGTAGAAGAAAGTTTTCATTTAACGCCGTTTTTCTTTTAACAAATTGGTTTGCCAGACTATGACGCCATATGGTTCTTATAAAAAATTAAAACAACATTGTCGTAAGTCCTTAGACGCAAAACAAGATATTAAACAATTTTATCAAAAGCTGAATTACATTCCATTCGCATTAATTCTTGGCCAGTAGCCTTACCATGACTTTTTTGAGTTAAAAAATACGTTACGTTTTCAGTGAGAGTTACGGAAAATGTATGGAAAAACTGAACAGCGCTCCAAGCGGAAACGCTCACGTACTAAAATTTTCATCGGTACCATAAGTTATTAACGTATTTACTCCGAGTTTTCAATACGTTCCTAACTTAACAGCTAAGGCGCTCTCTTTCTAACTGTATGAAGTCAATAGAACCAGAACTATTTGACAGTCTCTAGTGAAAACTCAATACTTTACGTGAGTAATCATTGACAGTCACTAGCGTAAAAGTAAACCACCAATTCACTGTGATGTGTCATTACTGTCAAATTATATAACAATCCCACAACATTTTCTCGATTATATTTGCAATTTTAAATACAATTATGACTAATATGTATTAATTTATAATATTACGTGAAATTCAAGAACAGCTTAAATGTAGCAGTTAGTCAGTAGTTCGATAAAAAGATAAACCAGTGATGAAACCAGTGTTTGATACTTTTACAAAGGTAATGAGTTAGGTATATTTATTCATCATTTTGTACTGTTTAGCTACAGTTGAGATGATTATATTGGTTGCTTTCAGAAAAAGAAGATATTATTGAAAACAATATTTCCATGCCAGCCGTATGGTATTCAGCAAACCCAACGTAGAAGATTGTTCAAATTGATAATGAATGAGGCAGTTAAATAAGAATCAACTGATTACCTACAGCAGCAGGCAGTACCAATTCATGGGCATGTTAGTTCCTCAATGCACAATACTTGTACCTGTTGTCACCATAACATCTCGTGGGTATATATTAGAAGTGAACCAAAGGAAAAAACTTCAAAAAAATTATCCTATTACTGAAATAAAGTATCTCATTCTGTGACTTTGTTTATTTTGTAATATTCTTGAGTAACAGGCTAAGTATTTAATAAATTGATGTGAAACGAAAACTAAAAACCTAAAATTCAGCGTTTTCGTACATATCAAACATCAATTACAACGATATCGACATAGGTAACGACAAAGTCTAAGGTAAGGTATAGAACTTTTGAAGGCGATAAGCCATTATGCGGTGTATATGAAGATTATAATTTGATACAAAAGTGAGTAGAAAAAGCATTTTGAAACAAGTAAAAATTGTATCTAATTTTTTGGTAGGGCACGTAGCCAAATGCACAAACGATTATGATTAACATCGTTATCGTAGCTTAGCTATCTCTATCACTTTTCCGTATTGACATGACAGAGCTAGACTGAATTTCGATCGGCGTTTAGCGCATAGATTTAAAAGTCCATGGTTCAGCGTCAACGATTGACATTTCAGCTAAGTCCTAGTGTCAAAGTTGACAAAGCTAATTTTTTTTTAATTTATTGGGAGCATTGGCAACTTGGCAATCAGCACAAACATACAATATTTAATACAACATACAGCAGAAGAAACAATTACAGGAATAACAATTACTTTGTTAATCATAAAAGTAATATTGCACATATTGAAATGCTAAACTTATGACTATTTAGTAACTACACAATACAATGTTTTATGAATGAAAAGAAGTATTTTTGAACAATTACAAATTATTTACAAAGCGCCAATAGTGTGCATAATAAATTCATAAATTATAGGGTTTATGCCTACAGCCTTCAAGTTCATTTCCCGGTTCTTTGCTTGGCGGAAAATCCCAACAAACCCCAATAGGGATAGGGGTAGGGTTAGGGATAGGGATAGGGGTAATCGGTCGGCAATCGGTAATTGTAAGCGATAATGCGAGAAACTACTTTAGCTATGTGAGTTCTGTTGTACAATATGTAATTTCCTCAGTGTATATAGAATACATACCTACTCGTACCTACTACCTACGCTGTGGTTGCTGTGTAACATTTGTACAACCACTGCAAGCATTTCTTTTTTAAAAACAATAGTAATATGAGTAATTGAAAAAAACGCAGACAAACGTCTGCATAGAAACCTACGGATCCAAATGAAAATTTTATTATTTGTATATGTTTGAATAAGAATTCTTTTAGTACGCGAGCGAAACCGCGGGCAAAAGCTAATTCTATATAAGATGCTATGTACCCTTTTTCTGTAAAAAATATTTCTATTTCTTTACTACTCAAGAACATCACAAATAAACAAAGTCAATTAATGAAATACTTTATTTTAGTAACAGGATTATTTTTTGGAGTTGAGGTTTTTTCCTTTATTGGAGCACTTCTATACATATACCTGTGATGATCATGGCCAATAATACCATTAAGTGCATCGCGGAACAAAAACACCTATAAATTGGTACTGCTCCCCTCTGCTGCCCTAAGGTTTTGAGTAGCGTAACTGCCAGAGTGCCACAGTATTAATATCAATTGAACCATCTTCCATGTTGACTGAATACCATACGGGTTTGTTCGGAAATATTGATTTCAATCATAGCTTCCGTCATCTTTCTGAAACCAAAAACTGCTTTGAGCATTATAATCATCTCAATTGTAAATAGTACAATATGATGGCCAAAAATAACTCATTACCTTATTTGATTTGTTCACTGGTTTATCTTTTTATTCAATTTTAGCTAATCTTGAATTTCACGTAATATTATAAATTAATGCAATATGTTAGTCATAATTTTATTTAAAACTGCAAATATAATTGTGAAAATTCCGTGTGATTTTTGTATAACTTGACAGAAATGTCACGTCAGAATGACTTTGCCTATGGTTTGAGGCCTACTACCGAATACCGAAGTTATCGACATGTGGACATGAGTCTCTTTTACTCTTATCAGTATAAAGTGAAAGAGGAAGAATCCCTCAGTGCGTATGTTTCGAAATTTGCAGTAGACCAGTGTTTTTCAAACTTTATGGTGCCACGGCCCATTATGACCTCTCAAATTTTTTCGCGACCCCCATACCTCGTTTCTAATAGTACCTATAACTTACTGCTGAAAGATGTAATAAATTTTATTACATCTTTCAGCACATCGAATCGAATCGAATTTACAAATTTTATAAATAAAAGTTGTAAATTCGATCAAATCTTCGCAAACTCGTCTATTGCGAATAGTACCTATGCGTAGATATGGGTGTACTTTATCACTTATCACTCAGGGGTGAGATAGTGTGGCGGTCAGACCTTTGCGGTTAGATGTCTGATGATTCGAAGAGTTTTCATCTGACGCCTGACATGTGCTAAAAACAGTTGATTATTTTTCCTTGTCACAAATGTTTATTGTATTTATTATTTAATTATAGGAGTTTGGCAATAACTATTAGTTTATATTATCTGCCCATAATATCTCCTATATTGGTGACCCCGTTTAGAACAGTAACTCGAAATTTAATTTAAAATGTCGGAAGATACCGAAACCGTAACTGAAAAATATGTAGTGTGTAAAGTGTCTGTACGCACGCCGCCGTTTTGCGTAATACCCATTCAAATTCACAGCCGCCCGCACCAGAGCAAGTTAACCAAGAATTGCCTGCACCTCCTCCTTCCAACCCGCAGCCAAACCATGAACTGACAATGGCAAAAAGGACTCGAAGTGGCCGAAATGTACACTTCCCGCCTCATCTTCTCGACTATCGACCGTAGTAACGGTCTCGGTGGGGGAGTAGTGTGGCGGTCAGACCTTTGCGGTTAGATGTCTGATGATTCGAAGAGTTTTCATCTGACGCCTGACATGTGCTAAAAACAGTTGATTATTTTTCCTTGTCACAAATGTTTATTGTATTTATTATTTAATTATAGGAGTTTGGCAATAACTATTAGTTTATATTATCTGCCCATAATATCTCCTATAATGGCTTTCGAGAGGAAGGGTTTTGACACGCGTTATAGAGCTTCAATCAGAATTATTAATCTTTTTACAATATTGTTGCTGATTATGTTACGATATTGAAAGTAGCATATCTTGCCGGTATCTTTGACCACTTAAATATTATGATCGCAAGTCTGCAAAGAAAGGGACGAAAGCATAATTAGAGAAAAAGATAAAGTTAACGGATTTCTAGCAAAAATTGAGTTGTGGACTACATTTTTACACAGCATGCAGTTTGCGTATGCGTATGCAGTTTGATTATTTCCCTTGCATGGCTAAAAGCATTCAAGAAATATCATCAGATATGGTGGAGAGCTTGCAATGTTTAAAAAACCAACTCCAAAGTTATTTCTCAACTGAAACATTGATTGGTGATGGAAAGTTGGATTTTGAATATTTTTTTTAATATTAAGTCCGTTGAGCTGGCCGATCTCAACGCCTCGGTGAAAGAAGCACCATTTCAATTGATGCGTTCTAGGTTAAAAGAATGGCTTTATTTAGTAAAAGAAGCCCTTAAAGTTTTGATCCCATTTGCTACTTCATATTTATGCGAGTTGACGTTTTCAACAAATAAACACAATTTATTTATTTATCATAAAATTAGTTTTTTAAGGTTAACCTTTTAATTTTCAAGAATTTGACTTTTTTAAGTTAAAAAAAACATAACCAGTTTATCTTAAAGCTGAACTTCGCGACCCCCTTGGATAGATGCCGCGACCCCCCTGGGGGTCGCGACCCACACTTTGAAAAACACTGCAGTAGACCCTATATTGACAGATTTCGATAGGTAAATTACATTTACTTATGATTTTAGTTCCATCGCGTAAACACCAGAGGCGTAGCATTCGCCTATAGTTCTTTCTCCGTTTATTGATAAACTTAGAAAGGGATAGAAGCAGCTTCTTTGGCGTGAAGTTAGGCACAATATATTGTAAACAAACGTAAACTCACTTACTTTCTGAGTAAAGTAATACGGCTCTCACTTGGGCAGCCCATGGTAACGGTACAGAACTCAAGTGTCACCCGCTCACATGTTTCAAGACGCATGCGCTCACATATGGTACTATAACAAGAGTGCCATTGTGCCACCTATGTTATGTATTAATTATTCCTACCCGTCCGATCTCAACAATGTGTGTCTGATTGCATGGCCCAAGTCCAAAGTCTTAAATCAAAATGGCGGAAATCCAAAGCGCGGGAGGTTTATGATTGTCAGTCCGCCATAATTGTTTGTTCAACGTACTGCGTTATTTCTGATGCCTCTTCGCGAAAATACGAAATGTCGTTTAATTTTAAACGTTATGACGTTGAAACTATGATTCGGTATTCAATTATTTTGGGTTGGAGCCATCATTACAGCTGCAAATAGCTTAAAACGAGTAATTCATTTGTTTTTAAACTACCAACATAATAAATTGTCATTATTCAGTATGCAGAGGCGTTCTTGCGAATACGAATCATCAAGGATGTTTATGATGGTTGCGCTTTTAGCGTATGTCGGCTCATGTGTCACTCTCGCAACACCTCGCATGCACTTAGTATTATTTCTACTTTAATGGTACGATTTACGATGCTATCAATGATAGTTTAGACGAAAAATGCATGAGAGACTAATGTTCATTGGTGAAAACCTCCAGCAGCGGCTGGTCCATACAAGCCGATTCCCACCGGCTTGCCTAAAATTGATTACTAGTAAAATACCTAATGTTGGTTTCTTTTTGCTCAGTGTTGCCTAGCAGAAATTTTCACCAGCCGCCACTAACCTACGGTATCTCATTTCAGAATTGACCAAAGTAACTAAAATCAGTTTAGAAAAAAATCAAATAAATAAATAAATATTATAGGACATTCTTACACAGATTGACTGAGCCCCACGGTAAGCTCGAGAAGGCTTGTGTTGTGGGTGCTCTGGCAACGATATATATAATATACAAATACTTATACACATAGAAAACATCCATGACTCAGGAACAAATATTTGTGCTCATCACACAAATGAATGCCCTTACCAGGATTCGAACCCGGGACCGCGGCGTAGCAGGCAGGGTCACTACGCGCTAGATAAACTTCAATAAGCAGGTGCCTAGGTTCAAATAGGTACACATAAGTATGACGCCTGAATCTTAAGTAATACAAAGACACCCTTAAATAACGATAAAATCCATTCCCTTCCAGCCCGAGAACATTCTCTGCCTGACCAAATCCGGCAACCGCATCAAAATCATCGACTTCGGCCTCGCGCGCTTCTTCGACCCGGAGAAGAAGCTGCAGGTTCTGTTCGGCACGCCCGAGTTCGTGGCGCCCGAGGTCGTCAACTTCGACCAGATCGGATACGGCACCGACATGTGGTCCGTCGGCGTCATCTGTTATGTGCTGTGAGTTATAACTTATATTGACCGGGATATATACTGTGATTAACTTTTGACGCCCGAGTTCGTGGCGCCCGAGGTCGTCAATTTCGACCAGATCGGATACGGCACCGACATGTGGTCCGTCGGCGTCATCTGTTATGTGCTGTGAGTTATAACTTATATTGACCGGGATATATACTGTGATTAACTTTTGACGCCCGAGTTCGTGGCGCCCGAGTTCGTCAACTTCGACCAGATCGGATACGGCACCGAAATGTGGTCCGTCGGCGTCATCTGTTATGTGTTGTGAGTATTTGTGAGTTATAGCTTATATTGCCCGGGATATATACTGTGATTAACTTTTGGCGCCCGAGGTCGTCAACTTCGAACAGATCGGATACGGCACCGACATGTACTCCGTCGGCGTCATCTGTTATGTGCTGTGAGTATTTGTGAGTTATATCTTACATTGCCCGGGATATATACTGTGATTAACTTTTGACGCCCGAGGTCGTCAACTTCGACCAGGGGGGTTACCATGACGTGCTAAAGCCGTTCAGTTTAGGTTGAGAGAGAGGACGGAGCTATGTACCTGCTATAGCTGTGTCCCTTTCTCTCAACCTAAACTGAACGTCTTTAGTACATCATGGTAACCCCCCGGATCGGATACTGCACCGACATGTGGTCCGTTGCTGCTAATCGCAGTGACCGTTGACGTTCGGTATCGTATCATAGTTATATCTCTATCGCTCCTCTTTCTTGATAAGCGAACTCAGTTAAAAAAGCGACAAATTAGCAAATGCGCGTGTATATTTTTCTTTGCAAATTTTAACTACCTAATAGCCTTTAGGTTTCGGGCTTGATAAATTGTCCTCTGTAGGAGCGTTCAGTGCCTTTTTAACCTTGCTCATTGGCTTTTCTGCGTCGTATTCTCCTTGGCTAGTCTGAATACTCTGAATCTATGTATCAATAACAAATCATAGTCTGGCATGACAATTTCGATGCAACAAAATGTAATGTTTTCAGTTGGTCTGTTGACTGACTCGTTCTCCCGTGCATAATTTTGATTAGGTAGGTACACTATACTTATTAATACATTGTATCAGACTATATTTTGACATTATGTTCTAGTGGTATGGTATTGTTAGTATTAAGTATTAACACGCTTAAGCCGGTAGTTGTTTTGGAACGATCCCCTGGGTCTCTGCCATAAACGCCAGACCGACATCGCTATGCCACATTGATGTTCCGTCGTGAGTCACGTTCAATCTCATTCAGTACGACGGAGCGTGGGTAGTTTGTGCTTGGAGTTTCAATCAAAGGAGTATTTTTATAGTGGGTTTGGAGTAAACAAATTATATCCAGCTGACTCCAGGGCTATACTTTAGTCCACAAATTGCAGACATCTCTCTCTGTTACGCCATTCTTATTACGTCTTCGTTGGTGTAAAAGAAAAAAATCGCCAGTTTTTTTATACCACGTCGGTGGCAAACGGTCACCGGAAAGCGGTCACCGTGACCTATGGACGGTGTCACATGCATGTTGCCTACAATTAGAAACTTGTATATACACTCCTTTTTTGGAAGAACCCCATACTGTATTTAGTTCATAAATTTCGATTTTCGCGGTTACCCGTCTGGTATTCTTAAGTAACTACGTTAATAAAATACCTCATCACTTTAGCTTTTTCAGGTGACAGGCACACATGTAGATAATTTCCGAATTTCTGCAGATATTCGTGGTAGTCTTCCAGCATCGGGAATGTAAACTACACTGCCTTAAGATCTTCTTACTTGACCTGTATTGTCAAAAAATTAACGCAAAAATATGAGTAACAAAATAGGAAACTTTAAGTCATTTTGAGTAACAGGTTAACAGCATTTCTAAAGTTTTTTTTTTTTTAATTTCCAGCTTATCGGGCCTTTCGCCGTTCATGGGTGAAACAGACATAGAAACCATGGCGAACGTCACGGTCGCTAAATACGACTTCGACGACGAAGCGTTCACAGAGATCTCGGAAGACGCGAAGGACTTCATCGGGAAACTGCTCGTAAAAGACAAAGAGTAAGTTATTAAGATTTCATAATTTACAATCATCCTCAAAATATGTATAAAGAACGTTTTATATCAACATCAAATGGAACTCTGAGGGCCTAGCTTAAACCATGTTCGACGTGTTGACTCTCTGCCGCACTTGTAAATTCGTACTTAATTGTGACATAGGCAACGAGCAACGACTAAGTGCGTTTTCACATTATCCGATCCGATATCGGATGTCGGACCGATATCCCATACATTACAGGCGCCATCTTGGATTTTTTCCATTGAAATCCTTCCTACATTCGAAATCGGATCGGATAATGTGAAAACGGACTAACGTGGTTCTCGGTAGGTCCTCTAGACTTGTACATGTCAGATTACAGAGTTCGTAGCCTATTCTCTGCACTTATTATTTTGAGGGTTTGTAAACCTTAGTTTGTTGTGAGAACCACGTTAAAAGATGCTTGCATGAGCATCATATTGTGATTAAAGCATGATGATACTGTGATAAAAAATTAAATTAAGAGACAAATAAAACAAGAATGACTTCGCAACATAACGGCATTTTAGTGCCAAATTTGTTGTGACGTCATTTCCCATTTAATGCCGTTTGGAAAAACGCCCTTTGCTTTTGTTTTCTCGTTGATTACAAATTGAAATGTTGCCAATGCTAATTTTACGTTGAGTTATGAAAACATACGACTTTTGTTTTGTTCTTGAGAATTATCGTCAGTTGAACGACCTAAAGATCATTTCGAATAAATTACGTTCATTTAAATAAGTAACTTAGTCGTAAATTAAATCGGAGATAAAACTTCGAAAGTGTTATACCATTTGATTCCGGTGCTCGTCACTAAAAGCTGCACAAAAGCCAGCCTGTCGATAAAGACCCCTTGTTACTTTATTGCATCCAACACGAAATCTAACAAATCATTCTAATATCGCACCATTTAAACTGTACACGTGCTAACCTTCCTCTATGTATGTAGTTATTTAGTTGCATGGTAGAGACAACAAAATTTATAAATATGGCCGAAATATTCTGTCATTGGACGCGCATATTCAAACGAGTGCAGTTTGAGACCACGGTCGCGATCCATTTTAACCACTGACACAAGTATCGCTAGCGTCCAAAAACATGAATGCGCATCGTCAGGTCAGGCCGGAAAAAGTAGGCTTATTTGATTTTTGGATAAACGTAGTACCCTTTTGTTTCCTTGCACCGCCTCTTCTGTTCCCATCCTTGTCACGCACTCGTGGTGTTGGGGTTAGTAACAAGGGTTCTTGTCGCAGGTTGCGGCCGAGCGCCACGGAGTGCCTGCGCCACCGCTGGCTGGCGCGCCGCGCGCCGCCGCCGCCGCGGCCCGCGCCCGCGCCCGCAGCGGACCACAAGCACGAGCTCGACGTCGCCAAGGACAACCTCAGGATCTTCGTCGAGCGCTGGGGCGAGCACCCCAACTCGCCCTACGTCTTCGACAACCACGCGCACGAGATCACCTGCCTCGCCGACGGCGGCTGCGAGCGATCTTCCATCGGCGGCTGCTCGCCTAGTCCCCGAAGCTCCTTGGCGAGCTCGCCCGACGCGGTATTCGATGAGGATGATTTGGATCCTCCGCCGATGAGGGAAACTAGTTACTTAGCACCCAGGTACAACCCGGTCGAACGACGGGCGTCCGACAGTTCCTGCTTCCTCCACAAACGGCAAGACGTCCTCGTGAGAAAGAATCTAGCCGAGGAAATCAAGAAGTTATCGGATCATCTATTCCTACTATCGACTATGAATACGGACTTAGCTAATAACAATAATGTAAAAGAATTAGACAAAAATATAACGGAATCGAAAACGGTAGCAAAGGAGGAAAAGAAACTAACGAACGGTTTCAAAAGAGATACTAATACGACAGTCACAAAAACCGTCACGAATGGAGACGCTAGCAATAAGGAAAAGAAAATATTTACGTCGAAATCTAGTCACAGAATAACTTCCACGTTTTTGACTGAGAAGGAACCGACGAGGCCGGTGACGAGCAACATGCCCTGGGCGAAGGCGGCTCGATCCAAAAAAGTCACAAATAGCAGTCGAGACGTAGCCGAGCAGCCTTTGGAGAGGCGAAACAGCTTCTTCAATGAGTTCGACAAAAGGCGGGAGAAAATAGATAAATTGGTCAACGGTTCAGAGAACGGCAGACGGGTGCCTTACAGACGAGGTGACGAGAACAATGCTCATAGGACTAAGGACCTCCTTCTGCATCTTCTAGAAAAATGGGGCGAATCAGAAGTAGAGGGCGAAAGAGCGGCCGGAGGCACCTCTAATGGCGGAAGACACCAGTCCATATCCTTAGAGTGGTCACCGGCTAATCAACTGGCACAGTCCTCCATGTCCAGCCTCCACGCCTTCTACCAAAGACAGACCTCGGAAGACAAGGCGCAAAGAAAAATAATAACGAACAATATACAGAGTACTAAATGATTTTATCTTGTAGTGCCATGACTGTTACCAAAGTAACAAGATGAGATTAAATTATTATTATTTTTAAGGTAATTTTAGACGATGAAATGACAACGTTGAAGTAATCTAGTCGACTAATCGCTGTTCTCTTTCACTCCTGGAGCAAGACTGAAACAATTTTGTGGGAGATGTTTTATTTTATACGGTGACAACTGACAATAAGAATCATACTCTGATGGCTGAAAACTTGTGTTCTTCTGAGTCATTTTATTTAATTTGTACTTATTTTTTTACTTAGTGAAATCAGTCACACATACACAGATAGGTATTATAATAAGTTCGTCTAAGCTATTGAGCCTGTCCTATATTTAATATAGTAAAATACGTACGTTTGTTACTTAACTAAACTCAGTTACGTACAAGGATGCTGTAATAATTTTATTATACCTTTTGGTAGTTTTGGTTTATGATATTTTGTTGTTATGAATAATAAGGTTTTTATTAAAAATATGTGTTTTATTTAAATTATTCATGATCAATGTGTGGTAACAAAGTGGAGAGGAACGTCTTATATGCTGTAACAGACGGACGTACTGGACTGCGACCTTGTTTCGTTGTGTAATCGTACGGCGATCTAGTGTCCGTTAAGGACGCAACCAAGAGTAAGGGCGACGCTTGAAGACCGCGGTCTGGTCCGTTGTATCTGTTACAATTTTTACCGCCCTACGATATCATATGCGAAGTTGTGAACGCGGCCATTGCATCCGATCCGCATGTCGTTTCCAAATTTGAACTGCACGGGTAGCATGGTCGCACATAGACGATAAAATATCAGGCCGTCCCTATCGCACTATTAGTAAGTGCGATAGGAACGGCCAGATGTTTTGTCATTTATCGCGCGACAAGAATTACCTGTCTGGATGTCTATAGAGACATCCAGACAGGTAATTCGATTATAGAATCGTGCTTACGACAACTGAGAGAACTAACATCAAAATGGCCACAGGTAAAAATACCCCCAACATGTATTGCCTTGCTATGCATTGCATTTTATTAGACTTATATCCCATTACTTTTTAGAGACCGCCTGTCTGCCTCTGCGACCCTCCGCCACCCGTGGCTGATCCAGTCGGCACTCTGTACGGAACTCCACGTCACCAAGTCCAAACTGAAGCGGTACGTCATCAAGAAACGGTGGGCCAAGGCCGTCTCCGCGGTCATAGCGCTTAAGAGAATGGGCGCCAAGTTTGAAGACGTTTCGGAGCACAAGGAAAAGGTTTAACTCTCAAACACACCGAACTTGTCAGTAGAAAAAGGCGCACAATTCAAATACTCGTAATATACAAAAAGGCGTAGAAGGGTCATTTTTTTCAAAGTTGTCAATCCACTTTTTTTTGGATTTGGAAATTTTTATGTGGATTCCACTCAGAATCGCGAGCTTTTTCAATTCTAATAGGAGAAAAAGTGTCCCAAGGTTTTATTCCCATTCCGTTACCATTTTTTCATACATTTTGTATGGCATGGCGGTAACGGAATGGAAGGTCCGAAAAAATGTATGGAAATCTTGGGACATTTTTTTCTCCTATCAGGATCGAAAGACCTCGCGATTCTGAGTATTAATCGCGTAAAAAATACCCATGTTACAAAAGTGGGGTGGACAACTTTGAAAAAAAGGGCCCAGCTAAGCTTCTACAGTTTTTAAATTTGCCATATCTACAACCTGTAAAAAAAGAGTAGAAGTTAAAAAGTGGCAACATCGTAGTACCATCCGGATTTCTTAGACATATTGATTTAAAAGGTATACATGACACTACGATGGTGCACACCACTTTTTGATATCTACTCTTTTTCCCAGCCTGTAGGTACCTACTGACAAACTTGTTGTGCCAGGGCAGAAAAAATATAAAACGATAAATATTTGTCATGTGACAATATTGATCTCGTTTAAAACTTCAAGTTAGGTACCTAGGTATAAGTACCTTTTCTTTATATTATGATTTAATTATAAATCTATACATGTATCTGTATTGGCTTTTATTGACATAGTTATTGCTAGAAACCACGCCATAATGAAGGGCCATAATATCATTATACTTATTTACCGATAATTATTGTAAAGTATCTATTGATATTTATTAAATTGATTTATATTGCGCCATCAGGCGACTTGTCTGCTCGTGTGCCTCATATCCCATTAAAAAAAGCGAAGTATGCCACATACCATACCTATAAAATATCAATATTACCTATACACGTTGTCAAATATATCATAAAAAATGGTGCCAAAATTTTGTACCTAGGTTTATAACAAGTTGTTGATGTTAACTACTGTATAATCTCAATTTAGATCTGTTACTTGTTCTCAGTATTTATTATTAATCGTAAAAAAAATAAACTCAACTTATTACAAACACGAAGCTATTAGATAAGACCATTTTAATTAAGAAATTAGAGTAAAATCTTCAAAAATACATTTGGTATTTTTATGAATTAACACTTTTTTGCATTTACCATTGATTAATTTGGTCCGTAGGTTAGTACCTATGGCGAACATAGGTAGATATTACCTAAGAACCTACTAAGAAAGCCGAAAGGTGATCCATGAGAATATGTACCTACCTACAAATAAAAATGTTACTTTTCTAAAAGTATAGCTACCTATCTACTTTGAAAAAATGTTCGTTATGTAAGCATTTGCACGTTATTTTTCATTATGACATCATAATAATTGTAAATAACTATATTTTTGTAAGATCGAATGAAAGACATTAACGACTAACTCTAGTGTAAAGTTTTTTGTTAATATTAAGAGCGCAATATTGATCTGAACAGCGTGCTAGATTATTTTTACTGGTAGTTAAATGCCCTTAAGTTCAATAAAAAAAAGCAATTTTGTCAAATAGTTCCTATTCCTACTTTGTTACCTACAAAGTTTTATAAGAAATACTTATATTAGGTACAGTAAGACAAGTGCCTCCAATTATGTATTTTTATTTAGCCTTTTTTTTCAAATCTATCAGTAATTCCAAAAGGTAACAAAGTAGGAAAATTGACTTATTTACAAATGGGCAAGTTAACTTAATTATTTACAAGTGGCAGTGTGTATACTGTATACTGCGCGGCTTAAAAAGGTTAATTCCTGTAGTGTATGACAATATTTGTATTTGTTTCTCCCGGATAGTTTTCTTTCCATATTATAGTTGGTGTGTAATAATGTCTTAATTATAAACCATGTTTTAATTTATGACATGCATTTTAGGTTCATATAAAACTATTAATTGACTGCATTTAATTTCATAAAAACAAAGACACTTGAATGAAATAAAGTTATAATAAGAAGGAAAGCTGGTATTATTTTTGTCCTTATTTTCTTTTAGAACATTTTTAGGGTTCCGTAGTCAACTAGGAACCCTTATAGTTTCGCCATGTCTGTCTGTCCGTCCGTCCGTCCGTCGGATAATCTCAGTAACCGTAAGCACTAGAAAGCTGAAATTTGGTACCAATATGTATATCAATCACGCCAACAAAGTGCAAAAATAAAAAATGGAAAAACATGTTTTATTAGTGTACCCTCCCTACATATAAAGTGAGGGCTGATATTTTTTTTCATTCCAACCCCAACGTGTGATATATTGTTGGATAGGTATTTAAAAATGAATAAGGGTTTACTAAGATCGTTTTTTGATAATATTAATATTTTCGGAAATAATCGCTCCTAAAGGAAAAAAAAAGTGCGTCCCCCCCTCTAACTTTTGAACCATATGTTTAAAAAATATGAAAAAAATCACAAAGTAGAACTTTATAAAGACTTTCTAGGAAAATTGTTTTGAACTTGATAGGTTCCGTAGTTTTTGAGAAAAATACGAAAAACTACGGAACCCTACACTGAGCGTGGCCCGACACGCTCTTGGCCGGTTTTTGAAAAAGTACCTAGTTCCCTAAATAGGGTAGGGTTATCTAAATTATTGCCAACATTTGCCAACCAGCGGTATGATTTCAACCTCATCAACAAATAGGTTTAAGGTTCAAAATACACAACACACTAGACGTCCCGAAACTGCACTCTAATTTGAACCTTAATTCGGAATGATAAATTTGCATTTCAAATTCTAACGGAGCACGTTGCTGATAAGTCGTACTATGCCGGGTTTTTATTGGAGCAAGTGTTCCCAATTTCCATAAAATGTTTCCAGCATTTTGAACAACGCCAAATGTAGGGCCTGATTGGACGCTGTATTCGGACATGAATGTTAAACCATTAGTTCACACTGCTTTCACTGGAGAATACGCTAAATTGCAAGAAACAAAATATCGGACGCGGGATAAGTGTGCAGTCTTCGGGACATGGCTTGCGGCTGACAAAAACTTCCCCAACACGCCAGCCGGCGTATCATGCTGCTAATTTTATCACTTATCCACGCGGATAAAGCATCCGTCACGCTTTAGCAAGTATGTCAGTGTGAGAGTGACAGATGTCTTATCCACGTGGATAAGTGATAAAATTGGCAGCATGATACGCCGGCAGATTTCTGTCGGACGTCCGAACTACTCCGAACGGTCGTCTTATGACTTACGTCAGATAGTTGGCACAATTCAGTGTAAAGCCTGACCTGAAATATATGACAACGCGCCATGTTGCGGAATTTCATTAGAAGCATATTAGAAGTATTTTCTTCATACTAAACGGAACTGTCACTCCATACATCAGAATAACAGCGCGCTCCTGAAAAGGACAATAGTCATCTCTGGTCAAGCTTTATATTCATTATCTAGATACCGGCTGTGAGCCGCGTCCGTTTCCAGCTTGAAGCTAGGAACATACTACGCGGACGTCCGTCGTAAACCGACCGCGACCGATCAGTGTGCACGGAACAAAACATCCAGCGAGCCAGATTTCGATCGGACATCCATGCGCTCAAGGCCACGTCCACGTCCGTCGACCGATAGTTTGCACGGTTATGTGTAATTCCATTGTCCAGATTCCCGTCCGCGGTCGATTTACGACGGACGTCCGCGCGTAGTATGTGCCTCCACAGGCCTTAGGGCCCCCACAGACGGGAGACAAAACTGTTTTGTCTCCGTCGCTCGGTCTATGGGCTAGTATGAAGGTGCGCACACGAGGCGACGCAACTTTTCATACAAATACGAAAGTCGCCGAGCAACTTTGTCGCCCGTGGGCGCGCACCCTTACACTTAGCTACTTCTACTGCTGTAGTTCAACAAGTTCACTATCCAATGCCTCGACATACGTACATATGGGCCACAGCAAGTCTTATCACAAAGCCATAAGGTTTACAATTCTGAGCAGGACAGTGAACGTGTTAATTTACCACTACCGCACAACAAATAAAACCAATAAAAATAGATTTTTATCTTTTTATTAACACCCAATGCTATCCCACTGGCCGACAAACCAGTGCAACACCACTGAACGTCCAACATGTAGTCTTAACGGTAAGATTTCTGGTATCTGGCGCGGGCGCCCGGACCGCCGAACTTCTTGGGCTCGCAGCGCCGGGGATCGGCCACCAGCAAGCTCCTGTCGTATTGGACGAGGATGTCCTTGATTTCCTTCTTGGACGCTTCATCTACATCTGTAATAGGAGAGTTGGGTTAGAGATGGTAGATTGAGAACGTCATCAACGGGGTCAATCCAGAGTAACATAAGTCACGATTTTATGGTATGTTCCATTTATTCACAATGCAAGTTCAAGTGATAATCTATCTCTAAATAAGTGTTACTTTCCCAATACAGTGGTACTAAAAACTACTTATCAAATAATAGGGTCAATTAGTGTAATCAAGGTAATTTACCTTTAGCTTTATTCTCCAAGCAAGGAACATTGTTCAGATTTATACACATTATTTCAATAAAATTTACCTTGAAAAACCAATGTTTAAAAATTTCCGGTAGTAAGTAAATCCAATTTACATTAGCATTTTTAATGGTTAAAACAAAATTGAAAATACTAGTATATAATCTGCCAAGAAATATTCAATTTCATTTGTGGTAGTCTCATTCAACATAATAACAAAAATGTAGTGCACATTTCAAACTGGCATGGCATGGAGGGCTCATGTCGCTTGGTAAATGTCACAATATTCTCCTTTCCCTGAAATGACTGACAAGCATGGGGCGAGCCAGCTTTGGAAAGAAAGGGTACAACAAAATTATACTTTAACATTATAAATAATTTAATGGAACGAAAATGCGCGCCTTATTCTTAACATTTTAAACCATATAAACTAAATCGCCATAAACAGATGTGGCAATGGAAATGAAGTCATCAGCTTTACCAATGCTATGTGATTGCTTGGTATCCAAGGTACAGTATGTTTCTTTGCCATCATGCATTCAAAGGTAAAATTTCATCATGCAATGCAATGCATTTACCACTCAACTTAGTTCACAATTAGCAAAAGCTTCTAGATGTAAGACACTGCAAATAGTTGAGCCGGGTCAACTCTTTGCTCTCAGCTGTTAAATGATGACAGAATTTGAGCTGGACCCATTCTACATATTAGTTGTTATTTAAATGTAAAAAGGACACATTCATGTGTGTTATGTCATCATGAACTATGTCAGAATGCAGAATAGGTTGATAATGATATGAATAGGTAAAAAAGGGGAATAAAAAAAATAAGAACTTACACTTTTGGTAGAAAGCAATGAGTGCCTTGGAGATGGCTTGTCTGATAGCGTACACCTGGGCTACGTGACCACCACCCTTAACCGTCACTCTGATGTCCACACCAGAGAACTTTTCCTGAAACCAATAGCAATTACTTTATTGAACTGTAAGAGAGGAATTTATTTGAGATTTTAGTTGACATTGAGTCAGATAAGTAAATTTACTTCACATCCAAAGATACTCAGGTTCGGAATAAGTTTGATCATCATTAGAGCCGTATTGAATAATTTATATTAAGTGGTAAATTACTGTTTCTTAGCCGGATGTACCGGATGATAGGGAGGTATGGAAGCGGAAGACATGCTGCGCCGACCCCAAATGAATGGGATAAGGGCAGGCGAATGATGATGGTAAATTACTGTTTCTTATATTTCGACCCAGTTCTTCAATATTCTTTCAAAAAGAAAAAGATTTAACTTTCCATAATTTTTTATTTCCTTACAATGTCAATTGAACAGCTAATTTAGATAAAATTTGTTATGGTCATCACCAAATATCAATTGCTAATATTAGGGGCTGTCAGCTGTCACAATAAATATAGGGTAGACGTAAAAAAAAATTATATCATGGTTACAAATAGTATAGGCTATTATTAACCTTTCGTATGCGCCTGACAAAAAAATTGTCATTCATATATCAGTCATAATAAATACATATCCAAGTTGAAACAATATGGAGTACATCTGTTTCCAAGCATACGAGAGGTTAAATAGTAGCACAACCCAATATCTTTTTTATTTTATGTTATTTTGTGTCACTATTCATGATAAAAAACGAATAGGCCAATGACCAATTGTTATTATTGAGGAACTTACCTTGCCGAGCAGCAGGATGGGCTCCTGCAGTTTGTACTGCAGCAGACGGGGCTCCACCAGGTCCAGCGGGCGGCCGTTCACGCGGAGCACACCGTGTCCGCGCTTGCAGTATGCTACTGCGGTCGCAGTTTTCTGGAAAATTCATTATGAATATCTTAACGTTATCTCCTTACTTCATACTTCAGTACGAAATCTGTAGTACATTTTTAGGGCTCCGTACCAAAAAGGTACAAAAGGAACCCTTATGGCGACGCTCTGTCCGTCTGTTTTAGGAATATGGCCAGCCAGAAACAGTAGAACTCGCTTAAAATACATGTACAAAGTATCCAAACTAAATGTCAAGAGGTTAGTTACGAGTTTGCCGCCTGTAGTAATTTTTATATTAATATAAATGTTGTTTCCGTTTAGACCAACACAGAAATTATTTCTGAGATGGCTGGTACAACGCAATCTTTTATTCTCCTTTCCAATAAAATACTGTCATACGACGTATAGGTTATGACAGTTAAAGGCAAGAAAGGATTGAATTCGTAGCAAAAACTTATAATTGGTTAAAAAATCAGATATACTGCTTAATAATCAGTCCAATTTCAAATAAAAGTAAAATTTGAAGCATTAAATACTTTAAAAACTAAGGAAATCGGCATCAACACGTGGACGGGATATTGAACAACACTCACCTTGCGGCCAAAGACCTGGACGGCCTGAATTGGTTCGCGTCTCGCCTGAAATCACGGTAAATAAATTAGTCATTGCTTCTAATTAACTAATAAAATAACACAATACACCTGCTTTTTCACAAATAATTTTAACGGAAAAACACACGCACCTCTTGCGCGGCAGCCATTTTGACAGAGAAAGAACTAGCTAGTGTTGTGCCATGCGTGACTCGAATCGTAATTCGTAATAAAATACGAAAACCGGTATTCTACCCAAAAATATTTTTAAGCAGACAAAGCTTACAAACAGTAAAATGTTAATAAGAAATAACTACTATGACTTCGGAAAGTCCACCAGTTAAATCGATCTATTTACTTAAAAATATAATAAAAATATTTTAGGATACCGTATTTCTCGGCTGGCAACACTACAGTTTAGCGACATCTATTGTTGAATAGCAGAACTGCAAGTTTTTCGTTGTTCGTCACTAGATGGCGTATAATATAGTTATGCATAGTTTCTTAACAGATGGCGTTACTGTCTATTATTTACGTGAATCATCCGACATGGTCACCGGCGTGGTACATTATTGTTTTGTATTCGACGAACGTATTCGCCGGTGTCGAGTCGTGCGGTGCGATACTCAGATTACGCACGCCTTTACAATGAGATGTGAAAAAGTTGTTCCCGCGCAAGTGCAATAGAACTGCAAAACAGTGTGAAACAAAGTTTTATTATATGCAAAGAGAAATTTGTGGATTATTGTTTATGTAATACTTGTACTTTCATGCCGGTTGCAAATCATTTTGGATTTGATCTTGCCTGGAAAGTTGAGGGTAAGTTTATATTAAATTTGTATTTTATCAATTGACCCAAATACATAATTACAAAAACTTGAACTACCTTAAATAAGTTTATAAACATTACCTTTACAAAAGAAAACAATGACTCGATTTAAAACAGAACATCATAACTATCTAGGAATGTACCTACTTATTATGTAGAGGGAGTAAGTTTTACTTTTTGCTACCTACCGTGATAATTCAAAATTGTGTTAAAATTTAAGTACATTATCTGCTATATGAGTTGTTTGGCATTTCTTAAATATATGTACTACATATTTCATAAAAAAGGGTTCCGTGTTAAAGGCTAAGTTACGGCGACAAAGTTCTAAAAGTTTTTTGGGTACGTATAATATACGCGGTTCCAGTTCTAAGATATGTACTGTAGTAGCTACACTACGTCGTCTTATCTTATCTAATAGGCTCACAATTTTGAAACAAAAACGTTTTAAGTATTTTATTACTTCCTTTTCTTGTAATTAACAGTAGGAACCTATTCATGTAGTGTAGCAGGACTGATAGGTAATTAAGAACCATTTATTAGGTAGGTACCTTGGGAAATACGCGCGGCAAACTTCTCAAAATAACGAGGTGTAAGTAACCGTATCTTTTGTAATGTGTAAGCAACATCCACATGTTCAAATTAGTTATTACTTGCAAATTGCTGCAAGGTGACAATGACATGTAGCCTCGAGAAAACAATATTTGTAGGGTACGTAAATAGTATGTAGTTATATGTCACATTACAACTTAGAAATTAATACCTAATGAGTACGTTCTAAATAATACCTACTATTTTTTACAATTATTGGAGAACTTTACAGTCTAGTACTTATACCTATGTTATATATGTGAGCTGCAAAAGTGCATGACGAATTTATCAATGAATTCATATAATTTCTCCATGCCATCTCGTAGCAGACAAAAGTTTAGTACCGGGGGGCCGATTTTTGAATCTCGCGGCGTTCGAATTCAGAAAATTGTCACCGAAATTGCCTACTATTTTCAGTGACAATTTTCTGGATTTGAACGCTGTGAGATTCAAAAATCGGCCCCCTACACCCACATAAGATAAGACATAACGACTGTGAAAAAGTGACTATTTTTTCATGAATATTCTTCTGAAATCGTAGCTCGTTTATGTCTTTTCTATGGGTGTATGAGGACGTGATTGGTCAGATTATTTATGTTAATATATGTAGTTTACTACAGTGTATTGATATTAATACATTAGGGATCTCCCTCATCTCCCCCTTAACGTGACGTAATTTATGGATGAACCCTTAGTTGCATTGGGAGACACGTGAAGTAATTTGGTGTTGGAAATCTTAACTATTACAGTCCGAGAGTAGAAAAAAAATATGCCTTTTATTTCGTTTGATTACAAAATAAAACCAATCCAATTATATTTTCTTATTCATTCAAATTTGAATTCAATTTTTTTTTATGATTAGCTATTTAAGATTATTTTGTGGGATTCTCATTCAATTAAGTAATACTTAATAAAAATCGCTACGGAATTTCAAAACAAATACAAGAGCATTATTGTTGCACGTAAACGGGTTGATATGGAATTATTGGAATTTTGTTTGAATTTAGAGGAATTTGTATTGTTCTGCTTTGCCAACTTGTTTATCATACCGATGCCCACGGCCTTTTAATTGTTACAGCTTCGAATCTCATTCACAAATTATTGGCACGCGGTATCGTGTTACCAGGAAAACCAGGAGAATCCACAATTAAATATTATATTAATTTGCATTCACTGTACTTACGTTCTAACCATGAAAAGATTAGGGATCAACATCTTACTTTTTGCTGCAATAAGTTTTTGTCCTACACCCAGTAATGCGTCACAAAATATGAATCATTGTGGAATGTAGAACTATATCACTTGCTCAAGAATACATTATGGTTATGGTTATTAAGATCCACGTCCACTGTCAGGAATGTACCTACTTAGAAAGACAAGAAGGCGGCTGAAATAGTTTCGTTTATTGATTCGGTTCAATCTATCCAGGTAAATTAAACGAGCATAAGCAGTTAGCACTAAGGAGTAACTGCTGTAAGGCTTATAAGTAGGTGTATACTGTACCACGATATAAGCACAGTATAATAAAGAGTACGAGTGGGCCAGGCAACAAACTCGATCAGTAAACCAAGTGTGACATGACGTCAGAATGTGCCTAAAATATGTAGACAAAGTTTTTTACTCTAGGTAAATTTTGATACTTATCCAAGTAATCAAGCCATGGAGATATTTTATTCAGTTTAATACTTGCAATTGAATTATGTTTGTACTTACATATTAACCAAATTTTGTAATAAACGTCTAAAGAATTTCATTAGCCCATGAATTAAGTAAAGTAAGTAAATTAGTTGTTAACTTTCTAGACAAGACTTGACTTTAATAAATTTTTCACTTCCGGTTGCTATTAAATTTTAATATCCTCCAATGACATAGCGCCAAGGATATAAACTGTCAAAATGATGACTATTTAAAATGATGTCTATTTTATTCAAAATGATGTTTATTTCTTCATCTTTATATAATGTTCCACATACATACATTAAGAGGCTTTTGCATGTAAAATAGGCAGTTAAATATGACATAAATCAAAGTAAACTACGAGATTATGTAAGAATTAACGAAATCGGCAAACATAATAGGTATACCTACCTACGTGACAAATTAAAAATAAATATATTTATTTATGATTGATTTATGACATAATTTTAGCTAGATAGAAAGTTTATTTACTTAATGACAGTTTTCTGCATAATTTACATATCTTCCTAATTATTAGTCGCATATATGATAGTCTCATCGCTTCATTAATGTAACATGCATAACAAATTAAGTATATCAAAATAGTAAAAATGTGAGCCGCAAGTGCCGCAACTAATAATAACATACTTACCTATTTAAAAAAAGATCACGTATCATATGCTATTGACTAGTAGTCCCGATAGCTTGGAATTATATCTCCTAGGAGTCCTAGAGTCTTATGGAGTACCTAGATGACAATTGCGAAAAGAAAAAGGTGCGAACTAAAAATTTTCTATGAAGCGATGGAATGTTCATCGCTTCATAGAAAATTTTTAGTTCGCTACTTTTTTAATTTGCCATTTTTAGGGTTCCGTACCAAAAAGGTACAACAGGAACCCTTATGGTGCGACTCTGTCCGTCTGTCTGTCCGTCTGTCACATTCCTAAATATTTCGAGAACTACTAATGCTATCAACTTGAAATTTGGAATAGTTATGAACATTGTAAACCTCTACAAATAGAAAGTATAATTTTTTTAAATATATTAATTTTAATTGTAGAAAATGGCCAAAATGAAAGGGGGGCAAACTGTAAATTTCAAGTTACTAGGTCAAGTGGGGTATCGTTGGAAAGAGCTCAAATTGAACGTAAATAAGCTATTTTTTATAATTTTTTTGTTGTGGAAAAAAAAAGAATTTTGAAGGAAAATGTAAAAAAAAATACCGTCCCCCCTTATCTCCGAAGTTTACCAACGAAAAATTATGAAAATTTTAGTAAACATTGGTTTTATGCTAAATATTACAGGAAAAATATAATCGTGTTTGTATAATCAGATTTTTACTTTCAATTTACCCACCCTTGCGGATGTATATCGTACTTCAAATTAATACGACATGTTACGTAAACCATCTTCTGTCCAATAAAGTAAAAACTGTTTAAATCGGTTAACATTATAAAGAATTATCCCTGAAAAACCAGGTCGCGCAAATTAGTTAGCAAATTGACCGGGAGATGGCGCTATACACAATAATACTCATTAGTGCCTATACTTTTGTCTTCTAGTCAAGTCATTAGAGTTATATGAAAATATGAGATTATTTTTACTAGGTAGTTTGAAAGAAAGTTTGTACGGAACCCTCGGTGGGCGAGTCCGACTCGCACTTGGCCGAATACTTTTTTTTAATTTTATATAGCGGAAAAACTATGCTTGATTGGATGTCTATGTAACAATAGATAAATAAATGTCTTATATCTTCTTTCACATTATAGTGCAAAGGAGTTTCCTTCTAAACCAAAATACATCTTGCCTACGCAGTGGTCATGTGCATTCGTACGGCGTGACACTAGTTCAGTCGGCCAGTCCGTTGCTCGGCCGATGCTTCCTGCGGGTAATGGTAATGGGTCGTCCATTTAAGGACTATCTAGACTGACGTGACGTCTATTTCACTTAGAGGTACATAATTGGCTGATATTAGAGATAATTTGATGTCGAAAACCAGTAGCGACAGTAGCGTAGCGTTTAAGCGATATTGATTTAAGACTATAGGCAGGGGCGGCTCACTCCGCGATCCTTTCGCCGCGCTACAAGACATATTCGCGGCCCATTCAGTGGCGACGACCTTCGCGCGGCGCAATTTTCAATGTCGTCTGCACGCGTGCGGTCCGTTTGTTACTAAAAATTTAGAATGGCGGCGTTTTGTGAACATCAAAGGAGTGAGCCTTCTGTACTTGTACTATTATATATTCTGTGCTATAGGGCCGATTTTTGAGTCTCACTGTCACTAAAATACCGGTTGAAAACGGTGACTTGCCTATTATTTTCAGTGACAATTTTCTGAATTCGAACGCGTGAGACTCAAAAATCGGCCCGTATGTTTACCAAATAAAGTGAATGTAAAGAGATTCATCGAATAGTAACTTATCAAATCAAATGTAACATACATACATACATACAATCACGCCTGTATCCCATAAAGGGGTAGGCAGAGCACATGAAACTACTAAAGCTTCAGGGCCACTCTTGGCAAATAAGGCGTTAAAAGAAAACGAAACTGGCATTGCAGTGACAGGTTGCCAGCCTCTCGCCTACACCACAATTTAACCCATTTAGTCGCCTCCTACGACACCCACGGGAAGAAAGGGGGTGGTGAAATTCTTAACCCGTCACCACACAGGCAAAATCAAATGTAAATTTCTAACTCGTATCCGTTTCTACATTTACTGAAATGTATACCTTATCTGCCTAAACTATGGTAGAGTTGTGAAAGAAAATTTTCACGAGGTATAAAACTTAATACCGAATGCAATTGTATCCGCTTCGCCTATGGTATGGTATAACAGTACTAGGCGGGCTTCAAGCTCTACTAATATCATTAGCCGATGCAGATTGTGAAGCCCCGCGATTGGAAAACAGTATTTATGCAGGGGAATTGTAGCCAGGCTCAATACTTAGGTAGGTAGGTCTCGACTGACTGGAGGGCCATTGTAACTTATCCATTTTTTTAATTATTACACTATGATGTAGTCTACATGAACCATGATCATGATCCACTGAACACGCCTACCATATATAACCGGTGGACAGTCTAGTCAGTCTATTTAATAATGCAAACATTGTAAAACAGGAAGAAATGGACCAGTTACATTTGCCCCCCAGTTGAGATTTGCCGCTGTACTTATACTGTGTGTGCATTCTTGCTCCCTTGAAATTATTTTGAAGTCTGAGCCGTCTGAGACAGAAGACCACGGATACTATTGCCATATTACATCTAAATACATATGTAGGAACGTAGGTACTACATACATACACGTATATTTCTCTATTAGGTACGTATGCATACTGCATACCTATACCTAGTATACCTACTTTTGACGACTGGTCTGGCCTAGCGCGGTGACCCTGCCTGCTACGCCACGGCCCCGGGTTCGAATCACGCTAAGGGCATTTATTTGCGTGATGAGATCGTTGACTGGGTACCCACAACACAAAAGCCTTATTGAGCTTACCGTGGGGCTCAGTCAATCTGTGTAAGAATGTCCTTTAATATTTATTTATATTTCTCTATTACGTATGCATACCTATATGCAAGGATAAATTTGAGATTAAAAGTGGTTAGCAAATTTTTATTTTTACAAGTCTATTTTCATGCCTAAGAAATATTGATCTGCAAAATATATTAAGTTCGTTGAAGTAAAAATAAAGCAGGGATTGGTCTCCAAAAATATTTCGTACCTGATAAGATATACTTCGGCAAGTCCTAGTTTTGACTGATAAACTTAACAGACAAGTCGCAACAACACTATTGACCTTATACAACTTTTCATGTGTTTCTACCTATTGAAGTACTCTTGTAATTTGACTGAAAAATAAAAACCGGCCAAGAGCGTGTCGGGCCACGCTCAGTGTAGGGTTCCGTAGTTTTCCGTATTTTTCTCAAAAACTACTGAACCTATCAAGTTCAAAATAATTTTCCTAGAAAGTTTTTACAAAGATCTACTATTGTGATTTTTTTCATATTTTTTGAACATAGGGTTCAAAAGTTAGAGGGGGGGGGACGCACTTTTTTTTCCTTTAGAAGCGATTATTTCCGAAAATATTAATATTATCAAAAAATGATCTCAGTAAACCCTTCTTCATTTTTAAATACCTATCCAACAATATATCACACGTTGGGGTTGGAATGAAAAAAAATATCCGCCCCCACTTTACATGTAGGGGGGGTACCCTAATAAAACATTTTTTTCCATTTTTTATTTTTGCACTTTGTTAGCGTGATTGATATACATATTGGTACCAAATTTCAGATTTCTAGTGCTTACGGTTACTGAGATTATCCGCGGACGGACGGACGGACGGACGGACGGACGGACGGACAGACAGACATGGCGAAACTATAAGGGTTCCTAGTTGACTACGGAACCCTAAAAACCGGCCAAGAGCGTGTCGGGCCACACTCAGTGTAGGGTTCCGTAGTTTCTAACTATTATATAACTTTCCTAGAACGTCTTTATAAAGTTCTACTTTTGTGATTTTTTCATATTTTTTAAACCTTTAAACTTATGGTTCAAAAGTTAGACGGGGGGTGGGGAACATTTTTTACTTTTAGAGCAATTAGTTCCAAAAATATTAACAATATGAAAAAATGATTTTTGTAAACCCCTATTAATTTTTAAATACCTATCCAACAATATATCTCACCATAGGGTTGAAATGAAAAAAAAAATCACTCCCCACTTTACGTGTAGGGGGGGTACCCTAATAAAACATTTTTCCACTTATATTTTAGCACTTTGTCGGCATGATTCACATACATATTGGTACCAAATTTCAGCTTTCTAGTGCTAACGGTCACTGAGATTATCCGCGGACGGACGGACGGACAGACATGGCGAAACTATAAGGGTTCCTAGTTGACTACGGAACCCTAAAAAATGACTATCACGATAATTAATAATGACGTGATTGTCATTATTACTTTCGTTGTCTAATCCTTATTTTTCAGTTGTTTGTTATATCTGTAAAACAACGAAGCATTCTAAAAAGGCTGATTACATCAGAAAAGATAATCATCAACAACAGTTTTTTTCTCGATTGCAATCATAGATATAACATGTGAGATATTTATGATATCACTCTGAATGTGACATTACTATTATAAAAATAAATTTCAGTTTTAGTCTTAATTAATTCATTTTTCAGTTACATAGTACTAATCTCTACGGTGCTCAGACTTGGTCTGACAAAAGCTCAGCAGTCCAAACTCGGGGTTTGCCAAAGAGCTATGGAGCGCAGCATAGTAGGTGTAAAATTAAGGGACCGGGTCCGGAACACCATGCTGCGCTCTAAGACTCAAATAATAGACGTAGCTCGAAAAGCGGCTAAGTTTAAATGGGATTGGGCTGGCCATGTCTGCCGAATGCCGGACGACTTGTGGGCCAAGATAACCACGGAGTGGGAGCCCCACGAGTCAAACCGGGGAACCGGCAGACCACGTCGGCGATGGCGGCGGATAACTTGGACTCGTTTTTGAAAGATTGGCCAGATGTTGCTCCAAACAGGGACGAATGAAAAAAAGAGGGGGAGGTCTTTGCCCAGCAGTGGGACACATTAGGTTCTAAATAATAATTAATCTTAAGTAAGTATATAGGTTAATATGTTGAACTTGATCTGTAACTCATGAAATCTATACTAATATTATAAATGGGAAAGTGTGTGTGTCTGTTTGTTTGTCCGTCTTTCACGACAAAACGGAGAGCGATGAATTGACGTGATTTTTTAAGTGGAGACAGCTGAAGGGATGGAGAGTGACATAGGCTACTTTTCGTCTCTTTCTAACCCCCTACTTCCCTAAAGGGGGGGTGGAAGTTTGTATGGATCATTCCGCAATTTTCGAAATTTTCGAATTTAACGCGAGCGAAGCCGCGGGCAAAAGCTAGTAAAACTATAATTATAAGTGAACTAATACTTCAGATAAGTACCTATTCCAATTGTAACTGGTTCCCCGTATCAGGCGCCGTCTAGTGCACCTGAGACCTGAGACTGAAATAAAATGTAGTGTTCCATTCCATGACTAGAGTTCTTATGCTTCAATTAGAACGTTTCCATAAAAAAAGCGTGTTAAAAATACAACAGAATTTCGCCTTATTAGTGATGAAGCATGAGGACATTCTTCTTCTTCTTCTCTTCTTCTCAGCATATTTGCGTCCACTGCTGAACATATGCCTCTTTCATGGATTTCCATTCTGTTCTATAAGCGGCAGTTCTGTGCCAGGTCGGCCCTGCCGTCTTTTTGATATCGTCCGACCATCTGGCTCGTGGTTTCCCGTCACCTCGGCTTCCCAGTCTTGGTCTGAGGACATTAATCTAACCTAACCACAAAATTTTAATTTTGAAAAACCCCCGACATAATGGACCGATTTCCATAAAACATGGCTAAGAACAAGAACACTCCCGACTAATTCAGGTTTCAAACAAAAAACCTACTTACCTTACCTAAATCTAAATCGGTTCATCCGTTCGGGAGCTACGACGCCACAGACAGACGAGCACACAGACACGTCAAATTTACAACACCCCGTCGTTTTTGTGTCGGGGATTAAAAAATAGACTACTAAGGATACTGCGCACTGCTGAGTTGGTTACGCAAGTCGCCTCGAGCTCGTTTGGAAGTCGATTATGAATAATTACACCGAGCTTAATCAAACGAGCGATTCTGTCACTGAGAGAAGGGCGGATGTGGAATGGAACGGGTAGGTACAGACACTATAGTTTACTTGAAGTATATAGTCACCTATAATAGTCACCTACATTACGATACAAGTGTGTAAAAAAGGAAGTTCGAAACTAGTGGCGAAAAATAAAACACGACCGACACGAGTTACGAATTTCCTTTTCGAACGTGTATCGTACGACGTTTTTCAGTAAAGATGAGCCTTCGAAGTTTTGACCTGGCATATAATGAACCACTTCTCGCATAAAAAAACACCATCTGTACTGAAAAAATATGTTATGGAAGACAGCAAAAACATATGCTTATGCTTCTATAAATAAAATCCGTCCGATATTTTTGCGGCCTTCGCCGCGTGTATTAAATACATATATTGCAAGTCACTGTACCTGGGTAACTTACGGTGCGAGTAGGAAGAACTGTATCTATCGCCATTTTCAGAATTTGGGACCCCCAAATTAGCGTAAGTTGTTAACAAAAATTAACTCACAGTGAGTTTTGTGACAATAATTAAGCATGAAATTTCAATAAAAATATTGTTTTTGTGTTAATTACATAAACCTTAAGCGATAATCTAGATTCAGAAATAAATTTTTAGGCAGATTTTATGCTTAATTGTCGTCACAAAACTGACAGTGAGTTAATTTTTGTCAACAACTTACGCTAATTAGAACTCTTAGAACTCTTTAATGAGACTTCCGAAATAAGTACATATGTTGTTTGGGTAGTCCCTTACCCCACTCCGGACCGGAAGAACAAAGTCTCAAGAGTGTCAAGACTCCGAAGATTAGAAAGTACAAGAACAGCAACAGTAATTTTCTCAACAGTAATGTAAATTTAAATAAAAGACAATGATACTCGTATAGTGCTCCCGTAACTCTGGAGTTTTTTTTTTCGGGCTGTCGATCGCTGGTGCGTTCATTCAGCCAGACTCTGGAGTTGGACATCCGTGTTGGAATGGGCATTTCTATTTAAACTTGTACCATGACTCATTTGAGAAGTTGAAAATAAAATTGGCATTATTTGGTATTTTGTCGTGTTATTCTGTTAGAAAATATATTCTAGTTTACGAAACACTGAAGAGAATCGCAATATTTTTAGGATAAACTAGTTAAAATGAATTTTTATTATGATGGGAGAGGTTTTTTGTGATCCGTTTGGTTACAAATGTTTTTTAGTGTAGGAAATAAAAGACATACTTGAACCAAAGGTTTTAATGTTTAATAGATATAATTCGTATTAAACAAAGTAAAAACAATCATCATTTAATAATACTAATGAAACTTTTTTTATAAAACCGTATTTTAGGTGGTTTGGTTACGGCATGGTCCCAAACCGTACCTTATTTTTAGTTTTATTAAGTAACTACGGGCATTATTGACATATAATGAATAACAATCAATAGAATTAACGAAACTTGTAATTATTAGCATTAAAACATAAGATTTATAGCTTCGATACTTTAATTAAACAATAAAAAACACTTTTTTAACAAGGGGACAATTTCCAAATGGACACCTATGTAACTTAACGGACAAAGTAAGGACGAGATCACAATAAGCAAACATTTCACTCAAATGCTTATGCTCAGTAAAAAAACACAGTACGTAGGTACTTGAAATATCAGAACTTATAATATCAATACTTATTAAAAATATATATCACTATTATAATGGCTTTTTATGAAATATACCTAATATCTAATCTCACTTTGGGTAGAGTTTAGTTCTACTAAACATCTGTGGTATCAAATGCGTATTAATCACAGTTAGAAATAATAATATTAAAATTAATATTTCTTATCAAAATGAATTTAAGTAATAGTATATTTTAGTCTTAACTCTCTTAGTAAGTAGAAAACACATTAAACGGAGTATTTTCTTAAGTAATGGGAAATATCTTCTATTTAGTAACAAAAATTATCTTATTATTATATAAGGTCATATTTTGTGTCCATGAAATCTGCAAACTAGTATGAATATTACCAAAAAAATAAGCATGGACAAAGTCACGGCAAAAAACTAGCTATTCTCAATGTGCACGCAACTTTACCGTGTCAGTTTGGTTACATTTGACTGTCCGGCAATATGTTACGCTGCAAATTGTTTCCAAACGGACGTAACGATTTGTCTAGACCAGAATTAAATCGATTGAAAATAATACAAAACTAACAGCAATATTTAACTTATTTACTTGAGAAATAACTGTATGAGGCATTGATTCATTTAACATCAACAGTTCTTTACTTACCTAACAGTTTAGTTACGTAAAAATTAGAACAAAACGGACCAAACATAGTCGTAAACTTACCTGACACATGCCAGCACTTCTTGTCGGTCGCGGTTTGGCTGTTTTATTAACCAAGGTGAAGTTAGACAAGGTTTGTCTATGGTCACAGGTTTGCCAGGATTAAAATAAACCTTAAATGTTGGTAAAAAATATTTTGCTACTTAGTTAAAACTGCGTAACCAAACGGACGATCTCGAAACTGGACATTTCGAGGGGACAACGTTTTTATCGACATTATACCCTGTTACTGTTGATTTTAAAGTTCTTTTTCGTCAAAAATACGTTTTCTACTACTTAAACTATGGTATAAATGCATTACTTAATGTTACTATCATAGAAAAAAATTGTGTAAAAGTCCAACAAAACTTCGAATCGTGGAAGGGGACAGTACTACAGCCACATTTTACCATATTTTAAAACTTAATTGTAAGTATAAAAAATTGATTTATTATGCATTTTACTTGATAAATGATGCGTCTACTTAATATATTTCAATAAAAACCAACATTTAGCCAGTTAAAACTTCAATCTTAAGAGTAAATCGCAAAAAATGTAAGGGGACATGCGAAAACTCGGGGGTACAACTTTAAATAGAAATGCCCGAATAACACGAGGTTGCTTTTCCCGACGTCTGTGGCCTGTTGCTGCCTCGCCCAAGATTTCTACGGCAATGAACTCGTGGCTATCTCCGATGCGTCCCGGGACACAGTATACATAGTGCTGACAGTATATCTACTCACAAAAAAAAGAATTAACGTTTCATATGTATAAACCGTGTCACTCACGAGAATGTGTAGGTACCTTTAGGTAAAGGTTTCACAAATTCTCGCGATATGTAAAAACCATCTTTCAAGATCACTTATGTGAATATCCAACCAAGCGTGGATCCAGTTTCGTGCCCAGGGGTGGGGGGGCACGTGGTCTATTTGTATGGCCAACCTAGGCTCCAGGGGCGGGTCATGACCCCCCCCCCCCCCCCCTGGATCCGCGCATGTTTCCAACCAGCACCTCCACCATCTCATATTTACTCTTACTGTCAGATGGTGATATGCTTGATGGCCCATATGCTTCATTATAATCAGTAATCAGTATAAACAAACAATGTATCGCAGCAAGATTCGCAAGCGACTTTCGGGTGAAATGGACATCCCGACAGCGTAGGCGCGCGTGCCGTCAAAACATTTGTATACGCTAGTGTGTATTCATGCCCAAATCAAGTTACTGTTTAAACTTATTATACTGTGACTTTTACAAAGTGAACTAATGCCCCTAAACAAGCGCTTATCTCCCTAAAAGGCATAATAGCTGATCAAGAAACTATTTAGAGACGCATTCTGGACGCTTCCCGTCTAATGAGAAACTCCGTGAAATACGCGAAGGTATCCTTCACTTTATGACTTCAAATCGGTTTATTATCCCTTAAAGGTAACGATAGACTCAAATGATTAAGGTGAAAAACGGAATGTGTTGAAATCTCTTTATCTTTAGCGCGTTTTATGGATGAAGAAACTGAAATGGTGTGTTGCCTCTTATTTCCCGGTTCGTTAATGTTGCTAGTTTCCTGTTATGTTTCTCGGGAGCGATAAACTGGGATAAATGGGTATAGTATTCAGCAGTTAATTAAATTAGTGTAAATTTACGAAATGTTCTTACCATTCATACACGTTCGGTATTAAATGCCTATTTCAGACATACGACTGTCGAGTGCCAATGCGAACATGTACAATCTAAATGTAGAATCAACTTGAAATAGAAACATATTACAAACATATTATTATGGGCATTTTCGCGAAAAATGATTCAAAGTAATTTTTTTAAGTAGGTAAATATAATGTTTTTGTGTCTCGTTTTTTATCCTAGATTAAAGGGCTCTTGATTCTGAGTACGAAAAACATAAAAATTTTTTTTGGTGATTCTTCTCGCGAAAATGCCCATATGCTTCATTATAATCAGTAATTTTCAATTTAAAGTTGTAAGCATTAAAAGCAAGTCTTTTCTGCATTTTAATTCTGTGTGAAAAGTGTCTATGTAAATGCAGCCAAGTAAGTACCCGGACACAGTTACGGCACTTATGGCATCCGCTCCAGTGTTTAAGAAAATATCTGATGTACGTCCCGTTAGATCAACTCGTTAATAACACCCCTAGCGCCCAATACCACCCCAGGCTGATTTAAATCTCAGTCTTCCCATGGGATCCTTAACCCTGCAGCTACCGACGGATTGCATAAACACCTCTAATCTATATTAAATAACTATAACACTGTAATAACGCTTCTATTTCTTCCTCTTAAGGTATATACATTTTGCAGAAGAAAGAAGGCAGTAACAAGCTAACATTTTAACACGAATACTGCGTTTTTCCAATAAAAGCTCAAGGAATTTTTCGAATGGTAATCACGTGAAGATTTGCATTGTAAATGACACGGGATGTATGGAAATGTACGGAGTACGGACCTGTTTCTGCGGTTACGAAAGGGTTCCATTTACAAGGACGGAGTGACATTTTGTAATTTATTTAGCTATCCCAGTTACTAGTTTCGTTACGTAGGTACTCACTAGAGTACAAAACTAGCGAGCGTATTCGAACTATTCTTTTAAGAAATCACTGTACGATCTGATCTGCCAGTGTCAGTGCCTTTTACTTTCTCCAAGAAATGCGACTTTCAACAAACATTTTGACATATTTGTGTGACATGTCAGTGTCTATTTGACCACAGTAAGATGTTGCGTTGTAGAAGTACCTATGCAGTGAGCATCAAATGTAAAAAAAACTTAACAAATTTCTCCTATTCACCTTACTTATGACCGCAAATTGTGAATATTATAAAATAGTATGTAAAAGTATGCGAAGGTGACTATTTATTTAGTCGTATGGCATCAATTCAAAAATGGGCAATTATTTCTACATTTTAAATGTCACTAAGTCAGCTGCATCGGGTGTAGATGCAATAAGTCTTCTGCCCTAGCAATGTCGATATGAACGAAGGGGGCAGCGCTGGATTATGTGTTCCATGTCTATCTTCCTCGCAATATTAACATGTGTGTACCAGTCTATCTTTCAATATTAACATGTTACACTTCATTACATTAGGTACTAGTAGCGCCGGTACAATCCCTAGATAATATTATTCTTTACACCTTGCTCGTCGTCCATATGTGTTTTCAACGTTCGTTGCATCATATCCATATCATATCGTATCACATGACAACACCTTATGAGATGAAATTCTATATTATCTAGCGGATGGGCCGGATCCCATTGCATGCAAACAGGAGTCTCATGACGGGTGGCCATAATTTGATGACACCGCTCGCTGAAACTGATAAAAAGTAAACATAACTATATGATGCTTGCTCTTATCTATTGTTGACTCACAATACGATACGCACTTTAAAATAGGGTGTGAGTTCGATAAAATATTTGAACTCAACTCACATCCTGTCCTATATATATTTTGTTCACGTAGTAGTACCTTAGAATCGTATATTATCAATAGTTTTGTAACCTATTTTTCAGTACAGATGGTGTTTTTTTTACGCACTAGTGCGAGAAGTGGTTCATTATATATAACAGGTCGAAACTTCGAAAGCTCATCTGTACTGAAAATCGTCGTACGATACACGTACGTAAAGGAAATTCGCAACTCGTGTCGATTTAAAACATTCCCTTCGGTCGTGTTTAATTTATCGCCACTCGTTTCGAACTTCCTTTTTTACGCACTTGTATCGTAATGTACTATTTCCGAGGACTGAACGATTAAGTATTGATTAAGTTGACTATTTAGAGTTCGATAAAATATTTGAACTCTAGGTATATAATGATCGTTCTACTGTTCGTACGTACGTTCTACACTACCACACCTCGGACACTGGCGATTAAATATATGAAAGAGGCGCGTTCCTAGCACACAGTCTAAGCTCGTGTAGGTGAACGCGTACTATGCTTGTATGAGTGAGATATGACAGGTCGACTGTTCGCGTTTTTGACAGACGGTAACTGTGAGGTAACCGAGAGGGGGTGGGCGGCACTTTCAGCGGGGAGCGGGAGTGGCCATACTGTATGATAATACTCTTTATTATACTGTGACACTACTCTACGTAATGAACTATTTATAACCATTATTATTCCTGTCATTGGTAATATTTATTTACTTAGTTAAATCGCTCAGTAATATTTTAATTTTGCGTCATTATACCGAAATTTGTCCTTTTTCTTTCACTGTTTGATTTGTTTTTATTCAACGCATATATGACTGATAACAGCAATAAATACAGGCGTGGGTTGTAGGTACCTAAGTACATACACAAACATTTATACTCAAACCAAACTTTGACCGAAATCTTGGCTTTTTTATTAGAAGAATTCACACTTCCAAAAATCAATGAATCAAAATATTTACGCTCAATAAACACAGTAGCTTAAATTAAACCATCACTTTATCTACTAATAGTTCCGGCGGTGAATCAAGGCGGTGACTCACGAGATTATCGCCCAGATTTCAGACGCGCATGCCGGAACTATAACTTAATTGAATTTTTTGCTCTTCATTTGTTCTGTAAATCTTCCATGACATTTTAGTTTACAGTTGGTGCTTGTGAGCCGCAAAGACCTACTATAAATAGCTATCGACTTAATAACTATTTTATTCGTTTGTTGTTTCATTACTAAGCCATAAACTGTAAAAAATAAGAATGCTAAAATACAATATCCCACGACTTTCGCTAAACAATATTACCTCCTAGTAAAATATAAAATTATGACGTCTTTTACCCCAAAAATTACCTTTTGTGAGACTTAATGGTAATGTTTTTTTTTTTGCTTTTTATAGATACCTACGTAACGTAGACATAGACCATAAATACTTAAACACGTATAACACTTAACTAAGCAGGTGTCCGCACTGCAATATGAAATATGTAGTTCACAGAACACTGCCCTTCTCTCCATATTTGAATCAAATACCTACGAACTGACTATCAAAGCATTTTTCCGACAGTGTATTGTAAGCGTTTGAACATGCCTTATTTGTCATAATGTTTGGCACTCCACCTTTCTATTTCGGCGAAGCTATAATACTGGGGACGCTATTGCTATGTCTTGTATGGGAACCTTGCATTTTATGATTAAGCACTGAGACTTGGCACAGTTGTTCATTGGGTGGCCCTGAGTGGATAAAGATCGGGAGGCATCGAGAGCCCCCCTTAATTTAGGAGGGAGGAGGGGGGGAAGGCTGGCGCCTCCGCGCTTCTTTTGAAACCATATTTCTCTAAAACTATACAAAATAGGGCATGCGATATATCATTTTCGGATAAATGAAGGACGAGGAATTAATTTTTGGAACAAAAAAAATGTATTTTAGAACAAAAATACAAAATAAAATGGGAAAATCTGAAAACGAGATTTTTTTTTATACATATTATTGCACATTTTATGAAAACTGTAATGGTTTTTTCTAAATAAAAAATATTTTTTAATAGCTACATTTATTTAGTTTTAGAAAATGTATAATTTGTTATAGAAATATATTATACGACGAGTGATAAAAAATAATTTACATCGCCCGATAGGGTGATTTGAATGCTCATTTCAATAAGTTTTGTCAATGATTTCAGGTATAATCACTATTTTTAACACACGAAAGCCGTAATCATTGTATTTTATGGCTATTTTAGTGATTAATGTACTTAAAATAAAAAAATACAAAAAAAAATGTGATAACTTTTTCATAACATTATCCTATTTTGTTCTTTCTATACAATATATATCTAAAAGCAATAAATATGAATAAAAAGCCACATTTATGTAGTTTATAAAAGTATATAGTTTGTTATATAAATATATTACGAAACGTGAGATAAAAAATAATGAAAGTGACGTGGCAGGGCGATCTTGATGTACGGTACGGGTCAGCTTGTATGATTCGATGAGGTGAGGTAAAGGTACTCAAAGCTCTCAAAAAGTGTAGTTATTTAGAGTAATTCAAATTAAACAACATAAGTACTCCTATATAGTCTGAATTTATCTATTTATATTACATGAAATGATCGATTAATATGATAGGTCAGATATATACATCTGATCCTAATACATCTTGTGAAATAATAGTAGTTATCTATATGATTTGCATAATTTATGGATAATTCTTACTTGACATATTTATTATTCCAGATCTGCGTCCTGTACTTTGGTTAACGAGTGCCGAAAATAGTTATTAACCAAAAAAGACCGCCAAATTAACAGCATTTCACCGACAAAAGCTGCCTTGCACCATTTTTGTAAGGGTTATAGGTATATCAAGGTGTCCATTTATGGGGTCAACTAAACCCAATTCAAAATTTGCCATTATTTGCTACTTGTGGCTGGACGAAAGTCTGTAACAATTGGGATTTGGGAGCCTACTTGCCCGCAACGTTGCCTGTTGCTGCAGAAACATGCCTCGAAATTGTCGGATGCAGGTGTAATAAAAAACAGTGCCGCGTAAGGTGCAACCGTAAAAAAAGACTTTTTAAATTAAATGTTCGGAGCTGATGTGCTTATGCAGTGGATGTTGTGATATATACATAATTAAATTCAGACTATTCATGTTGTTTTATTTGAATAACTCAAAATAGCTACACTTTTTGAGAGCCTTGAGTACTAGCCCCGATACACATGTTTTCGTCTAGTCCGACCATTTTTTGAGGTTCTCCTTTGTATAAAAGCAATGTCTTAGTTCAAAAATCATTAATGTTTAATGCTAATACGAATCTAGTTTATTTTTTATGGCACTATTGCGCAATAACTAACTATCATTGATACTGAAAGGAAGAATATGACGATTTTTATTTTATCTTTTATGGATGGGTAAAACCGATTTAAGGGGGGGACCAAAAGAAGTAACTAAATTCTGCTAGTAAACTAAAAAATCTTAAAGCCTATGCATGCAGAACTGCTTTAGGAGAGGAGAACGTGATTAAGACATTTTTTTGCAATATAAGTCACATGCAATTTTATTTTACAATCAAAATAAACTATATCATAGGACTTTTACAATTTTCTGTACTGGGTCGTGATATACCTAGATGTGTAAACGTTATTAGAATAAGTATATTTCTGTATTACTAGACGAACTCCACTGCATAGCGGGTAGTACCTTTACCTCACCTCATCGAATAATGCAAGCTGACCCGTACATTAAAATTTTCATTTTCATTATTTTTTATCTCGCGTTTCGTAATATATTTATGTAACAAACTATATATTTTTATAAACTGTATAAATGTGGCTTTTTATTGATATTTATTGCTTTTAGATATATATTGTGTAGAAAGAACAAAATAGGATAATGTTAAAAAAAATTATCACATTTTTAATATTTTCTAAAATTTTTGTATTTTTTTTTATTTTAAGTACATTAATCACTAAAATAGCCATAAACTACAATGATTACGGCTTTCGTGTGTTAAAAATAGTGATTATACCTGAAATCATTGACAAAACTTATTGAAATGAGCATTCAAATAACCCTATCGGGCGATGTAAATTATTTTTTATTACTCGTCCTATAATATATTTCTATAACAAATTATACATTTTCTAAAACTAGATAAATGTAGCTATTAAATAATATTTTTTATTTAGAAAAAACCATTACAGTTTTCATAAAATGTGCAATAATATGTATAAAAAAAAAATTCTCGTTTTCAGATTTTCCCATTTTATTTTGTATTTTTGTTCTAAAATACATTTTTTTTGTTCCAAAAATGAATTCCTCGTCCTTCATTTATCCGAAAATGATATAGCGCATGCCCTATTTTGTATAGTTTTAGAGAAATATGGTTTCAAAGGAAGCGCGGCGGCGCCAGCCTTCCCCCCCTCTTCCCTCCTAAATTAAGGGGGGCTCTCGATGCCTCCCGATCTTTATCTACTCAGGGCCACCCAAGGAACAACCTGTGCCAAGTCTCAGTGCTTAATCATAAAATGCAGGGTGTTGTGCAATAGCGTCCCCAGTATAAGTTCAGCAAGTTAAATAACAATATTGTATTATTTCTAAAGGTAAAGTTCAGATTCAAACATCAGCAACATCACAGTTCACAATACTCAGTTCAGCTCAGCCACACATGCTCGTTTTGAGAGCGTAGGCGGAGCGTTAGCGGAGCGCAATATAGCGGTACGCCGGACGAACGCTTGCGTTGCGCCCAGCGAACGCCGGCGGGAACTAACGAGCGCGGATTGCGAGCGGAACGCGCGCGGATTGCGAGCTGAACGCTGGCGCACCGCTATTATTGCGCTCCGCTAACGCTACGCTATCAAAACGCTTTGTGTGGCGGGGCTTTAGTAGAGTCAGTCCAAGATATGAGCCGGCAATGATTTGGCGAATACTCGAACTACATACAAACACAACATATCCAGAATCTCTTTCTACATATCTGTAGGGACCTATAGACGATACTGTAGAAACTTATAGACGATCCATGACACCGTGTCAATCAAATCAAATAATATATTATATCGTGATTTAGCTCATGCTACATTGCACCCGCAAAACAGAATTGCTGCGCAAATATTAAACTAGGTACCTACCTACCTACCTACATTCCTTGGAGATGTCAATACTCAACTCACTCAGGGACCGGTGACTCAAGACGCTCACGGGTACACTCGGTGATAAATCTAACTCGATTGTTTCACAGTACAAGAAACCTTATTGGAATTCAATGGGTTATTTCTAAAACAATTTTCTTGAATTTCAAATTGCGCTGGTGGCGCGCTTACAACGTTTAATGTTTTGAAAAATCAGCAAATCGATTGAAGATTGATGGTATCCGTCGAATTCGCATTGGAATTTTTACGATTTTTTTTAATTTGTACCCTAAGGATAACAGATGAGTAGTCAGAAAGTCGAAGGGAGTTTGATACATTCATAGACTGCAATCGAACTTACGAAGCCGCTAAATATCAAGTTTGAATTCATGGTACGCCTTGTCACGATCAACCTCCTAGCGTTATCCTTCATATGCCACGGTTAATGGGAGCCTGCATGGGGTCCGCTTTGATAACTAATCCCAAGATTTGGCGTAGGCACTAGTTTTACGAAAGCGACTGCCATTTTGACCTCGAAGGGTAACTAGGCCTTATTGGGATTAGTCCGGTTTCCTCACGATGTTTCCTTCGATAACGATATCGAGTAACATCTTACAAACTCATGGTAGCCACGCCAGAGTCTCGCGACCCGCCTCACGGGCTCTCGAGACGCCGCGCCCGCACATCTGCATACAATCGCGCATTTATAGTGCACATTAGTGCAACACGAGCCGACGAATTAACTTGTCTTACTGATCAACTGTTGCCTAATCAACTCGTTTTAATTTTGTGGGAGAAAAGACGTTGGTCTGTCTGTAGAGTCGGAAATTATGTTTATCATTTTTTTACTCCACAATTCATAAGGTACAGCGGGTAAATCTCGACTGGGGACAAATATAACTGATAAATTTTCCTGTTTTACAATGTTTGCATTATTAAATAGAGTGTCCACCGGTTATATATAGTAAAGTCGCCGTTAATAGAATTTGTAAACAATGTTAACAAACCTTGTAGTCAAAATGTCTTTAATTTCCATTCTAACTCATCAGGTACTGGCTAAATCCATGTGTTATTTAATCAATTCAAATCACATTGTGACCTTTAATATAATAAAAGTGTGCTAGAATATTGATATTTCATAGAATGGTTTGTTTACGACGATTTTAGGCGTGTTCAGTGGATACATATATGTAGAACTCAACCTCATAGTGTAATAATGGAAACAATGGATTAGTTACAATTGCCCCCCAGTCGAGATTTGCCCTATATTTTTATTTTTAAATAAGCGCGTACTTAGATAAGCTAATTATTTTTCGTTAGATAAGACTGGCGATGGAAGTAGGGCAGTCGTATTCGTATGGTCACTTATCATCTTAACCACTTTTAGTTCTCTCATGATCAAAAATTATCAAAAGTATCTAGGATTCTCCGGGAACTGGATAAAAAGAGGAACTTGTGTAGTAGGGACATAGGGACATAGGGATTTTTTATTACGAACTGGCCCCGTAGCCACATGGTATTTCTGGGACGCGAAACGCTACGGAAACGCCGCAGAAATGTAGTCTGGCTCTGTCGCGCCAATACGCAAGAGCGATAGAGCTATAGCTATCTACGAAGGAGATATTATCGTGAGCGTTTGTGTATTCCGCTACGCACACTGTTTAGATGATTTATCTAATACATACCTATTTACAACATGTAGATACTAACATATGTAATACATTCTAAAAACCAACATATTTATTGAAATGTTACGGATATACTCACCTGTTTAACATCGACGTATTTGCATTTATAATGAACACGTTTGACGAGAGAATTACACATCACATCTTCCGTTCGTCAATGGGTATTTCCACATGGCGCGTAGCAAAGACGCCAATTTTTTACTCTCCGGAGAGAGCGAATAGCCAATGTCGCAAGATTATGGAACAGTCATAGAGAGATACATCAGGCCAAAATAAGTTGGCAACGATTCTGATAGCCCTGCCTCTGCGAGGGTTAAGTAAATGTCATGTCATAAATAGTCAAAATTTTATCGAAGTTTGACGATTAAAATAACATTTGTACCGGCCAGGCGGTCAAAATCGTGGCAAATTTATCCTGGACCTCAGACGAAGGATACTATAGACTTGACACAAGGGTACACCCGTAAGGGACAGATATAGAATAATGGAGCGAATTTAAGAATCACTTTAAAAATGGCTGACAGTTTACCATACACAACCTACGTAATTTGGGCGGATAATAAGCTTGACAAGTCACGTCCTTATTGTTTGCCACAAACTCGTTTGTGGCAGCGGCGGAAAAGTGAAACTATGACAAAGACAAAAAATAACATTTTGCTCTCTGTCACTCTTATTATAATTTGTATGTGACCATCTCGTTCGGTAGTGGTATTATTATTTAGCTGTCTAGTCTATAGTATCCTTTGTTTAAGTCCTGGACTAATTCTAAGTACGCTACGGAACGGAACGTTACATTCTCGAAAACGCGAAAGGTACAGCGGGGCAAATCTCGACTGGGGGCAAATGTAAATGGTTCATTTTTTCCATGATTTACAATGTTTCCATTATTAAATAAAGTGTGCACCGGCTATATATGGTAGGCGTGTTCAGTGGATCCATGTAAATAAATAGAACTGGACATCATACATAGTGTGATAATGGAAAAAAAATGGATCGGTTACAGTTGCCCCCCGGTCGAGATTTGCCCCGCTTTGCTTTGATTGACTTGTTTTTGGCATATTTGTGCATCACGCATTATCGAGATTCATGAATGACAAAAAAAAATTGTAATTTATTGGCATGTTGGCTATTCTTTAGTAGACGCAGTAAATGGTCCATAAACGTACAAATTGGCGATAAGTAGCCGATGAATCACAGTCCATACATGGCATATAATTACATTAATCGCGCCGTATACGCGTTAAAGAACTACATGTCTAACTGTGTGGTTGACTGCTAGTAGTGCTAGTCATGTTTCACAATCTTATAATTATTTAATAGTACAGGTTTTCAACATGAAATGAAATGAGGCTCTGTTTTTAACATGTGCATATCGTGGCATAATATGTGTATGCGGGACACAAAAACATCACTTGACAGCAAGCTTGACAGGTACAATACAATAAGGTGAAAAGTGTATAGATCTCTTTGTAGTCGACCATACAACAACATAAATTTAAATAAACATCGAATTACTGGATTTCAATTTTAAGCGCGATATCTTGTTCTTGGCTCATCATCCTCCTTGCGTTATCCCGGCATTTGCCACGGCTCATGGGAGCCTGGGGTCCGCTTTGACAACTAACCCCAAGATTTGGCGTAGACACTAGTTTTTTACGAAAGCGACTGCCATCTGACTTTCCAACCCGAAGGGTAACTAGGACTTATTGGAATTAGTCCGGTTTCCTCACGATGTTTTCCTTCACCGAAAAGCGACTGGCAAATATCAAATGACATTTCGCACATATCTTGTTCTTGGCTATATTTCATAAAAAAAACATTTTTATCTTATGGAAATCTCTAAGATCTCTACTTCTTCCTCCTACCCTTATCCCACGTTATGTGGGGTCATTACAACGTCTCTTCTTCCGTTTTCCTCTATTTTTCGTTATCTCAGAACTTACTTATTTCTTTCTCATAACCTCTTTCACACAATCCATCCATCGTTGTTTGGGTTTACCCCTCCCTCTCCATCCATCAACTTTCATCTCCAACATTCTTTTGCCTATATAAGATTCATCCTCTCCTAATTAAATAGTCCTAACTATTCTAAGTCAATTCAGATCTTATCAGCTTCCGTAGCCATGTTATCTCATACCATAAACAACCCAACAACTTTTTTAATCCAAACAAGGATCGCGTAATAAAATTGTCACTGTCATAATACGATACAAAAACGCTGACAATGTCACATCCCCATGACAGTGGAACAAATGGTATCCCTTGTAAGGAACTCGGTAGTTGTCACTTTTTCTAAAACATTTCTATCATCCATAGATTAAAAACCCATAGATTAGAAACCTCTATAGATATAACGAATATGTGATGTCATCATGACACCACTTCTCCTTTTCAACAATATATGACTGATAGCCACTTGGTCACCAAACTTTCCTATAATTCTCGTAAAATGGAGAGAAAAAGCGGTACTGATTAATAAAGACCCCGTGTGGTGACGGGTTAAGAATTTCATCACCCCCTTTCTCCCCGTGGGTGTCGTAGAAGGCGACTGTGGGATATGGGTTAAATTGTGGCGTTAGGCGAGAGGCTGGCAACCTGTCACTGCAATGTCACCGTTTCGTTTTCTTTCAACCCCTTATTTGCCAAGAGTGGCACTGAGATTTTAGTAGTTTCATGTGCTCTGCCTACCCCATCATGGGATATAGGCGTGATTGTATGTTGTATGTATGTATGATTAATAAAGACCGAGTAGAACAGCTACACCTGTCTCTTTCAGTAGATGGTATGCTTCATGTGAGAGTACAGGATGACATAAGGTTTAGATCCTGCTTAAAATCATTCGTCCATCTTTATTCCTATATCTATGCTATCATCCGTCTAAGTTGATGTGTCATTATAAATTGTAATTGTTCGGTCGAGAAAGGCATTAGCTATGCCAATATGAGATGAGATGCGGTAACCAAACATTAAAATACTTATAACTTAAGAGTTGTTGGAATGTTAATGTTTGGTTGGTTGGCTAGTTTTTTGTCTCAATTCTTTCTGTTTGATTTCAAATGTTATGATAATGATTTAAAAATATTTTGATTCAATGAATCAGATTTGGGCCCGATGTTTAAGACGATACGGTAGGGGTCAATTCTCCATACAAACGCTCTCGACTATTTCCTCCCTGGTTTTTGAAGATAGAGCAATGATTTTTTCAACACAGATTGTTATTATTTTTATCTGTGTCGGACCGTTTAGATTTTTTTGATATTCTGCTTTTTAAAGACTCTAGAGTCAATCAAAAATTTCCAAAAACGGCCTTTTTCATTGTGGCGCAAAAAAAGGTGTGATACTCAAGATTGGTAACAATCAACCAAAAAAGCTAAACGGTCCGACATAGATTATTTCATTGTTATTCAGATTCTCAAATTTCGTTCCGATTGATTAAGTTTTGAAGGAGGAAAGAGTCGAGAGCGGAACCTCGATTTTAAAGATTTTTTTGAAATATCTTTTGACTAAGTTGTTCTTAATGGACAATTTTTTTTCGATAAATCTAGTTAATAACACTTGTATATTTAACTAAAATTCCCAAGTTGAAAGGGGGGCTCCTTTCCATTTTAGCATTTTCGCTACCGTATCCTCTTAAGCAACTTAAAACAGCAATCGCAGTAGTCTCGAGAGGCTTCTAACTGCTATGATATTGTTTATGTCCATGAGCGACCCTGACTCATTTACGGACTACAAAGTAAAAAGTGATGGCATAAAATGTATGGAACTAGGGGGCCGATTTTTGAATCTCGGCCATTCGATTTCGTGAAATTCGTTTAATAATATCTCTACTACTACTCTCTCTTATAAATATATTCTACTTGTATAAGTATTTTTACTATTGTACAAGCATAACATTAGATTAATCAATACCAATAATAATAATATAGTAGTAAATTTCCATCTTTTACATAAGACATTTCCTTTTGTTCGCAGGTTTACGAGCCAGTTCCCGGTTCCGGGAAAGTGCGTGAGGTCAGTACAAAACATAATCGCAATTAATAATTCATAGATATTTAAATAACGTAAGAGGTAGTGGCAATAGTATTGAGTAGTGTTATTTAATCGTATGGCGATGTATACAAATAGGCAAAATAAAAAATTATAAGGCAACGTCCAAGTTTTGCAACCAATGCACAGCATTGGGCGTCTAGTCTAGTAGATCATCCGGGCTACCCGAGTATGGCGAAGGGGGCACCGCTGTATCATGTGTGGTAGATACCCATCTACTAAGATGGTGGACCAAAATCACATTTCACGCTTGTAAATAGAATACACTTTATAAACCATTTTTATAATAAGTGTATCAAATTAAGGAGATAAAGGGTTGTAAATTGTAAATTCAGGCTAACTGTACCGTTTTCCTCACCAAGAACCTTTCGGGTAAAAAAATGCGGTTCTTTTTTGATAATATAAAATAAATTAACTTATAGCCTAAATTATGTTAAAACCTAAAACGTTGTAAAAGTTAAAACCTCTTGTTTTTATTTTTCATTTCCCTTTGCAGTAATATGAACTAATATGACCCCGAATAATTACGAACTCGTATGTCTTAACTTAACTTAACCGTATGAAAAGTTCGTTATCCGCAAGAAACAATAATAGAATAATGCACTCGAGACAATTACTAATTAAGATTGAGTGCAATTTAATTATATTTGTGGGAATTTTGGCCGAACCATTATTAGAAAATGATAAAATAAGACCTAAAAATTCTTTCGTTACATTATGTCTATCACTTGTATTCTGGTTTTCTCATTATCAATTACGAGAAGTAATTTCTATTAGATTACACACGTTTTTAGATCTTTGGAATCATTGATTAGGTGCATCAATTTAAGCAATCATATAAATTTTATACACAGGCCATAATAATGTATAAGATGTAATGTTTTGAAAAGAAGTGGCGCGCCGAGTTTCTTGCCGGTCCCATGGTGGATACCCCAAACTGAGGGGGGACTGAAATCTTCTCGAGGCTGAGGCGTAGGGTTAGAGCCAGCGTAGCTTTTTTTGACGTTCATATGCGCATTGTAATCTAACATGCCTACTTGAAAAATAAATATTTCATTTGAATTTTATGTAGTTTGTTTAGTAGACCAACCTGTAATTATATTATGCAGATATTTTGTATAGTAGGTACAGTCTGCGTGCAAAAATATTGAACACAGAGAAGTCCGCTAAAATATCTGACACGATATTAATTCAGTCATAAGAGCATATAACTTATTTTTGCTTTTCGAACGTAACATATTAAGCAGGTGACTGTACTAAGTAGAAAAGTAATGTGGTCCAAAATTAAAATAAAAAAGATTTCTACAGCCTACTTACATACTGCAGCTTTAATATGTCATCGCGTGTGTGCATTCTCTTATAAAAAACCTAATATCTCTCGGCCTAGAATTTATCGGAACACTATAATCAAGACATGATTACACACAAGTTTTTGTGCCCAAAAACTGCTACTCATCGCGCGCTACTTTGACTACTTAATGAACTGTAATGGCATTGAACTTGATGTTGGTACAAGGCTCACTTTTCTGGTTGACTGGGCCCTGGACAATTATTCTGTTTGTTCGGCGAACTCACAAAAAACTCGGTTTTTTTAACTAATAACAATAACACGTCTAAAATCCGTAAGCATGGTTTACCAACAATAGACAACTTAGACAAAAAAGTCATCGCAAAAAACGATAGTGTCTTAATAACTTAATCAAAATTCATCTTTTCCTTATGTCATGTTTGAACGCCTACCATTGTTACGATAACTCTTCCATTCTAAATTGTAACCCCATGCTACTGTGTGTGTAGGTAGGTACTATCGCCACCAGGCAGGCAAGTATGATCGTGCGATAAATGATAAAACATCTGGACGCATTATTTGTAAGTGCGATATGACGGCCTGATGTTTTATCATTTATCGCGCGACCATGCTTGCGTGCCAGATACATCGGACAGTAGACAAGTACAGTCAGCGAAAGTATTCGCTTAGCACCATACAAACTTCTATTCAGGAGGGGTCACTTTTTTCTATCTGAACATTGAACTCGCTTGACAATAAAGCCGTGTTCAAATATTTATGAGCACCTCGCCCGCTCCATTATAACTGATGACAGTCACACAAGGCACTAGCGAAGATATTTTGATGACAGAAGAATAAGTGTGCCCACACAGGTTACAAGGGGTCAAATAAAATTAAAAAACAAATCCGTGTGAGTCAGTGACAAGTTATGAACGTAGTAAGATAAATGTTCTCGGAACAAATCTGAGGTACAATCATGAATGGACTCGCCTGGTGACTCATACGTACCTGCCGGTGAGTAAGGAGAGAGTAGCTCGAACGGTGTCAGTTAAGAGTGTTAAGACTGTTAGGGTTACTTAGTCAATACGGCTAAAATGTACTTCAAGTCAGGACCAGTGGCAGTCTCTTGCGGTATTATATCTTATAAGTTCACTTAAGTAATGAAAAGCCACCTTTTTACTTACATTAAAAAAAAAGTGCAGTCAAAACATTCTCATAGAGGTCGCTGTATTACGACTTTTATGACATAAGAACGGGTTGTCTATGTCGCGCGGCACAACACACAGCGATCATGTCGCCGCGAGATATAATATATTACCCATCCTTATGTCACAATACGATTAGAAAAAAGTCTTGTGCTCTATGTCGCGGCAAGGTACTGCGCAAATCAAGTGGTAGTCCTGCTGGCTACATTAGACTAAAGTCTTTTCAGAAGTTGTAGACGTTATAGTCCATAAGAAACGTTGTTGTTCATACAATTTCCCAAATCCCTTGTAAGACGGTATTGACAGTTTGACTTCTATCGGCTTAAATGAGGTAACTCCTTGCGTCATTGTGTCTGGTCAAATGTTTCTGTAAAATCCAATTACTTAATAGACTTAACTAAACTCAAGGAACTTTTGCCACCTTCAGGATTACACATTATTTAGGTCGATATCCGTAGTTGGTTATGTAAATAGGTACATCGAATTAATAATTTAATTTCAAATAACCATGCAATTAGTAGAGGAGATATAGCCTTGGGGGTCATAATAATTACCACAGAACCGAAGTTTGGTTTTTTTAGTTCTTTGTGTGTGTCTTTTTGACATACTAAAAATATAGTAAAATATATTTATGCAAAATGCGTTTTTTCGACCGCCAAAAGTTGTATGAAAAATTACTATGGAAAAAAAATCCTAAAATTTAAAAATCGTCTCTGGTATCAACTTATGGGGAATTAGGCGGCAAATTTTTTTATAGCGTTGATGTTTAGCAAAAATATAAATATTTTTCACTATTTTGGTAAAATAAAAAATGATAAAAATCATAAATTTGATGAAAGGAAGTAATTAAAACATAAATTTCAGCAATGTAATTTTTTTCATATGTCCCACACCATGGTAAATACGGGTACGATCCGCCTGGTGATTAGCAGTTACGGTAGCCTGTGACGCCTGCCAATCTAGAGCCTCCACATGCGCGTTGCTGGCCCCTTAGGGTACCTTTCCACTAGAGATGCGCAACGTGATAGTGTTTGATATCCACCAATCATGTTCACTGTTCACAAAGCGTAGCGCTAGTAGGAACGGATTCAACTAAGCTGATTGTGGATATCAGAAGCATCCATAACACATCTCTGGTGGAAAGGCACCCTTAACAGTCCTCAGCTAGCTCGCAGGATAACGCGCGTCCGCGGGAGAAAAATCCTCCTATTGGGTAACCGTACGTATTTACCATGAACTTGTATTTTGTACCTTTCTAATGTTATACGTTGTTATGTGTTATTTAAGTTTCATGGCGTATTAGCTCACTGTAATGTCATGTTAACGTATCGACAAATAAAATAAATAAATAAATAAATAAATTTTGGTGGGGTTCAATATAAGTATATAAATTGTCGCATCCCATAAAAAAACTGTCGATAAAGCATTATATCGAACACGAGAGAAAACCAAAACCTAATAATCATCGGTTTTTCTAGTCATAAATCTGCGCATCCACACACCCTGGACCCGTATATTATGGTCGCACACTGCGGCTTCTTCTTCTTCAACCTAGCGTTTTCCCGGCCTAGCGCCAGGGTCCGCTTTCCTACTCAGTCTTCTCCACTTTGCCCGGTCTTCAGCATACTTAGACGTGAGATTGTTCTCTTGTATGTCCGCTCCCACGACGTCCAGCCAGCACTTCTTTGGGCTACCGGGGCCGCGTGACTTAGAGCCTTGGACAGCGAGATTAAGGCATCTGTTTTCGATGTAGGCTTAGGAGGATTTTTCTCCCGCGGACGCGCGTTATCCTGCGAGCTAGCTGACGACTGTTAAGGGTGCCTTTCCACCAGAGATGTGTTATGGATGCTTCTGATATCCACAATCAGCTTAGTCGAACCCGTTCCTACTAGCGCTACACTTTGTGAACAGTGAACATGATTGGTGGATATCAAACACTATCACGTTGCGCATGTCTAGTGGAAAGGTACCCTAAAGGGCCAGCAACGCGCATGTGGAGGCTCTAGATTGGCAGGCGTCATAGGCTACCGTAACTGTTAATCACCAGGCGGATCGTACCCGTATTTACCATGGTGTGGGACATATGAAAAAAATTACATTGCTGAAATTTATGTTTTAATTACTTCCTTTCATCAAATTTATGATTTTTATCATTTTTTATTTTACCAAAATAGTGAAAAATATTTATATTTTTTCTAAACATCAACGCTATAAAAAAATTTGCCGCCTAATTCCCCATAAGTTGATACCAGAGACGATTTTTAAATGTTAGGATTTTTTTTCCATAGTAATTTTTCATACAACTTTTGGCGGTCGAAAAAACGCATTTTGCATAAATATATTTTACTATATTTTTAGTATGTCAAAAAGACACACACAAAGAACTAAAAAAACCAAACTTCGGTTCTGTGGGAATTATTATGACCCCCCCCATACAAATTCTCATTCCACTCCTCTACTAAATAACGTCTTATTATTTATATAAATAGCGTAATCAATACACTTACTAAGACACGTAAATAATTCCTGAACTTACTGGTAAGCTGGTATTTTCCTTGTATCATCATGACGCCATTGCAGATGGTACTTTACTGGTTGTATGCAGTATGAACTATAGTCATAGAATAAAATATAGACCAAGCAGGATGTACATAACATAATGTCATCCTGCACAGTATACACTTATGTGTCGTGTACCTATTGAAAGAGACAGATACAACTACTCTACTCGATCTTCAAGCAATATAGTGGTAGTTACCGCTTTTTCTTTTCCAATTCCCTTCCCTTTTCTTTCTATTTCCAACTTTACGAAAGTTATATGGATTTTTGGTGAGCAACTGGCTATCAGTTGTCGTAATGTAAAGTGGTGCCATGATGTCACTTACACGGGTATGGGAAGAGATGACAGCATCTAAGGGTTTCTATAATCTATGCTATGGACTGTATGACTTTGTTGACTTGTATGTACGGGACACGCCCTATTGTGATCTAACTGGAACATTTAATCTCCGGTGTTGGTTTCCGTTTGATGTCGAATAAATCTAGTTTAGATGGAAATGCAGCTTGATGAATCATTGACATTTTAAGAAGGATTAATGTCCGTTTTGCTCAGTGTAGAAAAAATTAAACTGGCCCATAACTTAACGACTAAAAGTTATCTTAAGTGCACTTGTAATTTTCTAAATAGGGCAGTATCTACCTACTATGACTTAAAGCGTCCATGTGCTGTGCTGTATTCGCTAGATGCACGACTGGTGCTATCTTCAGTTTTTTAGCTATTCTATGTTCATTTTTATTATGTAAAAATAGTTCCAACGGTTGATCCTCGAAGTCATGTTTAACATCCCTTAACATAATTATCATATATTTGTAGCAATAAGCGCCACTCAATGCAGATTACTAAAATCACGCACTATTACTAATACTGGAAGTAGGTCAAACGCTCTTTTAGAACACTGTATGGGACACACGGTAGGTACTCTGTAATACCTGCCTACTACATTATATAAGGAAGACTTCTTAATTGAGGAATTCACAATTTTGTGACAGTTTACCACAATGTCAACACAACACTCGGCAGCTAACACAATTTTACCCATCAACCTCATTAGAAACCCACCATTAACTGAAAAAAAAACACGCATCACTTCGTGTGCCCGTTTCACACTTGTCGCCACGGGTGCTAATATCACTTGTGTCTTGTGTTTAATACGTAAATAATGACCGATCGCCGTGTCAACGGGAAACGAAGCTAATTCTCTATCGATTTGCTGACACTTCCTTTCTTAGGGGCGACAGTGGACATTACATTAGAACCGTGTGAAAAAGATTTAAACGTACATCTATCTTAACGGTATTCATCAATCTATGTTTCTTAGTAACTCACTTGGATAAAATACACTTTAATTATTGAGTAATTGATTGTGAATTTAATGAGTAAATTTTCCAAAAGAACCTTTTTTTTTATCGCCACCAATAATTATTTGTTGACAACTCGAACCCAGGATTTTTTTTTAGTCGTGTCTTGGCAGTTTAGAGGAGACCTCTATCATATCCTCAACATTTACTTGACGCCGGGATGTCCCGGAGGGACCAATGAGCACTACCTATTTAAATAGGTATCTAATGCTTATTTTCCTCGGTCAAATGATATTTTTTCGATGATCGCAAATGATTTATTGTACCTGTGTCCTTGCGTATTTCGTATCTTATACATATGTGTTTTCATAAACATTTAATAGTATAATTAACCTTTATTAGCACGAATTTAATGTATCTATTAGTATACTGCGATGATCGTGACGCGTCCACCACGTTTCACCTCATTACTGCAAGACCACTCGCCATAAACCATAGACTCATGCTACCAATACATGCACGAACCAGCAACACTGGCCATATGAAAACCTTATGTATTTCCAATAAGACACATACAGAAACAGGACGACGAAACATAAGAACATAACTGTACAGTCTGACCAAAAAGAGTAGAAATTAAAAAGTGGCAACATTTTAGTGTCATCCCTTTCTAATCAATATGTGTGAGAAAACGGGACGAGACTACGATATTCCCGCTATGTAAGTTCTACTCTAAGAGTTTTGAATGATTCACGGTTATTTTTATTAGATTTGTATTGATCATGATGCATGCAACTGCGTCGAAATATCGGGAGCTCGACAAAAATCAGAAAGGTAATCACGGTCTATATCCCGGTCAATATATTAAGTCTATAATTTCTACTGTTTTTGGTTAGACTGTACCGTTGCCGTTACGTAAGAACCGGTGAAGTTCGTCAAAAATTTGATTTCATCCAATACATCGATTATACCGAAATTGCGTAAGTCACGAGATCTTAAACACGCGAGATTTTATTGGTTATGTAATTAATTTAAATTATTTCAAGATGCCGTGATGTGCTTCAACCTGTTTATTATAAAGATTTCGACGGTTACATGGGCTACGTAAATTATAATTAATATTACCTGAATTTGGTTAATTGCTGATGAGTCGTGATGAAATCTTGCAAATAAATATTTATACAGTATGTAAACTAACGAAAACCATTTACTGTAACCCGTAAATGTCCAGGTGATACTGAGAAACTTTCACTATGGGACCAACACCCAAAACGCGAAATAAAAATTTACTCTCCCATAGGAAATACTTACTATAAAATAAAACTACCTATGAAACTGTCAGAAGATTATTTTCGTGATTTCGGGGTTGATCCCATAGTAAAAGTTTCTCAGTATCACCTGGACATTTACGGGTTACAGTAAATGGTTTTCGTTAGTTTACATACTGTATATAAGTAGTCCGTTGTGAAATCAAGCAGTATCAAACTTAGTTTACCTAGCAACATATAGGTAAACTAAGCGCTGCATTTAGTTTTTACGCCAAGATGTGTAATTCGCTCTTCACGGCGGTACTTAAGCTCTGTCCAACTAGACGGCAAATTATCGCAACCTGCATAAACCGTACAGTTTTTGCGCTCAAATACCCGCATAGCTTTAAAGATAATTACTGCAGAGTTCCTGGCATGCTCGAGGACCGCAGATAAGCATAACTCTCTTTCTAACGAGCCCCGCGCAACTGAGAGGCGAACACTCGTACATCTTCGTAAGGACTAACAAGAACTAGAGACACTGGTTATGCGTAATAACACCTATCATGTCGGTGGGCTTTACAAACCATAGAGCATCCATCCAGCCATTACGTTTGAAAAAGTTTGACTTCCTCGTTGTTTTCGAACGTAACAAGGCGGTGCGGTCAGGCGCGCCAGTCGCACTCGACGTGTTCGGAATTTAAACTGAGTCATCGGGATTCTAACATGGCTGCCTGTCAACTTAGAATAGTTTGAATTTGAATTTATGCTGGCAGTCTCGACAGCCATCCATTACTCCATTAGTTAAGTTGTACTTACTAATGAGAAGTCGCTGTGCAACGGTTGATTAGTTGGATATCTGTCAAATTATGCGGTTGGTATGCCTAGAATCTGGACTGAACCCCATGGCGCGCCTTCGGAGTATTTCGTGCTATTCCGCAATGAGCAAGAAGCTAATTACTACATTCGAATCAACGGTTTCAACTAAACGAGACTGCGTTTGATTTCCGTTTCCTAATCAGGCTTGCTTCTTAGATTTTTTATTTACAGCCAGCAGTAAGTGCGGTTGCTGGTTTTCTTCCGTTATATGTAAATAGCGAATTCAATTTATCTACTCAAATTAGCAAATCGGATGTCACGCGATAAAACTGTGTTAGATGTTAAAAAACCGGCAGGAAGGAATGCAGTTATAAACTATAGATAAACCTAATTATATCGCTTTTCGAAGCGATGAATATAACGTGTATATCCTGATAAAATCGGCCAAGTCTCACGAACAGCTAAACGAACCGTCATAATCAAAGTAATGATTTGCCTGTTATATAACATTTTAAACACAAGCGTGAATGCACAGATTTGATTGATACTATCGAAACAAATGAGCCAAATGCTTGCTTCATGTTTGTACAGATAATCTATTTAATCTGCTTGATAAGAATAAATACCAACAACACTTGAAGACCTCAAAAGATAACCATCCATAATTCTTCAGCTGGCCTCGAAAGATATCTAGAAAGGCCGCAAAATAATGGTCTCTTGGCTACAATATTGAGATGGACAACGTCATCATCAACATCCTTTAGCAGTTTAAAGACAACACACAATTAATTTCATGCAAACAGCAGCTGTATTTTACGCAATTTAATTGACTCTCAAGCTGCCCAGCTGCATTGTAAAACTCTCGCGCGGATCCATAATTCCGTATAATACCGATATCCGTTCTGCAGGTGATCTCCGCAGTCTAGTTGGCGCATTCCTGTGTTGTATCCATCGCACACAAAGCGCAAAGCGTTTGCCTCAGGTCTTAACCTCTAAGGGGATTCGCTTACGATATTTTACTACTCATCTTTACAATCCACCGAGACTCTTATAAACCGGTCAAAAGGACGGATTGACAGCGCATGACAATATTATCATGCTTGAATATATATTTAAAATTAACCGAGAGGTAACAAAAGCCCGTGCAATCACCAATATCGTATCGTATCGGTGACTCGATTGCTTCGATTTTAGTCTCAACCTGAATTCTAACACATTGGTATTCCTTGATCGCACATCGATTGTAACAACCGATTGCCCTGACCATCCCATATCGAAAATCGATGGTAACGACCTATTTTGTCCATGTATTGACTAGAATTTTCCGCGCGATCTTCACGATTTTTGTCTGGTCGATCGTACAGTGAGTGAACCGCCTAACAACATAGTAACTGGAGATCACACGCCAGCTATGCGCACGATTGTAATATCACCCGACAGAGCACCCAGTTAAAGCGTTACAATGCTAACCCGTAATCGGTATTCAATTGCGCAGAGTTATGACGCATCTGACCACAACTCGTTGTAACCACTTTAAAAAGACATATCTTAGTAGATCTATTTAGGCGGTTACAACCTTTTTACCATGGAGCCAGTCGCGTAGCGAAGTAGCAGTTTACAATAAATTGTGCGTACGCGCAAGTTTATAGGCAAGGTGTGGCGTTTTCTAACTTACTGCGGTGGCAATGGCCGCTAAACGCTATGTTTTATTTTTCAATTGTCAGTTGCACATTTTATGTTGCAGCTAAGCATATTATAGGTAAGTTATCTTTTATTTGCTTACTTGCATTTCACTGCATCTTATAGGTATTTGTATGTCGCTATCTAGATCTTTGGTATAGATGATTGTATAATTTCTATTTTCTATAGATTTCCGCTAATAACCTGAGAAGTATTAGGATTCTATATGTCTTTCAAAATAGATGTGTAAAACCTTGAGCGATACGCTGATTAGATCATTTCAATCGCATCTGAGAATATCTAAAGATAAGATAAAATACCATCAGTAATAAAGAAAACGAAAGTTTGAAGTCAAATACATCTCGAGTATGTGAAACTCGTATATGTACAGATGTCAAGCTATAAAGGTGTTTAAATATAACATTTGGTGGACGCAATTGTACAAATAGTTAATGACAGGGGATTATGAATAGAGAATAGAATGTACTGGAAATAGCTAAACGGACGTTGTACTCTAATATTATTTGGTACATTACTTTTTAGTTTGATTTTTTTTACAATACAGTAAACACTCCTAAATCTCCTTTTCTTGCCGTCTTAATGGAATATCCATGATAATATTATAAATGGGAAAGAAAGTGTGTGTGTCTGTTGGTTTATCCGTCTTTCACGGCAAAACGGAGTGACGACTCTGTGGTCAAGAGTAAGCCATTCATAATAAAAATAAATAATTGACGTGATTTTTTAAGTGGAGATAGTTGAAGGAATTGAGAGTGACATCAAGCTACTTTTTGTCTCTTTCTAACGCGAGCGAAGCCCCGGGCAAAAGCTAGTAAGTTATAAGTTCTTATTATTTCGTATAAACAGATAATACTATACAATTATTGATCAATTAGTTAGTTATGACTTATAGTAGTAGAAAGTAGATTATGTAAAATAATTCTTTTGGCCGCAATATGATTAATTTTGCTGAACTGATTGATTATCTAATCAATCAACGTCTTCTTATTAGCATATTTATTAACGGAGGACTAAAATATATTACGTTTGCAATTAATATTATGTTGTTAGGTATTAATGATAGGTATTATGTCAAATCATGGCACACCTGTGCAGAATGACGCATTAATTGTTGCACATGACATGATAGATAACCTAACCACAAAATTAAAATTTTGAAAAAAACCCCGACATATTAGAAGACCGATTTTCATGAAACATGACTAAGAACACTCCCGACTAACTCAGTTTTCAAACAAAAAAAAACTAAATCTAAATCGGTTCATCCGTTCGGGAGCTACGATGCCACAGACAGACACACACACAGCCAGCCAGACAAACAGACAGACAGACACATCAAACTTATAACACCCCGTCGTTTCTGCGTCGGGGGTTAAAAATATTTATTTATTATTTTTATTTATTTACAACAACGGCAAAGTAAGTACGGCAATAATTTCCCTATATTAGTCGTTACTAGTTTGGTTAGTTTCTAGGTCATTGTTTTCCAAACTAGGTATGGAATGGTCCTGAAACATAAGATTGTTCTATACCGCAAAGAGATCAATTAATAATCTTTGCCCGTTTTTTTAACCGCCGACGCAAAAACGACGGGCTATCTGTCTGTCTGTGGCACCGTAGCGTAGCTCCCCAAGTGGATTCACCAATTAAAATTAAGTTTTTTTTTTTAACTGAATTAGTCGGGAGTGTTCTTAGCCATGTTTGATGGAAAATGGTCCAAATTGTCGGGATTTTTTTTCAAAATTTAATGTTACATGGATAGGAGCCCAATCAACATTAAGAACTTCTCGATCATTCTTTGAGGAAGTCCGTGTTATCGTCAACATAATCTACTATCTACAAGAACTCGTCCAATAAAGCCGGCTATCGGCCGATAACGTCAGTTTTCACTTTCTCGACCTGACGCCGAGAAACGCTTTTCCGGCCCGGAGGGGAAATGCGTTCCACAGATTGTGTGCTACAAAGTTGCAAGGTTTCTAAGCTCTTCCAGTTTCCTGGTAAATTATTAAGACTATACAGAGTGGGGCCTGTAACAAAGGCGAAGAATTGAACTGTAGGCTATTCTCCTTATACTGATCAACATTTGTTCAGTGACTTTTAAAAATTATGAAGTCTTTTAATTTTTAATTTTTCATACAAAATAAATATTAGCTTCAATGTACGCCATTATTGTTGTCATTGACGTTGTCTGTCACACTTTAGACTTAACAGAATTCGCAATACATTACCTCTTAGAAAAAACTTTCAAGGGTGATAAAAATCAAAATACAAGTTATTTTTAAAAGTCGCCGAACAAATGTTGATCAGTATTAAGGAGAATAGCCTAGAGTTCAATTCTTCGCCTTTGTTACAGGCCCCACTCTGTATAGCTCTTAATTCTTTACTGGGTTTCATTGTTCCAGTAAACACTTTATTCTGCGAAACAGAACTTAGAATGCAAAATAGATCTAGTAAGTAAGGTGTCAACTGTCCACATTAACCTTTTGTATGTTTTTATTTAAAAAAAAATTATACTACGTCGGTGGCAAATAAGCATATGGTCCGCCTGATGGAAAGCGGTCAACGTAACATATGGACGCCTGCAACTCAAGGAGTGTCACATGCGCGTTGCCAACCCATTAGAAAGTTTGGTTACCTTTGCAAAAAACGCTGGTTTATCTATTGGCTTCGTGCGAAGTGCATGGAGGGGGTAAGCAAAGCGATCGCAGTGCTTGCGGTGGTCAAAATCGACACTGATTGTGGTTGTCATCTATCAAAACTCATAAAATATAATACAATGTGTGTAATGTTTGATATGGGGCATCAATGTTGTTTCGTTGTTAATTGTACAAATAATGGCATAAATAGTCGTTTGCACGTTCTATGTGTTTCTTAGAGCACACTGGAAATTGGATCAAAGAACTAAATGGATAGCTACGGTGAAGAGAAAACGTAAGTGACATGTCAAAACAAAACATTATAATAAATTATATTTAAGCTTTGTTTACCTAATATTGTTCAATACGCTGTTAGTATTTTTCCTACCGTAAAAGATTATGCTTAAAGATTCAGGCCTAGCCTGGGAATAGGCCCGTGTCGGATATTTCTGCGGCCGCGGACATGACTAGGTACTTAATACGTTTAGATTTGTTTTATATGGCATTAACGGGACGAAGGTTTAGCGAATACCATATCACTAGCTCGAAGAACTTGTACCATTACTCCTATGTTCTTCAAGATTCCTTATATGCCCTGCCAGCACCAATTTATTGACTCTTTCTGTAGTCTGGGGTTGGAAGTTTAATACCGTGAGTAATGCTTTGGAAACTGATTTTTGGTATTATATCGATCTCTTTATAATCTATTTACCTAAATTGCACTTGAAATAGTAGCTCTTGTTATTCGATTTATTTAAAATTAACGAAAAATCGTTAAAATATAATGTTTGTTTACATGTCATTTTTTGACATTTTCCACTTCAGGTTCACATGGTAGTGGGCGTAATTGTTGTGCACGTAGCCAATACTACATGGTTTCATCTAATCTAGAGTACAACCATCCTAAATTGACATCGATTTAAGCATCATAGATTACACAAGAATTATTTAAACGTTAAAAATCTGTAAAAGTATGACGTTTTACTTAGTGCAAAGACGCTGTCGGTCCGATGCTATCAATGACTGTCAATTTGACTCCTGTAATGTCAACTTACTTTATATAATTGTGACAAGTATGTGGATGGCTATGTAGTTTAACTCACGTGACATGTCACCTAAAGAATGACAAGCCAAACTAGTGCATGAGAAACAGCACAAGTCAGTACCGCAAAAACGATCGGTGTTAATGCCTGTGCATCAGAATCCGGTCCCAGTGTTTTGTTTCAGTAATAACCTTTTTTGCGGCTTATTATGTATCGGTTTCTAGGCCTGTAAGTTAGGCTTACCATGAGTCTCTGTACACGGAGACATGCCCGCGGTTAGTGACCCGTGTTAATATGGGATTGTTCCCGCCATGTCCCATAATAATTTTGGCTATTCCGTCTTTATGCCTCTTTACTGTAACTACAGGAACTCAGCTTTCTCTATTTATATATGTAAGTGCCATAGCTGGGCATTAACTCGTTAATCCGTTAATCGTTAATTAACGAAGTTAACATTTTGGTTAACGGATTAACTTTTAAGTTAACTTTAAAAAATGTTAACGGATTCGTTAACTTCCGTTAAATTTCTTCGAGTCCGTTAATCGTTAATCCAGTTCCGCACGCGCCGAGTAAAACTTGCTCTGACCGCTACTGTAAAAGCCCGGAGTACGGCGAAACCTAGGATTTTCCCGAAAATTCAGTCTACATATCAATTGGTGCCTTTGGATCACTTGTTCGAGACCTGCTAAAGTTTATTAGTCCTACTGCACCCATCACTAACTGCGAAACAGAATGTAAATCATCAGGCACGACGCATGGCACATTAATCACGCAACCGACGCATCAAGCCAGAGTTCGGCGGGCGACGCTATCTACCAAGTTACCCAATACTTACGGGTCCAAGGTAAAACCTAGGACTTACCGAAACAACGTATATATAAGTCCAAAGAGAACAATACCTATTTATTAACCTTTCGCTTTTACCAATTGGCAGCTGGGATTTTTCAAGAGATTTTGGCAATCTTCGGTCTTTTACAGTAACATAATAAACTTACCCAAAAACTTAATAGTTGATAACTGATGCAACTAGCTACAGTAAAATATTTTTTTATCACGATTAACGGATTATCGATTAACTTTAACTTCCGTTAAATTTGTTGAAATGTATCGCTTTAACGATTAACGAAGTTAACTTTTATAGTAACGGATTAACGATTATCGAAGTTAACTATTTGATTAACGGTGCCCAGCTATGGTAAGTGCCTACTTTTATTTTTACCGGGCTTACTGGCGAAACGGGCCATGGCCTCGGCGGTGGCTCTTGTTGGGGCGTCAAAACTGGCCCGGGACTCTTATAGCTCGGCCACACATGCGCGTTTTGTTAGCGTAGGCGGAGCGGTAGCGGAGCATTAGCGGAGCGCAACGATAGCGGTGCGCCGGACGAACGCTGGCGTTGCGCCCAGCGCGACGGGAACTAACGAGCGCGGATTGCGAGCGGAATGTGCGCGGATTGCGAGCGGAACGACAGCGTTCCGCCGGCGCTGTGTGGTTTTATGTGTGGCGGAGGCTTTAATCCTTAAAATACGTCTATATTTTATTATTTCCAAGATTTTAAGGAGAGTTTAATTCTTCATGTCTCTCGCTCTGAACACCTGAACCCTGCTTCTTCTATTTGTACTGCGCCTACGCTCTAGACAAATGAATGAATCGCGTATGTACAGTCAGCCAAAAAAGTAGTTTACCACTTTTCGACCTTATGTGTTTTGAAATAGTCGAAAAGTGGTAAACCACTTTCTTGGCTGACTGTACTTATGAAAAGTCCTGTCCCCTTCGAAGTATACAGCGTGTGGATTCGTTATAGTGTCTGATGAAACTTAATTTGATATGACATAAACGTTTAGGTAGGTACGCTAATTGATGTGGACATAATACATTGCGTGCTGAATTATTATGTATCAAAAATAATATCTCATATATTAAAAAAAAACATGTAGTTAGCTCTATTCGCCCGTATGGAATACACATTATACACACGCTGTGTAGTATGGCAATGGCAACCCTACAGTAAGTAGACTAATTGGCGATAAACTGGTGATAAGTGCGATCAGATGGGGATATTGAAAAACTCGATTATTACTGGTATTTACGATCCGTGGTGGTTACGACGCTCTGTATTGTGGAAATAATTGAAAACAATTTTCTGAATTCCGAAGATATAATTAATTTTAATTTTGTATTATTCCGGTTAGAAGTATAAGATATAATTATATAGGAAAGTGTCGGCGTTTTCTGACCAAAAAAGTATACTTAGTGGATTTTTCGCTCTGAATATTCTTCACGCTGGGTTTTTGCTAGTTTCAGCCTACTTAGGTATGTTACTCATAATTCTGCCCCGCTAACAAAGTTGTCGGGTGTACGTCAAACGAAAATAAATAATGTATAGGGATCTGACCGAATAACTTGAATACCTGTTTAATACTATATTTTAAATGTGTATGTGTGCCTATGTGTATGTATTTGATAATGACTGTGTATAATAATGTATTATTATAAGTTTCGATAATGTGATTGGAATTGATTAGGTAAATAACACATGGATTTAGCCAGTATCTGATCAGTTACAATGGAAATTAAAGACATTTTGACTACAAGGTTTGTTTACATTGTTTACAAATTCTATTGACGGCGACTTTAGTCCTAAGTATATCTAGGGAAACCATGCAACGCTGTATCGCATAATAATATTAAATGTCATTTGCACGTGTGCATTCCAGGCTCGTGATTAAGACGATTATGCGAGAACGGGACAAAGAGCATTCCATGATGTGTAACGTTATTACGAGTATATATTCATATTCATATTCTTTATTCAGTATTGATTATACATTGTCAGGTTTTACATTCACATATTTATATACAATTTACAAAAATATTTATCTAGTTTAAGTATAATTTAATTTATTGTACATTTTCTCATTGGAATTAAATATTATAATTATTATTTACAAAAAGTGACATATAATTCTATTTTATTCGTATTATATTATGATAATTTATGATATTAATTGCATAGTAGGTATATAATTTTATTTCATTCGGTCATATATTCAGAAACGGAATAGTAGGCCTTCTGCAACAAAAATGATTTTAGTTTTAGAGTGAAGCCTAAATATGTGTTCGTATTTTTGATGTTGACAGGAATTTTGTTATATAGCTTGGGACCTAGTACATGCAAACTATTTGCAGTTTTCGCTAGACGACAGCTTGGCACGTCCAGGTCGTGTTGTCTGCTCTCATGATATCGATCACTTTTCCATTTTTTCCGTGTAAAGGACTCAAGATTCTGCCGAACGTACTTAGCAACCTCTAAAATGAAAATAGATGGTAGTGTTAATATTTTTAGATCTATGAATAGTTGCTGAGCTGGTGTCTCTGGAGCGACACGTGCCATTTTTCGAATTATTTTTTTTTGTATGATAAATGGACGGTCTCTGTCAGCCGCCAACCCCCATAGATCCACGCCATATGTTAATACGGAATAACAATACGCATTATAAGCAATTAATAGATTTTCCCTTGACAGTATGGGCATTAGTCTAGAAATTATATAATAGGCAGAATTGAGTTTTTTACATATCCTATCAATATGAAGTTGCCACTTTAGACTACAATCAAAAGTGAAATCTAAAAATTGGGCATGCTCTACAATGGGGATTGTAATATTCCCCACAAGCACTGAATCGGTGTCAGCAGGTTTGTAACTTTGCCTTAAATTAAACTCCACTAGGCTCGTTTTTTCTAGATTCAGGACCATTCCATTAAATGTGAACCATTCTGAGAGGCTACAAATAATATTGCGCACGTTGATCAGCAGTTGGTCTCTGCTATCAGCATTTATGATTGCACAGATATCATCCGCATACATCACGAAGTCTACTATAGGCGAGAGAAATGGCAAATCATTCATCAGGATTAGAAAGATATTATTTCCAATATTTGACCCTTGCGGTACAGACCTGTCACCTATGGGGACGAGAGTCGACTTCTTGTTATTCACGTCCGTCGACTGCTGCCTGTCACACAAGAAGGAATTGAGCAACTTAAGTACTATCCCACGTACGCCATAATGTTCAAGTTTGTTTGCTATGAGGCCATGGTCGACCAAATCGAATGCACGTGACAAATCGAAGAACACAGCAGCTACGTGTTTCCTACCTTCGAGGTGCTCGAACACGGTTCGCTTCATAAGGCGAGCAGCACCGGTCGTGGACTTACCTGCTTGGTAAGCGTGCTGCTGCTTACAGAGCGCACCGTTGATAGTTAGGAATCTGATCAGTCGGTCACATAGCCCCATCTCAAACATTTTTGATATAGCCGGGACAATGGATATAGGCCTGTATGATTTTTGTTCTTTTTTAGAACCTTTTCCCTTGTATACCGGCGTTACCTTTATTGTCTTGAGAGAAATAGGGTATTCGCCTTTACACGCAGATTTGTTAAACTGATGGCACAACGCATGCAGAAAGTTGTAAGGAAGCTGGCGCAAAACATATGTAGGTAGCTCATATATATCCCGCGTACCTTTAGGTTTAATTCTTTTAATAATTGTAAGCAGTTCGGAAACAGTAAACGGTGCGAAAAACATTGTTTTTGTAACATGTGGAGCATTTCGCCGCAGATTTAGCATAGCCATTGCTATATTAGGCTTTTGCGGGGTGTCGCGCACGATAGAAATATAGTAAGTGTTAAGCAAGTCGGCCAGCTGGTCGTCCGAGCCGGCCGGACCGCACGCCGCGTGCCGCAGCGCGGCAAGCGCGTCCCCGCCCCGCGACCCTTTGTTGGTTTGGGTCTTTATCATTCGCCATAGTGACTTAGAGGTGTTAGGTGCTTCGCTTATAGTCTGGTTGAGGTATGCTTTTTTTACCCTTTTAAGAAGGCCATCATGTTTACACCTGTAAGACAAATATAGATCTCGTAAACCGCTATTTTCAGGGTAAAAGTTTAATAACATTGCTAGGAGTTGTAGGAAATCTTTGCTTTCACTCGTTTCAGTGTTGCACCAAGATTTGTCTTTACACAATATTGGTATTTTTCTCAGTGGGAAAAAATTATGGAATCTGTTTATAAAGATATTAAGTAGGCTGTCGAAGCTTGTGTTATTATTATTTAAGAGCGATATCCAGTCAATGTGATAGATATAGTGTACAAAATTAGTCAGCTTAGATTGGGATATAGGTCGTTTCACACAATGACCTGTAGTGTCGTTTTTATTGGGGTCATATACCTTTATATCAGCACAAACCGCAAAGTGATCACTTATTGCTTGTACCATGGGATGAGCTTCGAACTGACCAGTCGGTAAGTCAGTGTAACCGTGGTCTAAACACGACCTGGATGACCCTTGAACCCTGGTTGGAAAATTAACGAAAGATTTAAGATTAAACAATTCCAGTAGGCCTAACAATTCACGTTTCTGTTTTGACCTTTGTAATAGGTCAATGTTCACATCGCCCATTATTAAAATGTGGGAATCTTCATTAATTGTTACGCTAAGAAGTAGCTCTAATTGCCTAAGAAATACAGTAAAGTCACCTTCAGTGTTCGAGCGATAGACACATAAGACGATAAGATTTACTTCAACAACCTGAACGGCTGCTATTTCTACATGCATTTCTACCGAAAACTTACATAAGTCGTCCCTATTTAGTATTGATAAAGTGTTGTGGGCGTAGATACATACACCACCATGTTTACGTGTCTGGCGACAAAAATGAGACATAAGACTATAATTGTCAATGTTAAGTACTTCGATTTCATTCGGCTCCAGCCAATGCTCAGTCATAAGGAATAAATCGCACTTAAAATCCGATTGAAGTAAACATTCGATGCTATAAGTTTTATTACGTAGGCATTGCACATTTTGCTGAATAATGCGAAGTTGTTTACATACGTCCCGCCGGCGTCGAATAGATACAGTTATCGGCACCTGCACGTTAACTGCACGATCAGCGTTATGAGTTTGTGTATGACGTTCAGGTGAACCGGTTGTTATTGCTACCGACTCAGTAGACAGTATCTCGTCCCCGCTCCTTATCGCATTCGCGCACTCTGTTCGCATATGTGGTAGCAGCGGAGGAGTGTGCAGGACGGGACTACGCCGTCCTGCCGTCGACGTTCGGGTGTCCCCGCTCCCTGCGGGGCCGCACAAGAAACCACTCTGCGACGCGAACGCGCGGAGGCCACACATCTGGCGATTTAAAACACTCAAACAAGTTTTCCGGGATGCCTATAATGAATGACGCATGTCTAGTGGAGTTGATCTTACGTTTTTCAACATAATATTCAGCACAATTCTTAATTTTATTTAAGAACTTTTTTACATTTTCTTCAGTTGTATCTGGCTGGAACGACCATGCCTGTATGTATTTGATTCGTTCAACAGTCTTTATCTCCTCATCCTCCTGCCCAGCTCCGACGATTACCTGTCGTTTTTGGCGACGTCTGTTCTGCCTACCGGTTGGTTTCCTCCAAGGTTCCTCGGTTTGATGTGAGTTAAGGTCGTCATCTATTAATGGACCCGCGTCATAAAAATCGTCCTGAGTTGGTGTATTCATAACTTCTAGGCCTTTACTCGCATGCTTAGTAGTCATACTGGCGGGTGTACTCGTCCCAGAATGGGTAGACTCGGGAGTTGTGCAACGTTCCGCACTGACCGGCTCACGCACATCATCCTTGTGCCGCTTTCGGGCAGCGCTGGATCCGTTTTGTATCGCCGCCGCCGCATTTAGACGCGCTTTACGGACCGGGCGCTGCAGCGCTGGCGCGGCCGTTGGCTTGGATGTTGTCATCGCTGGTTCGCAGGTAGTTTTCGACGATTTGTTTAACACTTCTGAATTTGGTAGGTTAATAACTTTAGATTGCACTTTAATTACGCTATTTTGCTCAGTTATTTTAACTTCCAATGCACTGACTTTTTCCACAAGTTTGGCCACTGTCTTTTGGAGATCACGTAATGCATTTTCTATGTTTTTTTGCGACATTTTGACAACAAATGCGATTAAAATAAAGTACGGTGCGTGTGCGTGTATTAACCGCCCGAATTCCTTGAAACAAATAATTATTTGTAAATTGCCAACATTAGGCCTCAGTGGTATACTACTGTTGTTCCAATTTTACGTATACACCATCCTCGGTCATTTTCGTAACAAAATATGTACGTACATGTACGTTCCTAATTAGATCTTTTTAACTCCCGACGCAAAAACGACGGGGTGTTATAAGTTTGACATGTCTGTGTGTGTGTCTGTCTGGCATCGTAGCTTCTGAACGGATCGTAGAACTGATTTAGATTTAGTTTTTTGAAAGCTGAATTAGTCGGGAGTGATCTTATAGCTTTGATAGAAATCGGTCCACTATGTCGGGGTTTTTTTTTCAAAATTTAAATTTTTTATCATAATAACAAAACTTTAATCAAAAATTATAGTCAAATCTTAATGATAATGTACTGTGGATGCTGAAGTAAACTTTCCCTTAAAACATTTTAATTTAAAAAGATAATTCTAACAATCATCCGAATAAATAACCCTACAAAATAATGCCAAATCCACGTAAGGTCATTGCAGATACCTAGTACAGTGTTATTACGACTCCTACTATGGAGTGTCCTGTCCATATATATCGATGCTTTATTACAAAAGTGTACTCTACAAATTCTACAATGTAATATTTGAATTTATGGTACAGGTTAAAGTCAGTTTAAGGATAATTCTATTGCTTGCGTGTGTTCTACATTATGACTATTGGCTTTCTATCGAGCACAAAGGACCTTACATTAAAATGCGTTTTCCTCGTTTATACTTCATATAAAGTAACTAATTCACATTTAAACAAAGGGTAACACTATAATGTAAATAGTAGGATATTAGGTAATACGCCTAGTCGCCTACTACATTATTTCCTTCAACATGCCCACTTATGGTTTTACCTATGAGCCCTATTGTAATTTATCACAGCATTGCTTTTAGCTGCCACGTACCAAATATTTGTTTACGGTTATTTATGAGTAAGTTACGAAATATTCAATTTTATTTGTCACAGCACTCGCAGCCATATGATTATGAACAAATTTTATTGCAGGCCATAAACACGTTCCACCTTTCCACCGTACGTAGTCGCGTGGCAGTTAAAAAACATTAATAGAAAGTATACTCACATGGGTATTAAACCCTTAGAAAAAAGTAAAATGTCAAACGGTTGCCGTAAAGTCGTCCGTACACGGGCAGGCATCTGCCCGAAGAAGCTAAGTAATTGTTGGCGTTTAATTGCAACTCGCAGCTGCCCGGCGGTTAATCTAAATGTCAGCTATCAATTCATTGCCAATAACGACCCAAGGACGACGTTTACCCGATCAACTGGATTGAACGGATGGCAGTTCTTGATGGCCCAGTCGGAATCAGAGTAGATAAAGTGACTGCATTAATCTACAATCTTAAACTGACACTCGGGATTACTTAGCGCTCCTTAAATCTCACTAATTACTGTTCCTGACTAATAGGTCCTATTACCGACGTACTTAACGATTTATAGTACTCGCTCCAATCTGCTTTAAAATGTCCTGTTTCAAAGACTTTATAAGCCGATTAGTGTTGAATTACTTAGTCTGATTTTTTGTGCACCGCTAAGGAATGTAAACACAACGAGAAAACTGCATCACATTCTAAACACCGCTGCGAATGGGAACGAACGTTATGGTTGAATACCTGAGCCACGTGTTTAAAAAAAAAGATAACTGCTGGCGCGTGTTTCCACCAGCCCGTTGCGTTTTTTTAAGGCAAACACCGTAAGTGTTATCTGCCATATGCCACCGACGCGTGCCCTATGACGGCCCTCGCCTTGAGCCAATCAGCCAACCGTTACATTAATTACTTTCAATGGTAAAATTGATGTAAAAATTGGTTCAAAATATGTATTAATACTTTTTATGTAGCAATATCAATCCGAATCGTGTCGTTAAAACGAGGTAAACAACTATAACATGCACGTTTAAATAACATTTACATTTTTTCAATCTTTACGTAAACACATTGATACTTTTTATCCGTTATAGAGTATGGCCGGCAACAGACGAGTCTTAATTTTCATAATCTTAAAAAAAAATTGTATGCAAACTGACACTGACAGATCTGTCAGTGTCAGTTTGAACTGTCAATTTGCATACAATTTTTTTTTAAGATTATGAATTTTTAAGACTGTCTGTTGCCGGCCTATATTCTATAAGCCTTTCAACCAAAATCCAACTTCGAGGTTAGGCCGATATTACATTATGATATATCTATGATCATAGGTCTTTATGCCTCCGTTTTTCTTCAACGTGAAAAAAGGACGGCATGTTGTCTATGATCATATTTCCTTGATAGTGTATTATCGGCCTTAGACTGACATTACCATATTTCATATTTCGAACGTACATCGACACTCCATATTTGTCTTTGTTTCCCGCCGGGGCGTACATTAGCGCGTTCATAATATTTATTTAGATTGCATAAAATATCTGCATAATGGATTTTCGTGTGTTACGCCTTATTAGATTATCACCTTCGGTTGTGTAATATTGAACTTTCACTGCATTGTTAATGGGTGCGGAAGCAATGGTACGACACTCTGCCTTTCGGGCATTTCCGGATTCGGATCAGCATTGATAAGATTGAACAAGATGACGTCCCTTTGCGTGCGGTACCATAGATAAGGAAATTACTTGATTCAAGGCTCGGAACCGGTTTATTTTTTACCGGTTAAAACCGGTTTATTTCGATTTTACCACAGAATATATAATAGTACAAGTACAGAAGGCCCACTGCTTTGATGTTCACGAAATGCCGCCTTTTAAATGCCTACAAAATCCTAACAAAGAAACGAGCCGCACGTGCGCAGCGTCGGACGATAGGGTTGCCTATTAAAACCAATTATTACTCAGATAAAATGTTATACTATTATATTCCAGTCTGGGGTACTTTCTGGGTATATATACAGTATTTATATATTTTTGTGTAAGTCCCAACATCACAAGCCTTCTCTTAAATCTGTGTAAGATTGTCCTATTTTATTCATGATGTCTATTTAACTAAGTATTATTAGCCATTCACACGTGGACATCGCATATAAAACTTTAAAAAAACTCGCGACGTAAAGTAACAATAGAAAGTGCGAACGTGCGTTCTATGAGAACGCGCGCCACCCCTGATTAGGCCGCGAACTCGCGGCCGCCAGCATGTACTTGTAGCGCGGCGATAGAATCGCGGGTTAGCCGCCCCTGATTTTACTCCGAACTTTGTAAAGAACGCGAAGGTCATGAGCGGCAAGACGCATCGGCGCCTCGTAAATACCTATTTTCACGCAGCGACTTTTTTTGTTTGGTTAGAACAGTATTACCTATCATACTGCGGAATAAACCGGTTTATTTTGTTCTAAACCGGTTAATCGAACGAAACCTTTATGAAAGCGTTCCCCTAAAAACCGGTTTAAAAGTAGCGGTTTTTCGAGCGAAAACGAAAATTAAAGGTTTTGCCCCAAGTACATGATAACGGTTTGAAAATTTAACCGGTATCCGAGCCCTGACTTGATTTTTGACAACTCAAAATGGCCGAAAATAAAAACGATTCGACCCTGAACTGCTGTCAAACTTCGATTTTGTGCGAAGTGTATTTTCTGTACTGTAGGACTGCTTATTATTTATTATCCTGCGTCGGAAGTCGGCAAGAAAGAAACAGTGTCGAATATGGACAGATGTTACGAAACCGGTAAGGGTCTTTGGGAATGCATATGTGATAAGGGGAGCGGGCCCACTTAGAAACTTATACAGGTTGATTTCAAATGTTAATATTTTATGAAGTGTGTAATTTTTTGTTACAAAGTGAATGTGATTTGAACTTAGTATGATACTGTTATCCAATGGTTTTGTCAATCGGTTTAAAAAATAGGAAAACTCGTAAATCTCTTATCTCATTTTTATATTTGGTATAAACGTATTTGGTATAAAACAAGAATGCGGCCCATCTAATGGTAAGCTGTCAGTGTAACCTATGACTGCTTGCAAATTTAGAGTCTTAACTATGTATGTGCGTTAATGTTCACACTGGCTCTCGTTGATCTACTCGATATCTGACAGCTTTACCACACCGGCAAAAATACAACATTATGCTATGAGTAGGTTCTTCTATATTTCCGTTTTTTACTTTACCTTAGTGTAGCATATGAATTAAAAGTTTTGTTTTATATTTGCCTTATTGTACATTCATTAGCGTCTCATAAATTACAGATTATAGTAAATTAACTTATTATTAATCATGTTTGCTCGTGAGTCAGTGCACGTCACCGCGAGTAATTCCAACAATGGGACAATACAGGTACAAATGGCCGTGTTTAATCAAATGTGGGCCTAATTAGCCACGATTACGAAAACCTTGAGTTTTACTAATAAATTAGTAAATGACGCGCGTCTTTAGTCAAATAGAAACACAGCTTATTGATTTAATTAGGTATATCTATAAATGAATACCTATCCAATCCGTTAACCCTAGGAAATTTAAATTCATTTTGTCGGGTTAACGGATTGGGTATATTTTTTTAGGAGATTATAGCATTAGGTACATATTAGTATAATTTACACATCACGATATTTTTTGTAAGATTTTTCGTACCTACCGAAATACCAGAAACACAAAAAAAAAATAGTTCAAGTATAGCATTTTTATTTCAATCCGTTATATCGGCGATAGCGGGATAACTTGGAGTACTTAGACTCCTTTTTGAAAGATTAGCCAGATGTTGCTCCAAACAGGGATGAGTGGAAAAAGAGGGGGGAGGCCTTTGCCCAGCAGTGGGACACATTAGGCTCTAAATAATAATAATAAATAAATAATTTCAATCCATTACACTACTTTAAAAAAAAATCCCAAAAACTAATTTGATTATCCCTAGTAATCTACTTGAAAAAATATTAACATTACAAATTTCGCAAAGGTCAGCTTAAGCACCCTGTAGACGCGCTAATCGTCGGGCCGGGAACCCGAGCTCACACCTGGCGGTAACCATAGCGATCAAATCACAACCGATGACACTGCGCACCGATCGATATTGTAACGGTTTTATTCGAAATACCTCGATACAGAACGAATTTCGAGTGGGACATGAGGGCCAATTAGGGCATATTTCTTAGACGAGGAAACAGTAGGTGAATTTAAATAAGTTAACATTGTTGTAAAGGTTTTTTTTTACATTTCTTCTTGAACAAAGGCAGGTCAAATACACTTCATAGTAACACGTTTTCAAAATGATATTACATTATGTCCACCTTTGTATACATTTTGATTGAGTATTTTATTCTCTAATGTTAGACCTCTAGAAAAGGTCATTAAAATACTTATTTAATAGTTATTTGTTATACAAGGGGGCAAAGTTGTATTTTAACGCCGAGTGTGGAATTGAAAAACGAGTAAGTGAAAGGATTCTATAGTTGAACCACGAGCGAAGCGAGTGGTTCGAGAATAGAATCCTGAACTTGCGAGTTTTTTAACACACGAGAAATAAAATACATTTGCACCCGAGTGTAACACAAAACTTTTCCCCTCACTATAGCGAGGAAACTACAACGCAAAAATGCGTTTATCACTGCTTCCAGTAGTTCCACAGGTGGTAAATCATCTTTTTAGGGTTCCGTAGTCAACTAGGAACCCTTATAGTTTCGCCATGTCTGTCTGTCCGTCCGTCCGTCCGTCCGTCCGTCCGCGGATAATCTCAGTAACCGTTAGCACTAGACAGCTGAAATTTGGTACCAATATGTATATCAATCACGCCAACAAAGTGCAAAAATAAAAAATGGAAAAAAATGTTTTATTGGGGTAACCCCCCTACATGTAAAGTGGGGGCTGAATTTTTTTTTTAATTCCAATCCCAACGTGTGATATATTGTTGGATAGGTATTTAAAAATGAATAAGGGTTTACTAAGATCGTTCTTTGATAATATTAATATTTTCGGAAATAATTGCTCCTAAAGAAAAAAAAAGTGCGTCCCCCCCCTCTAACTTTGGAACCATATGTTTAAAAAATATGAAAAAAATCACAAAAGTAGAACTTTATAAAGACTTTCTAGGAAAATTGTTTTGAACTTGATAGGTTCAGTAGTTTTTGAGAAAAATACGGAAAACTACGGAACCCTACACTGAGCGTGGCCCGACACGCTCTTGGCCGGTTTTTTACTAGATTCACCTACTTTTATCAATTTTAAAGCAGTTAATTTGACTTTAATCAAGGTCAACTTACCCACTAGTGGATAAAATGCGTTTTTACCCGCTGATATTAAAGGACAAAACACGTGTTTCCGAGCTAGTGAGAGGAAAAATCATTTGCAGCCTTCCGATAGATAAGCTTTACGTGTGATTACATTTACAATCATTCAACAAGAATTTTCTGGTAAAATGGTCCTTATTGCAATTGAATTATAGAGCCCTTCTGTGAAAGAAGCAACGTATTGTCGATCAAATAACAACCTACGATGACACTGCGCAGCTATCGATCCACACTATATAGTCAGGGACCAAACGACCTCTTTTACAAAAAGTCGTCGACATCTCTTCTAAATACCTAAAACAGGTATGGATGTGTTCCTCGTTATCTCCAGATTACGAATTGACCTGTTTTAGTTTATGGAGGGGGGACGGGTTGAGAAAAAGGGGGAGAAAGATGGCGGCCGACCATCATAGATATTTATTCACATCTCGAGTCCTATGCCACCAATCTGTTCGTGCAAGGTGTCGTTTGAAAGCTTATTAAACCTACTTTAATTGTTTTTAAATAACTATACTCATAAAAGTAACCGTTTACGAAATATTTGAAAATATGTGTTTTTTTATCGCGCATTAATTGCACAAGTACTAGAAAAAATGCGTCTAACTCAATAAACAATAACTTTACCGCAATTGATGTTATTATAAAATTTTCGCGTCTATTCATGCTCTTTCTAAAAATATATGTTTCATTGGTATATGATAATATATAACCATGTAATTACGAATTTGGTTTAGCAGGAGTCACTCTGCCCGGTCGCAGAAATGGGCGCTGACCGTAGTAAAGTATTCAATATTTTTGAGGTCCTATTTTACGGATCCATATGCGAGAGGTATCGTTTCAAAGCTAATTAAACCTACTATATTTTTTTATAAATAACTATAATCATAAAGGTAGCTGTTTAGAAAATATTTGAAAATATGTGTTTTATAGACCATGAGTCGCACAAGTACCTACTGGTAAAAAATGCTTCTTAATCAATAAACAACAACTTTCCGGAATTGATGTTAGTATAAGATTTACGCGGAATTTTGTGTGCTTTCTAATAACATAAGTTTTATTGGTGTATGATATTATATAACCAAGTAATTACAAATATGGTTAAGTAGGGGCCACAGCGCCCGGCCACGTATGGATGCTGACCGTCACCAAATTTTCTATATTTTTCAGATCCTATTTTATTTAACAGGAATCTTTTGAAAGCATATTATGCGTACTATCATTGGTTCTCAATAATTTTAGTTGTAACTGTAGTAGCTAACAAAATATTTGAATATATGCATTGGAACCGATGTGAGTAAAACATGCTTCTAGCTCAATGAATTATATTTTTTCCGCAATTGATATAATAACAAAATAAACGGTGAAATGTATGACCTTTTCAAATAATAAGTTTTGTCAGTATTGTATAAAGAATTAATGTTAATTTATCCATCATACTCACTGCGCACCGTCATATACATGGATGACCATTTTCGTTGCCGTTTTCATAATTTTTAAGATTGTATCTTGGTGCATGACCAATAAACAATAACTTTACCGCAAATAATGTTATGATAAGATTTACAGGACATTTCATATGCTTTCTAAAAATATAAGTTTTATTGATGTATGATATTATACAACCAAGTAATTACGAATTTGGTTTAGCAGGTGTCACTGCACCCCCGTGACGTAAATAGGTGCTAACCGTCGCCTAATTTTATGTATTTCTCAGATCCTATTTTAGCGATCAATTTGTGAGAGGTATCATTTGAAAGCATATTATGCGTACTATCGTTACTTTTTAATAATGTTAGTCGTAATTGTAGAAGTTTACAAAATATTTGACAATATGTGTATTTTTACTGTATATGAATAGCATTCGCACTGATACGAGTGAAACATGCTTCTAGCTCAATAAATTATATTTTTCCGCAATTGATATAATAACGAAATGAACCGCAAAATGTATGGCCTTTACAAAAAATGAGTTTTGTTAGATTTGCTTAAACAATTAATGTTAATTTGTCCACCATACCCACTGCGCACGGTCAATCGTCATATAAACGGATGTCCACCGCCGTTGCCTTAATTTCTTCATCATTTTACAGATTTTATTTCACTGATCAATTAAGTATATAAGTAAATTCGATACGTGATAGATTATATTTATTATGAATATACGATTAGTGAAATAAAATCTGAAAAATCATGAAAAAAGGCAACGACGGTGGACATCCATTTATATGATGGTGCGCAGTAGGTGAGCTGAACAAATTCAAATTAATTGTTCATGCAATACAAACCAAACTTATTTTTTGTGTAAGTCATACATTTTCCGTTTATTTTGTTATTATTTCAATTGCGGAAAACTATAATTTATTGAGCTAGAAGCGTGTCTTATCAATGCCAATGCTATTCATGCACAGTAAAATACACATATTACTAATCAAATATTTTGTAAACTTCTACAGTTTCGACTTGAAATATTAAAAATAAAGATAGTACGCATAATATGCTTTCAAGTGATACCTCTCACAAATTTATCAGTAAAATAGGATCTGAGTAACGTAGAAAATTTGGCGACGTCAGTCAGCACCCAATATCGTGACAGGGCGCAGTGACACCTGCTAAACCAAATTCGTAATTACTTGGTCATATATAATCATACACCAATAAAACTTATATTTTTAGAAAGCGCATGAAATTTCGCGTAAATTTTATAATAACATTAATTGCGATAAAGTTATGGTTTATTAAGTTAGAAGCATTTTTTATCTGTATATGTGCAACTCGTGCTCGAAAAAAAACCCATGTTTTCAAATATTTTGTGAACAGCTACCTTTATAAGTATAGTTATTCAAAAATAATTATAGTAGGTTTAATTTGCTTTCAAATGATACCTCTTACATATGGATCCGTAAAATAAGAACTTAAAAATATTGAATACTTTACTACGGTCAGCGCTCATTTTTATGCGACCGGCGGAGTGACCACTACGAAACAAAATTCGTAATTTAATGGTTATATTATCACTTACCAATAAAACTTATATTTTTAGAAAGCTCATGAATAGTCGCGTAAATTTTATAATAACATCAATTGCGGTAACGTTATTGTTTATTGACTTAGAAGCATTTTTTACCAGTACTTGTGCGATTCATGCTCGATAAAAAACACATATTTTCAAATATTATGTAAACAGCTACCTTAAATACTATAGTTATATGTAAACAATTATAGTAGGTTTAATTATCTTTCAAACGATACCTCTCACATATGGATCCGTAAAATAAGACCTCAAAAATATTAAATACTTTACTACGGTCAGCGCCCGTTTATGCGACCTGGAGGATAACCCCTGCCAAACAAAATTCTTAATTATATGGTTATATATTATCATATACCAATGAAACTTATATTTTTAGAAAGAACATGAATAGACGCGAAAATTTTATAATAACATCAATTGCGGTAAAGTTATTGTTTATTGAGTTAGACGCATTTTTTACTAGTACTTGTGCAATTCATGCGCGATAAAAAAACACATATTTTCGAATATTTCCTAAACGGTTACTTTTATGAGCATAGTTATTTGAAAACAATTAAAGTAAGTTTAATAAGCTTTCAAATGACACCTCGCACGAACAGATTGGTGCCATAGGACTCGAGATGTGAGTAAATATCTATGATGGTCGGTCGCCATCTTTCCCCCCCTTTTTCTCGACCCGTCCCCCCCTCCTTAAACTAAAACAGGTCAATTCGTAATCTGGAGAGAACGAGGAACATATCCATACCTGTTTTAGGTATTTAGAAGAGATGTCGACGAAAATCGTGAAGGAGACGACTTGTGGCCAAATTGGCTCTAGACTAATAACGGTTTTCCATTAAACGGGGACGTGGATCGATACTGGCGTTTCAATAGGGACAATCAGGACATACGACCTAGATGCGGAACAGTATTAATAGTCTCATATATAGATAAGTATACTTAGAACTTTACTTATGTAGGGGCTTTTGTGATGAATATTCATATCTCTTATTTACAATAGACAATTTGTTGATAATGCCAATTGGAGTCTATACTTATTTATGAGTTTCAGTCGGTAAAAAGGCTTCGTAAAAATCGGTAAAAACTTACCTAAATATTTCTAAATATATAGGTAAGTACACCAATTTAATAATAGACTTGTTAGAATTAGCAAGTGTAAAACATAAAAATGGCATCAAAACTTTTTTACTTTAGCAATTAACATCAAATTAATGTTACAAGGCATCACTCCCTCAAAAACTAATTTAAAATTCGAATAGCTCAAATCGAATTTCGAACCAACTTTTTTTACGCAAGGGCGCGTGCCATACAGCCAAGCGTGGCGTGGCGTATGGAGACGAGCAGATGACACGCGACCGTTATGCCAGGTGCACTTTATACTCGTACCATAGACAATAATTATTGTAGCGACATCTCGTATCGTATGACGTGCGTCACTTTTCGCTTTTTAAAACCCTTCCTGTTTCTGAATTAAGACATCGATTTTCTTGTAAATTTTAGGTAAGTATATAAAGTTTTCGAAGCGTCAACATTTTTTAAGAGGATATAAAACAATCTGAAATATTATATGATAAAACTTATTGTAATGTTTTGGCAGCCGTTTTCTTCAGTAGAAAAAATGCGCGAAATGTATGATGTCGCAAAGGTTGAAACTGTACCTATGTCAATTAGGTAACTATAATTATTATGCTTGTCATAATGCTAATGTTGTATTTGTATGTATTAGCATATTTTAAATGTAAAAGTATAACGTATTGATGTTTACATTATGGTTGCGTAGTTTAAATTTCTCATACATAATTATTTGCTGAGTGAATTCCTCAACATAACAGCATTATCACTAACTTCAATACCGCCATATTCTTTTTATTTATTACACTCCTTTTAAGGCGTGCAAGGTGCCTCGCAGATATTTCAAAATTGAATGCAATAAATTCGCAGACGTCATCTGTTCTCGTTTCCAATAGCAACCTAACTACGATAGTTTCAGCTGCCTGTCATGAATTTATCGAACGAGTTACTTTTACGGTAAAATTCAATAAATGTAGCATCTGTTGTTTTCCTTATTTAAGCTTCAGGTGCTCCATTAGTTTAGTTAGACATTGTTGATGTTCACTTGTTTAAGTTGTTGTTAACTTTATTCACTACATTTGCAGATGCAGATCATGCAGATGTTATCATATCTTAACTCGTTAACTCGACTTGGTGACTTTAGGTATCTACTATTAATTATTATGTAAGCGAGTATGTACAGTGAGCTACGAAATTGCATGGACAAATTATGAATGAATTTATTGATGAAGTCGTCAATACATGCTAACTAAAAATAATTTAAACAAAAACTTGACACAGAACGACCTAGTGCCAAACTGAGTTAAGCTTATATTGAGGTTTTTTTTTTAATTAACTTATTATTTGTTACTGCAGAACAGAAGTCTTGCTCAGCTGTAGCATTAACTAAGAAATGTATTTCTGTATATATTATCTCCTCAAAAATTACTACCAAACCACTAATTAAGATCTAGTCACCAAACAGCATAGTGCTGCACTGATTATTATCACTCCAATTCCATAAAAATGAAGTGATTTCACGCAAAGCAATAAAAAGCCAGTTATTAGAAATGGATTCTCCGCTAACAAGAGAGCGTATAACGTAATCTAAGCGATGTAACCCGTCGCATAACTAATGAACCGAGGCCGAGCGACTCCGATATGCTTTCGCCGATTGAGTGATTCCATTCCACATTTAGATATTAATATAAGCTTTGGTTATAGGGCCAATAATATTCAAGCGATAGAGATTGTATTTTCCATGCTACTGTTTACAGCTCCACCAGGTACTCTGGTACTTATACCAGAGTACTTCAGAACTTCATCAGAACGTTGACTATGACTTTATCGTGGTCCATAAACTCTCTTTTCATTCTCCCGCCTCGCCCCTTCACGTTTCTGATTCTCCTTTTAATTTTTATTCAATTGCCGTAGCGTTATTACAATTTTTACGCATAAGTATTTTGTTTGTTGTTTTGCAGTTCGCCAGTTCGTGGGTCGTGGGTATATGAGTAACTAAATAAACTGTTGATAAATGACACACAAAACTTCGTAGAATTTTACTTGAGCTCATGGCAAAATTTCAACTATTTCAGTGTTTATGCCTGTGGATATAATTTAAGTACCAAAAAAAAAAACATAAGACTTACAAATCTACTTACCTACCTACCTATTTAACATGAGGATTATTAGTTTATTATTGTTCGCAGGTTCTTAGGTATACGGTACCTAGTGTACCTATCCATATGTGAAAGAACGATCAGGGGGTCAAAAATCTTATAATTATCAACCAATACTTATTAAATAAGATCTACTAGAAAATATATAGGTACTTACTAACGAAGTACTAGGCAGAGTTCAAAAGTCTAAGAACAATGACACTCACGAAGTAGTTATATCATTGTGTTGGTGCTCAAATTCAATGTCACACCATTGAACAGGCAAATTGCAGCATTGTGTCCACTCAAGCGGCGCGAAACGAAAGAGGTGGAAGTGCGCAAAGGCTGAAGGTGACACATTCTACTTTAGATATTCGTTAAAAACTTTAGGTCGTTTACTAGCTTTTGCCCGCGGCTTCGGTCGCGTTAGAAAGGGATGAAAAGTAGCCTATGTCACTCTCCATCCCTTCAGCTAGGTATCTCTAATTCTCTACTTAAAAAACACACGTCACACGTCAATAGATACGTCGCTCCGTTTTGCCGTGAAAGACAGACAAACAAACAGAACACTTTCCCATTTATAATATTAGTCATCATCCTCTTTGCGTTATCCCGGCATTTGCCACGGCTCATGGGAGCCTGGGGTCCGCTCTGACAACTAATTCCAAGATTAGGCGTAGGCACTAGTTTTACGAAAGCGTCTGCCATCTGACCTTCCAACCCGAAGGGTAACTAGGCCTTATTGGAATTAGTCCGGTTTCCTCACGATGTTTTCCTTCACCGAAAAGCGACTGGCAAATATCAAACGACATTTCGCACAGAAGTTCCGAAAAACTCATTGGTACGAGCCGGGGTTCGAACCCGCGACCTCCGGATCGAAAGTCGCTCGCTCTTACCGCTAGGCCACCAACGCTTCCCATTTATAATATTAGTATGGATTTAAAACTACTTACAGTACCTATCTGCTTGATTACTAATTTAACTGATTTGCCACACCCTGTCATCAGAGTTCAAGTTTTTTCCGCGGGCGCTTCAGCCGTACATTGAACTCCCTGTTGTTTTTAGGGTTCCGTACCAAAAAGGTACAAAAGGAACCCTTATGGCGCCGCTCTGTTTTCTGGGACTATGCCCTACAGTAAGTAGTGTGTACAGATTTTAAGGGGTCAGCAACTCGCTTGGAACTCCTCGAGTCCGGTACCCTACTCATGAATGCCGTATAATTATTTTCCACTGTGTGGTACCTATTCGAAAAAAAAACACGAGTGAACGACGAGGGTTCCGTTTTTCCTTTTTGAGGTACGGAAGTACGGAACCCTAAAGAAAACTTATTACTAACTTGTACATGAATGCAATAAATGATTATTGATTATGATATACAGCCAGCATAAAATAGATAAAGTGACCAAATGTCCTATTGTTCCTAAGAAATGTGTGGTGCAATATATTTGGCAACATAGGTTGTCAATGTCTCTTTGAATCTGATAAGCATTGATCACAGACCAACCCCTATAGACATCTATTACAAGACGACTCGCTGTGGCCAGCCTTCCTAGTATTTGCACTGATATAAGCGCGGGCGCTCGCCGTGCCCGATCAGTATCGACCAAGTAACAGACCCGAAAGCAGCGCGTGTTTTTCGCACAAAAAAATTGGAAAAGGGTATTTTGATGCCTTAAAGATGTCCACCTGTAGTGTGAAATGGTGTGGAAAGGTAACAAGAAGCTCAAATTTAAAAACAGACGGCATTACATTCCACAAATAAGTCATATTTATAATTTATTCAGAGCCGGCATAGGTCAACTTACATTGGCCACTTACGCGTCAGTAGAGGGACAGTCATACTTCTGTCCCTTTTCATCTGGCGCGACTGCCCGCCGTCCTTGAAACGGCCAATCACAGCGCGCTTAACACATTCCCCGCCCGCTCCTCGCACCCCAAACACTGGTGACTCGTATCGCGAACCAAATATGACAAGACTGCCACTCTATAGGAGGTTCTCTGTGGCATTGATGTACATACATACACTGTGCCCCTTGCGAAAAAGTTATAAGAGAGATATGTACCTACTGGGGCTACTGGACACACAACAGGGTACTTCAGTATACCTAAATTGTTAAGCTATGAGTATTCGTATGAGTACGTGTTATCATGGCTTTGATTGGCATTTAAACTTTAAATTAATGTACATGTACATATATTCATATTTTCTGGCCTTTATTTTTTTGATGAGTGTTTTGGGAATTTAGAGAAACCTCTATCTTATCCACATAATGGACGCCGGGATGTCCCGAGGGGACATCCCGGGGAAGGGGACATCCCGGGGAATTTTTCTGGCCTATTTTTAAATTTATTAAAATACAGTATTCACTATTCAGCCACTAGGCCCACTAGGCCGTCTAATATATGAAAATTATTTTAGTATTCAACCTCGTCTATAGAAACACGTTTTTAGCAGGTGCACTAGGTACCATACTGATAATGTAACTAAGGTATGTCTTTGAAATAAAAGGAAGCTAAATACTTCCCTTTTTCAAAGGCTAACTGATAACCGCTTGAAGGCGTTCAACATTGATAACACAATCGACAAGCTAACTTAACTGCCTTTTTTTTTTAACTGACAGTCAACTACATTCCAGGGGTTTTTAGAAACGCCTCGAAAAGCAGCAGTACTGTTGAAAGAAAGGTATATTCGGCTATAAAAGCTTGTTCCATAAATAAATTTTTTGAAAAAAAAACTTATTAATTTCTACTCTTTTTGGTCAGAATGTAATTAAATACATTAGCACTAGGCCTATAATGTACAACAAGGGTGTTAAGGTGAAATAGGTCAATGATACAGATCGTGTCCTTCACAAAGTCACGTACCTGTGTTCGTATTGTCATACAATTAAAGGTTAAATTTGTCAAATTCGCATGTCATCTTTAATGACACGACATGCACTTGAAGGTTTTCAGTCTGGTGAAGGTTGGGTAAGATACAGGTTTCTAAGCAGCTACAATAGAGCCATTCATATCGGCTTATTTGTCAAATGTGGCCTTTAATAGTATGACAATACGAGCCATAGCAGGCGTCTTCGTGAATAAAACGAAGTGATTAATACTTATGAGGCGACTAATTATACATGCTGACCAAACAACTTATTGTTTTGAGAACTGGAACAGTCCTACTTACTGTCAATCTGCAGTGTTAAGTTGTTTTGATTTCATAATAAGATGTGGATCGACGCGACCCCACACAGTCTAAATATCATTGATGCTGTCAGGGAACGTTCCCGGGCCTGAAGTAAATCCCGGCACTTTTTTATACCATGTCGGTGGCAAACAGGTACACGGTCCACCTGATGGAAACACCTGCAACTAAACTCACATGCGCGTTGCCGACCCATTAGAAACTTGTACACCCCTTTTTAGGGTTCCGTAGTCAACTAGGAACCCTTATAGTTTCGCCATGTCTGTCTGTCCGTCCGTCCGTCTGTCCGTCCGTCCGTCCGTCGGTCCGTCCGTCCGTCCGTCCGTCCGTCCGTCCGTCCGCGGATAATCTCAGTAACCGTAAGCACTAGAAAGCTGAAATTTGGTACCAATATGTATATCAATCACGCCAACAAAATGCAAAAATAAAAAATGGAAAAAAATGTTTTATTAGGGTACCCCCCCTACATGTAAAGTGGGGGCTAATATTTTTTTTCATTCTAACCCCAACGTGTGATATATTGTTGGATAGGTATTTAAAAATGAATAAGGGTTTACTAAGATCATTTTTTGATAATATTAATATTTTCGGAAATAATCGCTCCTAAAGTAAAAAAAAGTGCGTCCCCCCCCTCTAACTTTTGAACCATATGTTTAAAAAATATGAAAAAAATCACAAAAGTAGAACTTTATAAAGACTTTCTAGGAAAATTGTTTTGAATTTGATAGGTTCAGTAGTTTTTGAGAAAAATACGGAAAACTACGGAACCCTACACTGAGCGTGGCCTGGTGGTGGAACCTGTCACCCATCGGAAATACCTCGGCAGGGAGCTCATTCCACAGCCGGAGAGGAAATTCCTTTGAAACCGCACGGTGCGCGACGATCTAGGTTGCACTGACAGCAAAATGTACTACTTAAATGGTAATTTTGACGTACTTATTAGAAAAGTCCCATTACCTAAGTACATATTATTATAGATAGGTCAAGTAGTTACCTACCTACCTAGAGACTGAATCAGATAAAGATAAATTGTCCGTTTCTTTTATCTATTTCCTACAAAAAATTGAGTAGCCTACTCGTTTTCACACTAAAAATAGTTATTTGTTATACAAGGGGGCAAAGTTGTATTTTAACGCCGAGTGTGGAATTGAAAAACGAGCAAGTGAAAGGATTCTATAGTTGAACCACGAGCGAAGCGAGTGGTTCGAGAATAGAATCCTGAACTTGCGAGTTTTTTAACACACGAGAAGTAAAATACATTTGCACCCGAGTGTAACACAAAACTTTTCCCCTCACTATAGCGAAGAAACTACAACGCAAAAAATGCGTTTATCACTGCTTCCAGTAGTTCCACAGGTGGTAAATCATCTTTATTACTAGATTCACCTACTTTTATCAATTTTAAAGCAGTTAATTTGACTTTATTCAAGGTCAATTTACTTTACCCACTAGTGGATAAAATGCGTTTTTACCCGCTGGTATTAAAGGACAAAACACGTGTTTCCGAGCTAGTGAGGGGAAAAATACGTTAACCCGTATCCCCTATCCAAAAGTGAAAACAGCTTTTAACTGTACAGTAAGTAACTCGAATTTATGTGCCGTCCGTACAATATTCTCGAAATTATGATTATTTCCTGCATCTAGGTCCTACAAGATTCATGACAGGATTCGACTTACAAAAAGTTGGCAATAAGTTGGCATAGAGCCTGTGCAGAGAGAAGAGTGGGTAAGGTACAGCGGGGCAAATCTCGACTGGGGGGAAATATAACTGGTCATATTTTTCCATATTTTACAATGTTTGCATTATTAAATAGAGTGTCCACCGGTTATATATGGTATGCGTGTTCAGTGGATAGTGTAATAATGGAAAAAATGTATTAGTTGCAATTGCCCCGGTATTCGCCCCGCTGTACCTTATGTAATTTTTCCTTATTGGTTCCATAACTCTTCTTTGTTTCAATATTTTTAATGAACTTAGTACATATTACAAATCTTTCTAAAACGCACTACTTTTTGATTTCACTGAGTTCCAACAAATGCGTAATGGAAGAAGGTTAGTTTTTTTGGTCACCCAATAATTAAATCAATATAAATTATCCATTAACGTAATAGCACTTTACAGGTTAATTATAAGTACCCAGGTATGTTAATAGTTTGCATCACAACTAGTTACTATTCTAAATCCTAATTCCATTGTCATCTCTATGCTAAACGTTTCGAAAGCAACGCAAGAGTGTCAAAACTAGTTCATTTAATATACAAGGCGTATGACGACATAATTCCTCTGACTGGTAGGTACTAGTGATTAGTGACTATTAGTGATTATTAGTTGCTATTAGTAGTAGAGTAGTGGTTCTTGTGGAATACGGGTCTATAAAAAAGAAGCTGTTACAGATAACGTTTTCAACTTTTTAGAGTGCCTCCACACTGTCCAACGACCGCAAGGTTTTTTCTGGTTTTGCACCCAAAGAAGGTTTAACCCATAAATAGGGTGTCGATGCCATATCATAGGTAGAGTCTTTTCAGAGAGAAGAGTCGTGGTATGTATTGAACCCCATACATTTCACGCCTCTTCTCTTTCCGAACAGACTCTATATACTTACTAGCGCCTACATATAAACTCCAAAGTTCGTCTAAGCCTTAGACTGCTGACACTGCGATCTGTTATTTATTTATTCCTTAGACTTTAAGGAATAAATATCAGATTGCAGTGTGGAAAAGCTAAAAACAAAATGATCTTTAGAAACAAGCATAAATGTATTAAAGACGCTTATCTATTTAATGCTATCATTTAATATACTAAGTATGTACTAGGTATTAGGCAAAGCACGTAGAAACATCCAGAGATTCTAAAATAACGATCATCGTTACATTCGTTACCATCATGAAACATAATAGATACTTACCCCACTTTATCTCATAAAATACCCCTATATTATTGTATCATCAGTATCCAGTTTCAGAAAAGCCTGTCACGACAACCTATTAAGATGCACATGTACAATTCTGAATTCCCGATTCCTATTTTAATCTTTAACCGCAGCTGCGGCCGACGTCCCGATAAAACTTTAGTCCTTACTTAGGTCATGAGCATAACAGGTAGATAGCTATCGAATTGAAAGGTCAACATACGGTTGAATTTATAAAAATGGAGATAATGTCATTTTAGTTATTAAAGGTTAAAGGCGTTAAGTGTCGCCAACTTGAAATTCTACCGCTACTTCCTATAAAATATAGATAAAATAAAACTTATAATTGAGAGGAAGATATACAGTAAGATATTTTAAAGTTACAACTTCCCTACGAAATTTTCTTATTTAATTATATTATTGCTTCTGTTACGAGAGTAAATATTGTAGTATTGGCTATTGAAAACTCACTTTGTGAACATACCTGAACAAATTTACCCAAAAAAGAATAACAGTAAAAGATTTGTACATATTCAAGGCCCAGCATTTACCTTACGCTCATAAATACCACACTGCCTTTTTTCACAGTTCAAGCCTACACGACATGAATATTTAAATAAGCAAATAAATAAAAGCCAGTGTGCACTATGCCCAGAAGCCACAGAGAATGTAGGTTTGTTTGTTTTATGAATCAGTCAGTGTCGAACAGTAGTTCGCTGCCAGTGCAAACAATTGAATCATAGAAAACCGCGAACGTGATGGCCAAGTTACACACTTTACATCGATCAGTATTGTACTACATAAACTAGATTGATTCCTTAAATAATGCCTTAGTGTCCATATGGGACAACAGTTTTTAAATTACCGATTGAGTTTCATTATCAAAATAGCTTGAAATGAAATAAGCCAACATAAAGGCCTGAAGCATATTTAAGTAAAAGTACCTAAGCAAACTTCTCTCATTTCAACTTTTTTTTTTCTAGAAACCTTTGACCAGTCATTTTTTCTGTAAATATAGGGGAGCGCAGACGAAATCACAGTTGCCCGAGGCGTACCCTTGCACTGCGAAGCATTTCAATGGCGCTGCACAATAGATTCTGCAACGGTTTTAAACATCTGCCCGCGACTCCGCGTTCGTGATATGCCATTATTGTTATTACCTCGTGCCACTTTGCATGTTAAGAATTTAGTTATAATTTTCTACGCAAAATAAGCTTTTCATAACTTTTTCCCATGCGCACAAAAAACAAAACAGATAATTCCTCCTTAACCATAGAACTAGCCTTCACGCATGGCCGGCGTCTCCCAAATCATAGGCTTTATAATGGACCAAGAAATTACGTCATTTGGGCACGTCATTACGCGGCACCTTAGACACGCTTTTCCCACGGGTCATTTACATTTACTTTGTTCTTTGCAGGATGTCCAACTTCCAACGAACGCGGAGTAAAGTGTGGTGGGGAGATTCGCCGCCGAACATCGGCAGCCCGGTGGCGCAGCCAGCGGACTGGAACCACAACCGAGCCCAGGACGACTGGGAGCCACAGCTGCCGCACTGGATCGCCAACCAGCCCGAACAAGAGAGGAACGTCAGCGTCGAAAACATTGCTCAGCCCAATGCAGTTCAGAACCAGTGGCCTCTGCGCCACGGCAGCCCCGGCAGTCACAAGAGCCAAGACTCGGGGTTCTCGGACTCCGACAGCTCTCCACCGCCTTCACAATACTACCCCTCCCCCGAAGACTCTAAAAACAAATCTGGAAGCAGCAGCGATTCCAATAACAATGAAAATATCACTGTCAAACAAGCCATCGATTTTCAAAACACTCCCAGTCGAGACGTTGTTGATGCAAAAGTCTTAGATGTTAGTGGGATGAAAACGCCGGTACCCAAGCCGAGAAACCGAAGCAGCAGTCTCATACAGACTCCTTACGACTTGCAGAAATATTATGAAATACACAACGATGAAGAACATATGGAACTCCTAAAAGATAAAGAACATGAAGAGAAATATCCTAGCCCAAAGAATATTAACAATGAAGATTCGCAAGCAGATAAAACGTCTAAAAATATTACTCCTAAGAATGCCAAAGCTAGCGGTGGTAAAGAAATTACAAATGTTAATGTAAGCAATAAAGAAAATAACCCAAATAACAGTGCAATACTCAGAGATACCAAAGATGTACCGGTAAAAAATATAAATATGATTAGTCCGTCTAAGAAATATCCAGTAAAAAAGTCATTTATATCAAGTGCAGAGAGTGACAGTTCAAAAGTCATCAAAGTGGCTAAAGTTAAAGATTTAGAAACAAGTAAAAATAAATCTGATGAAAGTTTAGAATACATAAAATTAGCCGACAATAATGAGATCGCAGTTAATAACCAGCCAAGGAACAGAACTCCAATTTCCAACATATCTTACACACCAACAGAGAGAAGTACAGCAACAAAACCTGAATACAAACGTAGCATGTCCAATGAGGATAATGTTCCAATTACAACAACACCAAAATTCCAAAGAAATAGGTTAAACAAATCACTTAACTTTGAAGCACAAAGATTGGACCAGCAGATACTTGATATTCAAGACGGCTATCATTCTTTAGGATACATTGACGAGGAACCAGCTAAAGAAGACAAAGATGAAATCCATAAACCTGCCAATGCTTTGTTGGGCAAAAACATCATGGACAGTCTTCATCTTAAACCAACAAAAAAACCTGGCCCTAAAGCTAAACAACGAATGGCAACAAAAAGTGAAAGAAACAGAGATATATTCAGGATATTCCCAGGGAAAAAAGAGAAGCCAGGCGTCGTTGAAACTCATGCGGGTGGTATCTTAAATGGAAGCAGAGTACCCTCTCTCGGTCTGCCGAGGACACAGGAACAAAACTCGTGGGTCATTGTCGGTTACCCGGAACAAGAAATGTTACTTCCCAATTACAATGAAAGGTTAGTGGGTACCGATAGCGACATCAACTTAAGGAGTAAAGACTCGGCAGACGACGATAATCACTTCAGGATAAGTCGGATATCACCCCCACCACAGTTCCAAGATAAACTAAAAATCCCATATGACACAGATTCTAAGACTGACAGGAATTTAACACACGACACGAAACGGGAGAAGTTAAAAGACGATGAGCCAAATTTCTCAGAAGTCCAGTGTAATCTAGCTTGTACGTCTACTCCAAAAATGATAGCTCCCCATGAATACATGAAAGGGGTGCCACCAAGAGTTCCACTAAGAATCCTCGTAGAGTGAATCTGTTAGAAAATTTTAATAGCGGGTAAACAAAAAGTTCTATTCTCTGTATTATTCTCCAATACGTGATCTAACTGGCAAAACTAATTACTTTCTTTTTCTTACAGCTTAGTATTAAACAATCAAAATGAAATTCTATACCGAGAGAGAAGCATAGACCAGACAGCGTTGGAGCGGCTATGTGAAAGGAAGCCAGAGCCGGTCCAATACTGGCTGTGCGACCTGGTCGGGTCGTGTGAGAACGAGTGCATGACGACGCTGCAGAGCAAGCCGCTAGGCGCGGAGATGAAGGCCCTGGTGTCCGCTAGCTCTGCCACTATCACAGGGAATATTAAGAAAGTGCAGACTCATGGACAGATTATTGTGCATCAGTACAGTGATGTCATCCGGTAAGTGTGGACTCCTAGTTTCTTCCTCGAGTGATAATTATTACGGGTTTTTGTATAAGGTACAGCGGTTTGTATCGACTGGGGGGGCATTGTAACTGATCCATTTTTTCCATTATTATGATGTTGAGTTCTACATGTATCCACTGAACACGCCTACCTTATATAACCGGTGGACACTCTATTTAATAATTAAAACATTGTAAAACAGAAAAAAATGGATCAGTTACAATGACCTCCCAGTCGAGATTTGCCACGCTGTAGGCTTAATCTTGGGCTTTTATTAGTCAAATCTTCTAAATCGTGTTTCAAATCTTACGTTATTTAGAAAATTCTTTCTTCTTCTTCTTCCTACCCTTATCCCACGTTATGTGGAGTCGGTACAACATGTCTTCCTCTTCCATTCTCCCCTATCTCTCGTCATCTCAACACTCACATCTTTCTTTCTCATGTCCTCTTTCACACAATCCATCCATCGTTGTTTGGGTTTACCCCTCCCTCTCCATCCATCAACATTCATCTCCAACATTCTTTTGCCTATATGACACTCATCCCTCCTTATTACATGACCGTACCACGCCAACCTGCCACTCCTCATCTTTTCCGTTATAGGCGCAACTTTCAAACTTCCCCTAATATACTCATTCCTGATCCGATCCATTCTGGTCACTCCACACATCCATCTCAACATTTTCATTTCCGCTACTCTCCTTTCATCCTCCACCTTTGTCGCCCAGCATTCAGATCCATACAATACAACAGGCCTCACAATCGTCTTATAGATTTTCCCCTTAAGTTTAAGGGGCATCCGTCGATCGCATGTTGTCCCTGAGATCTGTCGCCATTTCATCCATCCCGCATTTATTCTATTTTTCACGTCACGGTCGATGCTTCCGTCATTTTGGAATAATGACCCAAGGTACCGGAAGTCGGAGCAGACTGGTAGGTATACACCATTTAGAAAATTCTTTATCGTATCCATAATTTTATAATTTACCATAAGTTTTTCTTTTACAGGCAATTAGAAGCCAACACTCCAAATGAAGAGCAGATCTGCCTCCTAGTAGCAAACATCAACGAGTTCGTCCTAGCACACAGCATAACCCTGAACACGAAGCCTCCAGGCGAAACACCAGAACGATGGGACAAAATCAAAAAATCCCTACAACTATACTTGCAGAAACTCATCGATATAGGGGAAGACGTGAAGGTGGAACTGAATGAGAGCACAATAGAATGCAGTGTGGTGCTGAAGCATTTGGAAGCGCTGAGTGGGATTTTCTTGGAAACTACCAAAGCGGTTTTGGTACAGCAAATGAAGGTAATAATGAACTTAAGTTACCTACAGACTATAGCTAGGAGCCTAACTAAATTATTTACTCACACATTCTTCTCTCAAGCAAAGACGAAATTACGGTGAAATGATCCACTATTTTCTTGATCACAAATCTCTCTAAGATGTTTCCATTCACAACCGAATACCATTTCCTAGTGAGGCTAAGTACAAAACTGATGCTGGAGAAAGGTCAGAAAGCGTTCCTACGTTTTCTCTGTAAAAAAATATATGGGTACTATCCATATATGTAGCCAACACAGTTTCTGCTCGGCGTGTTGGGCTTCAATATTAAATTCTACATTTAATTTGTTTCAGACTCTAGTCTCAATCATCGAAGAGCCACCATCTGACATGATCCTAAAGAGCACTCTCACATCCATCGGCCACCTGGCCATGCTGAACGACCGTTCCGAGAGCACTCTCCACGAGAAATGCTCCAAAATCATGAAGAGCATCACAGAGCTACCGTTCGTAGAGTGCGGGGTGCCTAGAGCTTTGCTGACGGCCATCATTGAGAGCAATAAGAGCTCTATTAAGGCACTGTCGTTGAGAGCGCTGGCTACTGTATGTGTCAATGGGGACGCGGTCAAGCAGTTTGAAGAGGTAAGACTTTAAAACCCCACGTCGTATAAAAGCTTACCGCTGATTCAGTACCTATCCATGTGCTTTTTGTTGCTGAGATTTGTTTGTTGGTTTTAGCTCCTTTGCATTTTTCTTTAGAACATCGTCATTCAAATAACAGTTATACCCTAACAAAGAAAGATATAGGCACAGTATAATAAAGAGTACTATCGTACAGTATGGCCACTCCTTCTCCCCGCTGAAAGTGCCGCCCACCCCCTCTCGGTTACCTCACAGTTACCGCCTGTCAAAAACGCGAACAGTCGACCTGTCATATCTCACTCATACAAGCATGGTACGCGTTCACCTACACGAGCTTAGACTGTGTGCTAGGAACGCGCCTCTTTCATATATTTCATCGCCAGTGTCCGAGATGTGATATAGGTTTGGACCAGTGTTGGCAGATTTAAAGAATACATTTCATTTCAAAAACTTAAAGTTTTAGGGATCTAAGTATTTTACATAATTTCAGATTTAATAATATATTTCATCATATATCTACTTCCTTCCGCAGGGTGGTGGCATCGAGATCTATCAGACATCCTTTCGGACAAGAACAACCCTGAGCCTCAGATGCGTGAAGCCATCACGGTTCTCACGCAGATCACCGCGCCCTGGCTTCGGGGCCACTACGATCTAACCCAGCTTCATGTATATTTGGATACCATTGTTGAGAATATCACAGGTAAGTCGTCTAATCTCGACAGGTTTATTTACTTCTGTAGGGTGGCGGCTTTTATATCTTCCCACACATCCTCTTGGACAAGGAAAACTCTGAGCCTCAGATGCGTGAGGTCATCACGGTTTTCACGCAAATTCCCGCGCCCTGGCTCCGAGGGCACTACGATCTGACGCAGCTTCAAGTATACTTGGATACCATTGTTGAGAATATCACAGGTGGCTCATCTACTTTACTCTAGATTTCTGTAGGGTGGCGACGAGAACCACAGTATTTTGTTGGTTCCATGGTTGCAATCATTGTAACCTAACTAAATCGTATACACCGCAGGATAGGTAAAGAGTGAAAGACCTATCCCACTTTTTCTGATTTCGTCGGGCATTTGTTCCATCTTACTCGTATCCCGGGCTACAGCCAGCTATTCTCCGCCAAAAAGATTTGGCTGACTGTGCATGATTAGGGGGGAATCCTTTTGCTGGAGAACCTTTCTTATTAAGAAACCTCTCTTTCAGCACCAAAGTTCATAGTTCTGGTTTATGGTGTCTCTTTACACCCAACGACCTCTTAAAAGTGCCAACCACATACAACTATTTTTTTTCTTTTTTCATCAGGCATCCTGTCCCGCACGGAATGCTGCCAGCTTCTCCTGCTCTGCACGGCGTGCCTCGTCAACCTGGTGCGAGAGCTGGAACTGGAGCAGCAAGGAAACAAGCAGTCAGACATCGTGGCAGTCATCACCAAACATCGCACTACAGAGCGACTGCTCGACGCTGTGAAAAGGCGGGGGCCTAACATCTCGGTGTTCCTACAGGTAATATAGCTACGATATGATTGAGAAGATATAAAGAATAAGATACTGAGATGTGTTATGTAGACGCTTTAACACCTTCTTCTGTAATAAAAGTAAAAGAAAAACGTAGCAAAACATTTTTCATATCAGTGGTCCTTCGAACCGGATCAAGCTTACCTATACTCCAAAATTGACTTGTTATGTCACCAACACTAACAACCCAGCATGTGTCAAGTGTCAAATAGTTCAGCACCACCCCACCTCAGCAATAGACCACCTTTCATGAAAATTTAGTCTCCCGCCTGCCCGCACAGTTTCTTTGTAACCTAACCTAACGACGCAAGCCGTTAGTCTCCCACCCTGCCCGTACAGTTCCTTTGTAACCTAACCTAACGACGCAATTTTTGTTCCAGGAGCAAACCGCCTCATATCTAGCATCCCTCTCCCGCGTGCCGCGCTGCGTGCTAGCGCTATCCTGCTCTTGGGCGACGTGCGCAGCGCTCGTGTGCTTCGCACGCGCCGCGCCCGCGCACGCCCCTCGCGCCGCCGAAATGCGCGCGCAGGCGAGGCTGCACGCGCACGCTGCTGAGGCTATCTCTAGGTACGTCACTGATTGGTTACTGGATGCGACAGTGTTTTTTTTTTTCGGTGTGCGAATGCTGTTGTTTTATTTATCATCCTATTTTGAGGCGCGTGACTCTCACCTCCCAGCTTCTTCCTTTGTGAATGAAGAGGAAGGTGGGAGAGATGCTTACCCACTGAATTCCTACCGGGATTCCAACAAGGGCTCAAGGGCCGTTCTGGGGGCCACAAGGGCTCGCGAATTGAGTTGAAAAGTTCTTTTGCGTGCACAAGAACAAATAATATAACCATGAATCATATTGAAGACTTTGGAGTACATTTGGTGCACTCCTATCTATTAGGATTTTCTTTGTCCACAAACTATCAGTAGGTAATACATATTCAGATTCCAAGATATAAGTCCTCAAATTCAAATAATATTCTTTGTCCACAGACTATCAGTAGTCCCAGACGTCGCGCACCAGATAGTGCAACTCGAAGGCGTCCCGCACCTAACCCGACTGGTCAGGCTGCAGCGGACCCGCCCGCATCTCGACGTCGACCCAGACCAAACTCTCATCTACTGCCTCAAGGCACTACGGACAATATATAAACACCATCCACACGCCTTTGCGGATATGCAGACCGAGGTTGATGAGATGATTAAACCACATTTGATGGAGTCTCTCATGCTTTTCTCGGCTAAGCAAGAGAGCTACGTTTAGACGCTTTTTAGTCATATATCATATTACTTGTACGGTCTCTACTTAGAAGTATAAAGCCTCCGCCACACATAAAGCTTTTTGATAGCGTAGCGTCAGCGGAGCGCAATGATAGCGGTGCGCCGGAGGAACGCTGGTTCCGCTCGCAATCCGCGCTCGTTAGTTTCCGCCGGCGTTCGCTGGGCGCAACGCCATCAGCGTTCGTCCGGCACACCGCTATCATTGCGCTCCGCTGACGCTCCGCCTACGCTCTCGAAACGCGCATGTGTGGCCGAGCTTTAAGCCCGACCAGACATCTAAAGGCGCTACGAAAGAAGCACCATCCAATTAAACTCTCAAAAGTACCTACATTTTCGCTAAATTGTATACTTAGGACTCATGGGCTATCTAAAATATTTAGCACTACCAGCGTTTCAGTTGAAAACTGGGATTTCAGTATACCTAGTGACTTTTTATGAGCAAAATGTATTTTATTACCTTAATTTTTGTACCTACCTACTTGATTCTATTTTAAAATAGTCTTAATTAAGACTCCGTTTTTTATACTCTATCTATTAAAATCGATCTGGGAGCATTTTGTAATTAAAAGTTCGTCCCTCTGTTAGGTACAGACTTATATATGCTACTATATTTTGCATGAAATCTACTTATTCTTAATTATGTGAAGAAATCAAATATTATTTTTAAGATAATGAATTTGTACTTTTAGTTTGTAAGGGACAATTTACACGATACGAGAACTCGCATGCGAGTTTCATTACATTGCAGTATTTGATTGTCGTGTTAAATTCGACATAATCCCCAATGTAAAATCGCATGCGAGTTCAAGTCCCGTCTGAAAAAGAACCTTTAGATTCATGAGCTTGAAGACGTAAATTATTTAAACTTAAGTAAGACTTATGATAATACGTAAATATCAACTACTTAAATATTTTAGATTTCTTTGTATACTGCTTTGTAAATACTGCTAGAACTGTGTTATTTTACCAGTATTATAAATGTACATAATTCAACACTAATACTCGTTTATTTCATCTTAATTTTACTGTTGACTGTACATATAACATATTATACATATATCCACTCATATTCAGAGGCCATACTTTATGAAATTACTATACTAGTCCTCGGTATATTTTAGTATTTAAGTAGAAGCATGCCTGATATAAAAAGGTTTGCTTTTGGCGACAATGGGGAAGGCTTATAAGAAAATAAAACTTAAAAGATGGAACCCGACGTTTTTATTCGAAAATGTACTTTTTGTAGAAAATTATACGAAGCCATATAAAGTCTGGCCCGAAATAGACTACGCGCCATATTGCGGAATTTCACTAGAACTAATTTCTTCATACTAAAGGAAACTGTCACCGCATACATCAAAATAACAGCGCCCTCTTGACAAGTCATATACTTTTGTCTTTTGGTCTTCCCCATTTATTTATTTCACAGTGACGATAAATTAGTAAGTTTTTTTGTAATATATTTTTTAAGATTTTTGTTCATTGTACGGCCTGTATGGCTAAACCTTTACAGTAAAGTCGTATATCTCCTCTAGTTTTATATTCTTAGGACTTTTGTAAAGTATAACTGCTTTTATAATTTATATAACCTTGAAACCACCTATGCCTACGGATATATGACGTAGACTTTATATCGTAGTCTGTAAGATATTGTTTAGACTATATTATGTATAGTCTTTTATTGTCAAAACGTCGCGAGAGCAAGTTTAAGCTGTGGTGTTCCCACAATGTTATCTTTATTCAAATAAAATATATTATGCAATTTTTGTTTTATTTAATACTAGCTTTTGCCCGCGGGTTTCTCTCGCGTTAGAAAGAGACATAATGAAGCCTATGTCACTCTCCATCTCTTCAACTATCTCCACTTAAAAAATCACGACAGTTCGTCGCTCAGTTCTGACGTGAAAGACGGACAAACAAACAGACACACACACTTTCCCATTTATAATATTAGTATGGATGAGACAAGAACTACTGCTGGGAACCTAACTCGCTTTTGCTCAGGGCCCTCATAACCCGGTATAGATAGACGGTTTGTAGCTATGGCTATCCTATAGGATAGATAGGCGACAACAGGCAATGCCATAGAGCCCAGTCGTCTGCCCCACCTAGCGGGTGTAGATTCATATAAATAGTGAATGATATATAGTTCAGTATATCAGTTCGTTGAACACAGGTTAAACAGTGTTCATAGACCAATGGGTCCCAAAGTTGACTAGGCTTTGACCCATCCAACAAAAACTGCGAAATCGGGACTCCACAAAGATCGCTGGTACCGCCCAGGGTGCGTAGCCGAATGGCACAGACGCTCACGAAACGAAACGCTCGTAGATATCTATCTCTATCGCTCTTGCATATTGGCGCGACAGAGCCAAACTACCTTTCGCGGCGCATTTTCGTTTCGGGTCGCAGAAATGACATTTGGCTACGGCATCCAAATATCCCTCATAGATCAGATAGATCAAGCAAACAACCAGTTGAAATATCCTTTTATATTCAGGGCCCTCTCAATTCCCCATCCAAATATCCCTCATAGTCACATACCATTCATAAAAATTGAAATCACGAAGTAAAAATAAACATTTTAATATTTCATAAAAACGTTTTGTCTTACCATAAAATAACTATTTAATAATCAGATCCGTTTCACCCAAAAGACTGCTTCACATTTTTGGTATGCACTATGTCTACCGTGGTCTCATGGCATTTCCGCAGGTCCATATCATACACGCCGAGACAGAACTTGTTGTCTGGCGGTTTGAAGAAGTCTAGCCCTCGCCCAATTTTGATTATCCAGCCTGAACTTAATCTGAAAAAAGAAAAACATATGTGACTAAAAACAACCTAGGTATGTACTGACTTCAATGAAACAAAAAAAGTACGACATGGTGAAATTGTCAATGTCTCATTTTTCATAGGAATTAGTCACTGACGAAGACATTTATGCAAAGTCAGGTTGGTCTGATTTGAAAACAAATTTTGTAAAGGTAATTTATCTACTACTAGCGCCATCTTGTAAATGTTGTAGTAGATCACAAACTACGTAGACGTACAAGACTTGACGAGCATTTCATAGATGGCGCTTAAACCAAAAGTACTGCAGCTGAATAAGTTTTTTTGCAAAAATTCCATTTTTGGAACAAGCTTTATCGCCGACTGTACCTTTCTTTCAACAGTCATCTACTGCTCTCAGAGACGTTTCTAAAAATCCCTTACTCGATGAGGATACGACGTTTCATAACAGAGTTCCTATGACCACCTTTCTGCTCCATCATCAGATCAGCTCCATGATACCATAATATTGCATTGTCACGTGATTTACATTTATGTGTACAAAATTTCAGAACAATCAGAAACCGGGAAGTGGGTCAAATTTAGCTTCTACGTTTTGACCCAAACTAACATACTAACAAGGCAAGTTAAATAAAAGCTTATAAAAAGGGGGATAAACAAAACCGTCCCCTTATTAAAAAATGCGGTACAATACTTGACTGTGTTTGAATAACGGGTTAAAATTAAAATTTTACATTCATTTTCAATTATGATCTACATGTATACAGTTTAGTAATTAGTAGTAGCAGAAAAAAAATTAAAAAAAAATTAATAAGTAAAAAATTGTTTACCAAACTAAAACTTACGTAATTTGTCTATCATGCAGCGTCTCAGAATACTGTACTGTGAACCTAATCTTGTACTTGAGCAGATCTTCCGTAAGGCTCTGCAGCCAGCCGGCCTGCTCTCGCTTAGACTGCTCGGACCGTGGGTCCTGTGACGTCAGCAGCTGGATGTGCCTCAGGTTGCTGCAGGAGCGTACTAGCAGCTCGCAGAGGCGGAGGAAGTTCTGACACTGAAATAACAAAAAAATAGATAAAGTACAGACGGGTTGAATAAGGAATTTGCCGAATACGAATATTCGGTTCAGATTCGGTTGAACATTCAGTTCAGCTGTTACCGAACCGAACATTCGGCCGAATATTCGGTTGAGCCATATTTTAAATTAAATCCTGGCTTAGAGTTAAAAACGTTTCAATGATTGGTAATGGGTATTTATCTTAATGTTCCTATAATTTAGTGCATAAGAAAATTTTGGTTTTTGTTTCTTAAGGGACCATCCACACTCATAAGACGCATGTCTTGCGGCGCGCAACGGACGTCTCCGCTACGCCGCCTGAATTTAATTCAAAAAACGTCTACTCAGTACATTTTGTATAGAAAGGACGTGAGACGCGCCCCCAGGCATTACATTCAGGCGGCGTGGCGGAGACGTCCGTTGCGCGCCGCAAGACACGCGATGCCTAAGTGGGGTCGGTCCCTTATGATCTACATGTATACAATTAACAATAAATATTTCTCATTTCTGATTCTGATATGGAATGGGGTGATAATTTTCTTAGAAAATTTAACATATTTCCTAATAAAAATACAATTTAAAAAATATTTTGTTTTGAAAAGAGATGAATAATTGATTAATCTACGTACCTGATGAAAAGCCCTAATATAAGGGTCTTCAACTACAACAAACTCCACATCATCATCCAAAAACCTCCCGAACAAGGACTTATAACTATGTCCGGTGGAGTTGTCTTCTATCCGCAGCTGCTCATGAAACTTGCCGGCTTCTTTCTGCTGTAGCACTAGCTTTTTTATAGTCTCTGCTCGCTTCATGTACTCCTCTACCTTGTCTCTGAGGTATGCTCTCTCTTTGTCATCCACCTCCTCTGTAAATATATATATATAGAATAAAGCATTAGTACATAAACAAGTTTTGTGTCTTAGAAACAAATAAAGCTTAACCCCTTAGTTTTTTATAAACTGAAATAGATACCATACACTAAAGAAAAAGCGATCAAGCCCACAGGTGGCGAAGCCGGGAATCGAACCCGGGTCTCCAGCTAACGCGGCTGACGTGTTCGACCGCTACACCACCCTGACCCTTAGTTTTTATTGAATTCCGTTAACTTTAAGGGAAGATTCTTTAGTCCAAATACAATTAATTTCTCTAAGAAACTAGCCTCTGATGAACCTAACTGCATGTCGAATTTAACGGAAAACAAAAAAAACACGGTGTATACTTTAAATATATGATAAGTAAGAAGAACTAGCGAATTTGTGTGAATAACGGATTGTACTTGGATAAATTCCTAATTGTAAAGACCTTGGATTGAAGAGAGAATTTGGCACTCAAAAACAATAGTGTAAAGACAGTGCAAAAAGCTTATTTTTTGCTAATAACAAGACTTAGTTAATCTTAATCGTGTTACAAACCTTTCATTTTGTCCACTAAAATTTGCAAGCCCTCTTGATAGCATATTAGAGCCTCTGTATATCGTTTCTTGGTATCCAATTCTACTCCCCGAATTAAAATCTTTTTGGCAGCATTAAATGTACTAGGTGTACTCATGGTTTTATTTTGAACTTAAAATTTTAATATTCACATATAACGTTTGTTTTTAACACTTTTTATGGCAAAAAATAAGATAAACAAGTTAAACAACAAAAAACAAATGTCAGATAGGGTCGAGCGAGGGGAGGGGTGACTTTGACTTGTTGAAGTTTAAAAGTCAGTTGTCCAACATTAACTCATGATCATTGAGTATTACATTCTTTGCTCATGATTAAGTTTAAACTTGCACCCATATGAATGATGCCTTTATTTATTTCCCAAGGAAAAAATAAATAAAAGCAGACGTTTTCATGCTCCAATGCATTCTCAGATTAAATTACAATGATGAGATAAAATTATAAAAGATTGGACCGAATCGCTACTGTCATGTCATTGTCAGTATGGAAGGGATGGCACATGTCAAAAACGAATAAACATGTTCGGCATTGGAAAAAAACATTAGAATTTTATTTTATCTAGGAATACTATTACCTTTTAGTCGATATAATTAATGACCAAACTTATTATTACATAAAGTATAGAAATATCTGGATAATAGCATCCGGGTAAATACATAATGTCTCACCAACTCGGTCGAGTAGTTTCCGAGATTCTTCTTCGATATTACGGTGAAATAGTGCAGCAGGTCGGCAACGACCTATTTGCGTATGGAAGCCGGCCTCTCGCTGTGATAACTCGGAGCACAGGATTGCCTAGATCGCAGGTATTTCGATGTTTTTAATTATTAATTAGAGGTTATGTTGACGTGAGATAAGTTACTTAGCCTTACTTACCTGTGTTGTTGATATATTATACTTATGCCATATAGATTATGAAATATTATAAATGCAAATTATTATAATATTTTTCCAGGTTGTTGAAAGTCTCCGAACCCTAGTGAAGTATGATCTGGCTTCCTATGAGCCAGCAGCTAACGAAATTATTGCAGACTACAAGCTCATCCCTGAGAATGTGCTTCTTCTCATTAGATATCCTAGGTAAATATTCTTCTCTTTATGTGCTATTATTAGAGCTTTTTTGTTTACTTTAATATGAGGTAGATTATTTATAAATCTCTTATAGGTATGTGGTTTTCAATGTCTACAGGATCCTTAAGGATCAAATGTATTATCATTTTTTCATTCCAACAGAATTATTGATAAGGATTACCATTTTGCACATACTACATAATATAGTTATCAAAAAATTGTGAATACATAATGCATACAATCATGCCTGTAAAATACAAAATACAAAATCATTTATTCAGCAAATAGGCCACGGGGGCACTTTTACATGTCAACATTACAGAGTATTCATTAAAGTTAAACAAATGAAATTAATAGAAATATTAACTAACTACTACAATTATTAAAAAAAAGTGTATTCTATCTAGGTATCTGCTGCAGATGAAGACCAAGTACGGCAGCGAGGCGGAGCTGCTGGTGGAAGAGCTGCTGCAGCTGGCCACCGCCACGGCCCACATGCTGCTCTTCACTATCGCCACCAAATACAAGGATGATAAGGTGTGCCAGAATTTTTGCCCAAAAAATCTAAAATATACAACAGGTTTCTACTTAAACACATTTTTGTTGTAAAAAAAAACATTGTTATAAATAAATTATAAATAAATAAATATTGGGGACACCTTACACAGATCAACTTAGCCCCAAGCGAAGCAAAGCTTGTACTATGGGTGCTAAGCGATAATATATATACTTATAGATAAATACATTTTTTTTTTTAATTTATTTACTCAAAAAAGGTTACACAGTATTATTCTAATTATAGTATTTTCGCCAAACTTTATGACAGTTTGTTGGCGAAATGCACATGGTTATATACATAGAAAACATCCATGACTCTGGAACAAATATCTGTGCTCATCACACAAATAAATGCCCTTACAATCAAAGATGTCACCTTTATTATAGTGGATATTGGTCCTGTATCTGATATTGCATCAGATAATGTGAAAACACACTTATGGTGGTTTACTTGTTTAGGAGTGATATAAATATTGTTTATTTTAATGAGGGCAAGATAAATAGTATGAGAATTCCTTAACAAGTTTTTGTCTTTCCCCATTGTCTTAGTTTACTACATAACTAAATAATAACTAATGTACATGTACTGTACAATAACAAATCATACATCTAAAATTTGCCTTAGGATCTGAATTCATTACTTACCCCCTTATTCATAAATGTACTCTAAAGTTTGTTTGTCCCTTTCTATCTCACTAATACGTCAGAAAGGGACAAACGAACTTTATCGGCTTGATAACTTTAGTATATGTTTATGAATAAGGGGGTTAGAGTTTAACGGCCTGGCCACGGACTTGGTCTAAGCGGCAAGCGGGGCGGCGCGCGGCGCGGTAGGGAAGCACGGAGCGGGGAGCATGCCACGTACTTCGCAGTCGCGGCAGCGGCATCGAGCGGAGGGGACGGATTCAAAATGGTGTTATCCAAAATTGCTCGTCAGTTTCTCGAAAGCAGCACATATTTCAGGCAGGATATTTTAAATCTGAGAGAAGGAGTACACGAAACTAACAGACGTACACATGGCGAATTTACAATTTTGTATGAAGAACACAGAAAGTACCCGGAGAAATTTTACGAGTACGCCAGAATGAGCATCGAACCCTTCGATTACATATCTCAATACTAAAACAACTATAAAATTCTCAGTATCAAATATTTAAAATAACTAAAAACACTACTCTCTGTATATAATAATTAATGGCACTTACTAGTATGAAAAACAGCCTTTTGGTAACGTCAAAATCACATTCAAAAATCATAAGTTACCCATCTAATATTTCCGGGATAAGCGCTTCCGCGAGTCCATTTCGCGAGCGAATCGTCTAATATTTTTTGGTCGGAAGCGAACCGCCCGATACGTGCCGCTAATATCGCTGGTCGCGCCGCTGTAAGTCGTGGCGTCGTCCACTAGCCCGGTACGTTTGTTTCCCCCGCGCGTCGCACCGCGCGCCGCTGCCGCCCGCCGCTCGACAAAATTCGCGCGCGTTGTCGCCAGCGGCGGTGGTTCGTGGCATCCTAAATGCGTTTTTAGGCTTTTGTTTCTCCCGCTCACCGCTCGCCGCTGCCGCTGCCGCAATTCGCGCGTGTCCGTGGCCAGGCCGTAAGGCTGTAAAAAAGTACCTGTTGCTGCTGCACCAACATTGACTATATGATATATACGAGTATATGAACTTGTGTAATATTGTTGCAGGACAAAAACATATCAATAATAACTCTTAAAGACACATTCGTCAGCTTGGCCACAGCCGGATACATCCAGCAAGCTCCCGTGGCTGAGATGAAGGAAGGTTCAGAAGTGCCGACTCTCACACCGGTGGCGACTATAGTTCCTGAACTTGACAGTAGGGTTCTGCTGCAAGCCATGGCTGCAGGCAGTTTAGCTGATGTTAATGATAGTAAGTATAGACACTATCTGACCATAGACAAATCTAGTTATCTTTAGTATTAGAAATGAAAGTTCAGAAGTGCAGACTCTCACGCCGGTGGCGACTATAGTGCCCGAGCTTGACAGTGGACAAGCCATGGCTGCAGGCAGTTTAGCTGATGTTAATGATAGTGAGTTTTTAGCTACTTTTTGCTTGTAATTTTCTGGAAATCGACATCAATTGTGGCCATTTTGTGTGAATGAGCTAGCACTCAAACGACTGCAGTTCCTTATCCCAGTAATGTCTTCTGAGTGCTAACTCCTTTACAATACTAAAGTACTTTATCCACCATTATTCCAACCACCAACTCTATCCAACATTCCAAATGGGTCATTAATATAAATCAAATCATAGTAACTGAGATATTTGAAATACATACATGGAGCTTGCGATTAAAACGATATTAGGTATTGTGTTCTTTTATTCAACCTTTCAGTAAACACGCTTTTGAATGTTTATTTAATTGTACCAAAAGAGGCATCCATTAATTATGCAAAGGGTTTCAGAGGATTCTATAACTGTGTATGTGCTGTTTCAACTAACTCAACTTTATTGCAGATGTGTACTGGAAGGTGAACTACGACAGATTTCACCTGGACTTCAGAGATGACGTCATGATCAAAGCCATCACACGACGCATTGACGAGAATGGTAAGTAAAAAAAAAAATAAAAAAAAAACATTCAGTCGAATTGAGAACCTCCTCCTTTTTTGAAGTCGGTTAAAAAGTACACGTATTTATTTCAAAAGTACAGGAAGAGAGATGTGTATCACTATGTAAACGGGCATTCGCCGCATTCAGCCCAAGGCAAACAGTTACTACTATGCTACTGCATATACCCTGTAAGTCTAGAGGACATGCACATTGTCGTCCTTTCACAGCACACTGTTGTTCAATTCTGGCAACTTTACTTAGTGGCAGCAACTTAACACTATAACAAAGACATATAGTAACTCCGTATAGACAGCTAAAGTCTAAGAAAAAAAACGTTCCTCAAAACCACACAGAAAAAGGTACGGTGACCTAGATGGCGATACACCTTTGGGGGACGCTCGGCTGAATAGCGCTAATATTAATATTTGACATTTTAATACATCAAGCTAAGAATATGGGCAAAATTGTCAAAACTGAGGTTCAAAAGTTTTAAGCTTGTGTCGAGACATGGCTGTCTATGTACTGTGTTTACACATTTTACTTTGACAGTAACTCTCTATAATACTCGATCCTCTTTGCACTATACGTACTTGAGTAGGGTGTTATTTGGCTATTGTATGTAAGATAATTATTTCTAGAATGACATCCGATGTACTGTGATACCACACCGATATGTTTTTAAATGATCCGCCAATCACATAATTACGTTAATGGGACTAGTAGTCAGTACAGTCAAGTGCAAAAATAAGTATCGAAGAAATCGACTCAAAAATATGGTATTACGCTCTTATTACACCGGACTAAGGTGCTATGGGACATATTTTTGAGTAAGATGTGTACACCCATATTTTTACACTTGACTGTACGTGTACATCTCCATTGATCTGTGTTTTTGTTCTGACAGCGGGCGAGCTCATGCGACTGATGCTAGAACAAATGTACCTCTCATCCCCTCCCTGGGCTGCGGAGTCTAACCCTGCACCAGCCCCTGATCTGCGCGCTTCTTGCCGCCGCATAGACCGGCCACTGTTACAGCAACATCTAGAACACTATACGAGGGTATTAGGTAAGTATTTCTATGGACAGGTTGTGTTTGAATAGTGGACGAGTTTGTACCTAATGATGGAACAGACACCTTACAGCAACATCTGGAACACTACACGAGGGTATTAGGTAAGTGTTTCTATGGACAGGTTGTGTTTGAATTGTGGACGAGTTTGTACCTAATGATGGAACAGATACTTATTGCATCGTGGAATCCTGCTATTGGTGTACGTGTATCTTGTCGTCATATAGACCGACCACCGTTACTGCAACCTTAGTTAGATGCCACCATTTGCATTTTCGCGAAAAAAGATTCAAAATCTTTTTTTTTCCAAATTTGAGCCCTTTCGATCCTACTAGGCAGAAAAAAGCGTCCCAAATTTAATTTTTCCACTTTGTTACTATTTTTCAAACACTTTGTTCAGCGGTTACAAAGAGGAAATTATGCAAAATAATAGAACATTTTGGGATCATTTTTTTGTCTCTCGTTTTTTATCCTAGATCGAAAGAGCTCGTGATTCTGAGTAGGAAAAACATAAAATTTACCTCCTACCTTGAAAAATGTTTTTTGGTGATACTTCTCGCGAAAATGCCCTATATGTAATAGGGCACCACACATTTTACCATTGCGTCGACCTAATAAAAGTTGAAGAAATGTGTTATTTTGTGTGCAGAGGAGAACGGGTGCGGGTTCATCCGCCGCGCGGGCGACGCAGGCGGCGGCGCGTGGGTCGTGCGCGCCGCGCAGGCCGCCGAGCAACTCGCGCACGCGCTACTCGACCACGCTGTTACGGAGAGACTCGGAGACAAGGCTGCTAGGATATTCAGGTATCAAACACATTTCCTTTTTGAAGATTAACATTTAATCACTAGATGGCGCTGTAGCATGACAATGACAACTCACGCACTCGCTTCTAGACCACGCTGTTACTGAGAGAGGCAAGGCAGCTATGATATTTAGTTTATAAACACATTTTCTTTTTATTTATATTTACAAATGTAGTGCGAAAAGGGTTTCCCTCGGAAACGTTTGTATTTGTCATGCTGGTTCAGTCAATGTCAGTACATCTTGTATTGACACTGACAGAAATAGCATGACACGTTCGTACGTTTCCGTAACAATACGAATTCAAATCTTTTCGCACTACATCTGTAGACAATATATACCAAAGAGGATCAAGTATTATAGAGAGTTACTGTCAAAGTAAAATATGTAATCATAGTGCATAGACTGCCATCTCCCGACAAAAGCTTAAAACTTTTAAACCTCAGTTTTGACAATTTGGCCCATATTCTTAGCCTCTCTATGTGTTAAAATGTCAAATATTAATATTAGCGCCATCTAGCCGAGCGTTCCCTAAAGGTGTAACGCCCTCTAGGCCACCGTACCTTATTCTCTATGTTTTTTTAGGTACGTTTTTTTCTTAGACTTTATCCGTCTATACGGAGTTACATATGTCTTTGTATATACCAATCTAATGATTAAATGGATGGTGATAAGCAATAATGTGTCAACCCACAAAAACTAAAAAAATGAGATTTTAATGCCATGTTAAAGCTGGATTTTTAAACTTCTATTTGCAAAAATGACCTTTTCATTTTGAAAATTTTCACTATCCCAAAAGTAAAAAAATAGGTTAACACAAATCCTTTATCGTGTGTTGCCTGTTTTGCATTAATGTGTCAAGAACCTTAACTTATTATAGTAATTGGCAGAAGACATATTTAAATTACAATAATGTGTTATGAGGGTTGACTCAACGATTTTTTTACACTTGACTCATTCTTGCAAAACGCAAAAAATGACATAGTTACCCACTATGAGACTTGAATAATTATTGCAAAATGATATTTTATTCGTTTTTTTATGCTACGACCCGTGTAATAAAACATAAGTCATTATTGTTAAATTATATTCGGGTCATAAATTGTTCGTTTTTGGTGTAAGTACCATGACACTATATTGTAAAATATAACTGTTCATATTAATTTATGTTTGAATAAGTTATGACTTAGTCCATTAGTATATTTTTGCACATGAATGGTAAATTTAGTACGAAATTGAACATTTTAAGTCATGAATATACATATTCGTTATTATAATTTGCAAACATTTTTTACAAGTACGTGTTTATATAAAAATCTAATATAAGCTACTATTTTTTTTATAATTACTAATTACATTAAGACGTGTTAATGTATGCATAAAAATATTGTTTGATTTTTGAATACTTACTGAATGGTAGTTTATTATTTTGTTAAAGATATTTTATGTTTTGTTCTTGTACAAGTCATGAGTTATTCATAATTTAAATGACTTAGTCTATTTCTTAGCGTAAAAAAATATTTTGTTGTATATTTTAGATAAGTAGTTTATTTTTTTTAAAGATGATTATTTGGTTTTTGTAACGATTTTTTGTTGAAAAAGCACAGATAATTTAAATATGTGTCTAGAAATGATCATTACTCTAATAGTTAATTTATAGTATTTTATTCAACAGGCGTTTAAAGGAGGTCAAGAAATATGAGTGGCGTACTTTCCACGAGTATTTTGGAGTCAGTTAAACACCATTGCATACAATACTTTTACAACGACCATGCACTTAGTTTTTAAAAGTTTTTTTTTAATAAGTCTCGCGAAATTCACACTGTTTCCTGTATTGCAAAGGTTTGCACTGTCAGCTCAGCTGCCCAAAGCCTTCCCGCGCACGCACGCAGTATCGTTAATGCAATGCGTTGCCATGATTACAGAACCAAACAATGCGTTTTCAGTTTTTTCGATACGCACAATCCTGTAAATGACGAATAACAGTTCGGGAGTAGAAAAATCATTAAAAGGTTTGATTAATAAATAATGTATTGATTCCTACATACCTAATAATATAAGTGACCATGACTGATATGTTACTTAACACTTATAAAGTTAAAAATATGCATAGGTAGAGTATTTTACAACAACAATTTATGTGCTTTAACATGTTTATTTAAGACTCATAGATATTTTTAAACAATTAGCAAAAGTGGGTTAAGTATCATAACACAGTCTTGAAAAAGTTTGACGTCGTCGAACAATTCGCAATAAAAGAAAAGGGCATTATTTCGTCAAATTGAAGTTTGTTTTGAAATTAAGCTACAATAATCACTACTACTGAACGTATTATAGCTGAAAAACACAACAATCTATATAAAAACAATTTTTTTAAGAGAAACACAAAAAAATGAGAAAAAATCTTTAGACGCCATTTTCTCAAAATGGTTGGCGTGTGGGTTGACACATTGTTGCTTATCAGCATCCAAATATTAACTTTAATCACTAGATGGCGCTGTGGGTATTGCGTTTTTCAGTTCTTTCAAAGTTCCAATTGTAGTTTTTAAGCGAGTCAATTCTTACATTTCTCAGATTTAAATTGTTACATGAAAAAATAATTGATTAGTAATTGATATGTTATTTCACATTTTCAGATTAATTCGCACTAAGAAATACATAGAAGAAGAAGACATACAAAAATACGCCATGCTTCCCAATAAAGAATGTAAAGAGCTCACCTACAAACTGTTAGAGGAACACTTCATAAGCGTACAGGTATGGCTGAAAATAATTTCTTATCCATTCAGTTAGAGATTTAGGGCCGGTTGTATCAAACCGTCTGTCACCGTTAAAGCGTTCGTTAAATTTTATTGCATGGGAAGTTCCATAGACGTCTGCTGCTTGACGATGAAGTGTCTGTCAAATGGGGTTGAAGCAACTGGCCCTAAAACTCACAAATTATAGAAATCTAAAAGTATATAACACCTTTTATAATTGTGTTTATTTTTAAGTGGTTATATTTATAACACTTTAAGTTCTCGCGCTTTGTACACATATTTAAAGTCACACACAGGTCGAACGCGATTAATTAACATTATTTTTACCTTTTTTCCCAACGTTTCGGCCAGGTTACACTGGCCGGGTCTTCCGCGACCACGGCCAGTGCAACCTGGCCGAAACGTTGGGAAAAAAGGTAAAAATAATGTTAATTAATCGCGTTGGACCTGTGTGTGACTTTAAATATGGTTATATTTAGTTGTAATTTAGTTTAGTTTTGTTTAGTTATTTCTAAGTATTTTTTAAGTTTTATATTGTTATTTAAAGGATATAATCACTCATTTGACATAATTAACATTTGGTATAACTACAAAATATCTACTTTTATTTTGTATAACCATAATTTCGTATAACACTTATTTATAATAACCGTATATGGTATATGGTATAACTGTCGATTGATATACGACTAGTATATGTATAACACCTCATTAATGTTTATATATGGAGTAATAGCGAAATGCTGGCGACCTGTCATTGAAAAAGAGCTGGAGTCATTTAAAAATGTACACAGATATTGTAGTACCAACAATATCTGTGTACATTTTTAAATGACTCCAGCGCCCTCTGTGTCAAACATGACACGAGAATAAATTGAATAATTATCTATTATTCCAGCCCATGCGAAAAGCGGCATCTGCCGGTGGCATGGCGAAGGCGATCTACCTTTATCACATCGATTTGCATGACGTGAGTATAACAAAATGCCAATAATTCTATAAAATAAAATGCGCCTTGACATTACTCTTCGCCACAGACTAGCCAAAGGCAAAGACGTGACGATGGAGTGAGCTCACCCAGAAGATGCCTTTTACACTTGATTTGAAGGTTGCCGGGCTGCTTGATTTTTCTGTTTGGTTACATGGTTAACTGATACAGAATGCAATGACGCATTAAGTTCGCCATTCACTTGTTTAAAATAAATGAATAATAAAATGAGATGAATACTTAATACGAGTACTAATTATAAAACTATTGCTTTAACTACTTCGGCAATTTCATCTCAGTTGTAAATCTCTCAGCAAAAGGGAATGTACAAGTTTCTAATGGGGTGGCAACGCGCATGTGACACTCTTTGAGTTGCAGGCGTCCATAGGTACGGTGACCGCTTTCCATCAGGCGGGCCGTTTGCCACCGACATAGTATAAAAAAAAATCTAAGCAATAAGGGCCCATTTAGACGGCACGTGAACTCGCATACGAGTTTTATTATATTGGTGTAGTAGATTGTATGTAACCTTAACAGCCCACAATACCGTTACCGTTACCGTTAAGTGACTACACCAGCCAGCAGTTCTGCAGCAAGGACTCGGAGGCGATGGCCACGAAAGGGAGGAAGGGACAGAGGGGTGCATCGAGCCTGCTCGGATGCACGCGCACGCATGACCCAGGTAGTCGATCAGAGGCGTATGATGCAGGACGCTAACAACCTCCGTCCAGACGAGCCTGTGTCAAACCAGGACGAGCATCCGGGCTTGCTCGAGCTCTCCTACCGTCTTCTGCCGCCCCTCCATGGGCAGCGGACCCTCCTGCCCGAGACACCGGTGAGCCAATGTTACGGGTGGGGAGTGTAGGGCTTGTGCAGTCAATGGGAATGGGAGTGACGGGAGTAGAAGAACCAGACCGAATACCAGCATCGTGCCCAGTGTGAAGGAAGATAGATAAATACTTGTGTAAATATGTACGAAAGGATAGTGACTGCGATTGAGTTGCGTTCATTGCTTTAGATAGTAGTATAATAAGTATAGCCAGTTTTAATTTTCACGTGAAACGATCAATCGCTACCAATTTTGCTATCGCTAGGTTCGTAGCCATCATCATCAGATATCATATGTATGTACTTTTCGATTCACTAGAAATGTTGTTATCGCTAGGTTCGTAGCCGCCATCATCAGATATCATAATATGTAAGTACTTTTCGTTTCACTAGAAATTTTGTCATCGCTAGGTTTGTAGCCATCATCATCAGATATCATCATATCAACTTTTCGATTGACTTGTCTTCAAGGAGTATTTTAAGATGAGGATTTTCTTAGTGTCTTTAATGTCACTATGCAGTCCTTGTGAGGTCCTTAACTATGAGGGTGCGACATCAAGCTGTCTTGTGCCTTTTCCGCGCTCTTACGCGACATCGTCGAACTCGCTTGCGCGTGTCTTCGGCGCATGTTAGATAGGTTATCCATATCGTCGGTGATCCTTGTCTATGATATCCTGAAGTACTTCCCACAGTAGTTATTTTATTCCAAAGAGGGTGCGCTGCATGTTGATTAATTGAGAATTTGGAAGTAGGTAATAGAGAAAAGTTCAATGGAGGAAAATCTCTTGTCACTTCGTACTAAGTGTACGTATTTACTTTAGACACTTATATATAATAGACAAAACAAACACAATAAAAAAGACAAAATATTTGTACTTCAAACATCCAGCACTGCACATTAAACAGTAGGTATCAATAGTCACCATAGCACTCAACACCGTAATTATATAAGGTTAAGGTTCATTGCACTTATTTCTTACGTTTATTAGGCTTTCCACGGAAAAATTGTTTACACTTTCCCTAAAACTTATAGGAAACCACCAAGTCAACGAATCAACAAAACTGAATTTCAGTACTGCACTTAGCACAACACTGACACTTTTAGAAGAAGAAAAGAACAACGTAGAACATGGTTATCACTTTTTTTTATATAGAACACTACCACTTTAATAGTAAATACTTATAAATTGGATCAGACAGTTTCATTGTCAGTCATAAGTCTGCTTTGGTGGTTAACATGCCAAAGACAAATATTCTTTTCTTGTTTCGGCAGCTAATCGTGTAACTCCAATTTATGTGTAAATCTTGATGATTCTCGCTTCACACGGTTGCAAGTTGCAATTCATGTCATAATACTCTAAAAATAATTTCAAAGTGCGTTTTTATGTTGAGGTATTCTAAGTGTCTACCATATTATTGTGTAGGTGTTGCATTCTTCTTCTGCGCCATGGTAAAAGGTAAAAGTCAAACGTCGCAGGTCTACAGTTGCATCTTTCTGGCGTGGCGTGTACTTGTTTGATGGACGCGTGGTGATCGGTAACCCGATTTCAGCGAAGCAAGAATTTTGTAGACAAGGGACAATAGCGCAGGCAAGCCAACGAAGGGTCCAAATTCGTAGAGTTGTATTTGATACATTGCCAGGCCCCTTGTTTGCCAGATTTTAAAATTAAAATTAAAATTAAAATTTATTTATTTCAAGTAACACAACTCATAATTTACAATAAAATATAACAAATACACAGACACAACACACATACTAAAAAGTCAAGCAGCTGTGATTGACACACTGATAGGATAACCCTTATCTATAGTTATTCCTCACTGTGTCAACCACAGGTGCATGAAGCCCACAACAAAATGCGACATAAGGGCAAAACCTGTTCGCAATCATTGACATGACGCTGTTGGAGCTGGAGCGCACACGCCGCACCAGAGATGCAGCCCGCAGGCGCATAGTAGCTTTAAAACATGCCACACGCGCCTCCGCGAACATCCCCGATGCGCTGCAGTATCGCGGCAGCCCCATCAGCGCCCTAAATGCATTATTATATTGTACTTGTAGGGCCTTATACGATTTAAGATTGAACTTTCGCCATAGACTGCAGGTATAAAATGTTGTACAAAAAGCTCTAAACAACGTCACTTTACTGTCATTTGAACACCGAGCAAATCTTCGTGCAATCATATTAGCTCTGATCGACAAGGCCCTACGTTCCCGCTCTATGTCATCATCGTCCTTGAGGTCGGACCTAACTATATGACCTAAATATTTGTACTGGTATACTCTTTTTAAGGCAACCGCGTTAAGTCTAATAGGTGGTATCAATGACGGAATTTTAGACTCGACCCCAAAAACCATGTACTGACTTTTCTCAACATTATACTTAAGTCCGTGCGAGTGAGAATACTCTTCACATACCTTCAGTAACCTTCTGATGCCACAAACTGACGCACTCAACAGCACCATGTCGTCTGCATAACTCAAATTGTTCACATTAACCCCATCTATATGACAGCCGGCATGCATGGTGCTGAGCGCTACAATAAGGTCATTCATATACAGGTTGAAAAGTGATGGTGAGCTTAATCCCCCCTGTCTCACTCCACACCTCAACCTGTACGGCTCAGACAATGTACCTGCCCATTTCACGTTGTTGATCTGGTTTCCATACCAATATCTGAATATACTTATAAGATCAGGCGCTAAGTTAATTCCCTCTAGTTTCTTCCAAAGCAATTCGTAGGAAACCAGATCAAACGCTTTCGATAAATCAAGGTAACAAGCATAGACCGGAGTATTCCTATCAACATAGTACGCGGCAGTATGCTTAAGGCACAGGATAGCGCTTTCAGTTGACAGCCCAGGCCTAAACCCGAACTGGTTGTCATGCAACGAAAGGTTTTTACTCAACTGTACATTAAGCACACCGTCCAGTACCTTTGCAATAACAGTAGCAAGAGATATTGGTCTATAGTTCGATTTACTAGTTAGGTCTCCGGTCTTGTTTTTCACTACTGGTATTACAAGGGTTCTTATTAAGTCACTTGGCAGGTACGAATGGGATATACAGAGAGAATAAAACAATGCAAGTACACGTGAAATATGACACCCAGCATAGCGTAGATGTTCCACACTGAGGCCATCATGGCCAGGCGACTTACCACCAGACATAGCATGTATAGACTTAGCTACGTCTGAGGCCGATATCCGCGTCGCTCGCCTCTCCATAATGCCCCCCGTGCTCCCCCTCTCACATGCAGGTGCTATGCTAGGTTGCACAGTAAAGTGATCTCTAAAGATGTTAGCTATGACCCCGTGATCTGTTACCCCCTCCACACCCGCTGGCGGGCCAGACCTCACATTTAACCTGCCCGTCGACTTCCAAAATGCCTTAAAATCCTTTTTAGAGTGATGCGATGCTATCATGTCCATTTGTATTTGATTTTGATGGTCTTGGCACCATTTTAGTCGGGACTTAAATATACGTTTACTTTCACACATGTTAGTATATTCAGTGCCCACCAAAGGTTTGCCATTAGACACCCATTCAATAAATGCTTGTCTCGCCCGCCAGTGAGCGTCCTTCACGTGCCTATTCCAACCGACTATACGATGCTTGTTACTTTTATTATGTCTTACATTTTCCTTACTGACTATGGCAGACTGGCTAAGCGCCGTCACAATGTCTCGGTACATGTTATCCAAAATTATTTTATGACCAGGGTCACTACAACATTTGTCACCACAATTAATGAAATTGGTAGGAAAATTAATATTTCTTAACCTGTTATGACATTCTTTTGTGTACATCGCAATCTGTTCATTTGTTCTCTCCCCCCATAATGCGCAGTTAGTGATTTTAAGCGGCGCAGCAGTTAATCTAGGGGTTAATATACCTATATTACATTCTAATATGAGGGGAAAGTGGTCGGACCAGACTACGTCATACTTGACATGTACATTACGAACAGAACTTAAAGCCGATTGTGTCACGATACAGTGGTCCAGCCAGCGCCTAGACCCGTGCGCCTCACTGATAAAAGTGTAGGTATCAGATGAAAGTCCTAATCTGTTTATATCAACGCACACCCAACTCTGTTCATCGCAATAGTTACTTAGTTCAGTGAAAAATAGCTCACCTGGATGCGCGTTAAAGTCTCCCAGGATATAAACAGATTCCACTTCACATTCATCTACTATTGCACTCACCGCACTAAGGCAATCCGTGAACTCAGGTAAGTTATCTGTACAATCCGTGGGCATATACACACAGACAACTATAAACGGCCGATCGTTAGACACTATTTTAACCGCACATACGCGTGGATTACTACACTGTAGCACAGATACACTTTGAAACAGATTACTCCGCCACAGAAGCGCCACTCCGCCGTACGGCCGCCCTTTCAGCATACCACTAGATGTATCCACCGCCGATGTTCCAGTAAACGAGTAATCGCTGCTAATATTACCTAAATATGATATTTCATTCGGTAATAGCCACGTTTCTTGTAAGGCGATTATATCGTAGAATTTACAAAGTTGTTTAACATAATTAATTGATCGTTTGACACTTTTACAGTTAAAAGTAGTTACTTAATTTTATGTTGTGTTGTTCCATTATTATTTATACATATAGTTACATGCCGCCTTCAGTTGCACCTCTGTTCGTGTTCGCATATCTGTGCTTGAAATGCACAAAACGCCTAAAAACAATGTCTTTAGGCCACAGACTAGTGTCGAGAAATAATGGTAATTTACTCTCGCATACAAAAAATTTGAAAGCTTTATGATTTTGTTTCTTTTTCATTATGATTTTTTCTAACGATACACTTTCATGAGTTTTTGTTTTGATATAATCGATTATGTCATTCTCGTTTGTATCCTGGTGTATTTTGGATATAAAAATAGGAATGCATTTCTCAGCCGCTCTGAACTTGCTGTTGATATCACAAGTAGCCGTTCCCACCTGTCCATTAAAGCGACCAGAAGATTTTCTTTTACGATAGGTAACAGTTTTCCATTTATCCTCCTCTTTACCATGCACGCCCTCATTGCTTGGGTCAATGTTACTTATCGCGGTGTTTTGTGTGCCGGAGGCAAAACAGCTGATCTCCTGACTTCCCGTCATTTGAGGCGGACCGGTTTCGATATGTGTCATTTTATTTTCCTTGTACGTCACGCCAGCCAGTATACTAAACGTATTAGTAGATTTAGATATATGTTGTTCATTTTGTGGCGAGTATTTTTTTACAAAATATTTGGTTTTTGTTTTATGGTCGGCAGTTATTGTACCAAGAAATGTGTTGTTATTGGTCGACGGGACAAGTTCACAATACGCTTTTAATTGTATTCATCTTTGGAATGTCGCTAAGTTTTTATAAACAAAAATGTATCCATAAATATTGCCGCAACAGCGTGGCGTCAACGTTTGGTCGGCAGATGTCATTAACTGGTGTTCAATTTTATTTCCTTTGTATTGATTGCCACATTTCTTTGCCAAAGATAACCCGGGCTAAACACAAACCAATTAATCATAACTGTACAACAAATCGAGACAATTACTAGCTCATATTTGATGAACATAGTATGCAATTCATAAGTAATAGTATAGGGCTTGTGCCGTCGCTAAGTTAACATACATACATAGGTTCAAACTTATAGATATTTGTCGTATGTCCGTTGTTGTAAGGTCGTTCGGACGAAGTTTCTATTAACACCTTGTCTGATCTGTGCGCGAAGAGTAACCTAAGGGCTAATGGTCCCTGTGTATTCCATAGGCATAATTAAGTGATATGGCTAGGGATAATAAGAAAAACTAGATTTGTTCTCTGTTCACAAAAAACAGGATTATGGCGATTACAAGGCAACCTAGCGAGGGCCTGGTCTACCTGGACCATAAGTAATTTATTTATCCATTGAATCAATGCCGACCATGCAAAATATAAGCAAACAAGGAAACATAGAACGGCCCTTAGCTTTTACTTCCTCTGTCGTTAATCAATCAATCAATATCATTTACTGCAAACCATGGTATTACATTACAGGTGCCACAATATGAAGGAGGTCGCATGGCACCCCGGTAGGCCATGGCAATATTGGCTACTTATTATACATTAATTATATACCAAATGATATCTAGTTTGTTCCTAAATTTGCTATAACTACACTGGCTACACACATTATTACATTGTAACATTCTAAGTTTAGAAATTGTATTTAATTTCGATGTAGATCGTCCTGCCTGAATTCTTTTTCTAATAACACGGATTTGAGTTTGTTGGCGAAGATATTATTTTTCTGTATTGACTTTATTTCATTAGATAACTTATTGTTTCATTAGGTAACGTATTGCTAATTAGGCCAATTAAAGGTCCCACTGTTCACCTAAATGTGGTTGCAGGACTTCGAGTTGAACATAATATACATATACATGATAACGCACTTAGCAACCCATTGAGATGGCAGCTCACTGGGTTACATTTACGAACCTACCTACAGTTCAGCTACCAATTATGTCCTAAAATGATGATGATGAGGTATATAATTGAAATAAATTATGTATTTAATCAGCCTCGTTACCTAATTCAACTTATACGTGCTAAAAGCCAACGCTGTCTCTCAGGTTGCTGTATGTAGGCTGTAGATTAAAGCTGGCTAAATTAAAGTCTCACTACTAGAACTAATGATTTGAATTGTCGTACTAAGAACCAACTCTGGCTAGATATAAAAATGAAGCGAACAGGAAAAGCGTCGTTACAGGATCACACGTCACGCGTAATACATCCTAATCAATCGCTTAAATACTAGGTATACCTATATAGAGTTATTAGGCATGGGCCCTGGGACACTGGTTTTAGTGCACCTAGGATGTTGATGCCTGTAACACAGATGGAACGAGCTCACCAATTTGGCCATTGTAGAGGCGGAGCTGACCGCAGTCACTGCGCATCGGCGTTGGATCGTAGGCGCCGCAGCGCCGCCGCGCTAGCGCAGGATGATGATGGAGACGAAAACCACACGCACTTGATTTAATTCGTTACTAGTAACATATTGCACTATTACGGGTATTCTTTATCACTATCCCGAGAAAATACAAACACTAATTATTACAAAACGTTAAGGATCGAACTTGGACCGTCGGTCGGTCAGTTTGCCTGCGGCGTTATCGCGGGCTCTCTTTTGTTCTGGCGGCCGGGATTTTACAGCCTTTAAGGGACAAGGATGCGTCCGTCCTCGACGGCGTGTCGAACGGAACTCCCGTATGTAACCTTAACAGCCCACAATGTAACTAAAATCGCATAAGAATTCACACGCCGTCTAAATCACAAAATCAGGCCTAAGGCCTAGGTATCATTGTGTAGTCACTATTACACTAAAGATTAAATACGCATCTTAGGCTGATGGTCACGTCAGTTTGAATTTAATAATAATTCCGACAGGTGGCGCTAACATGTATGGAGATGTGCTACCGCGCGCTCCACAACGTGATCCGTCGCGCTTCGCACGAGCGTAGCCTGCACGCGCGGCTGTTAGACAAGCGGCGCCGCGTGCGGAGCATAGTTCATGGAATGCGAGCGCGCGGTGAATCAGAAGCCAACATCGACGATGTAAGTTTAATACACAGTAAGAGCGAGACAGATGTATGAGACACATACTAACATGTATCGCACGAGCGTAGCCTGCACGCGCGGCTGCTAGACAAGCGGCGCCGCATGCGGAGCATAGTGTACAGGATGCGAGCGCGCGGTGAATCGACGATGTAAGTTTGAAATTTTGCCGACGAAAATTTAATAAAAGTGTCACAAATTGACGATAGATGTCGCGGCTAATAAAAAAAGTCGCCTCTCTTGTGACGTCTTGTGTCAATAAGTAGTTGATATCGCTACTCGACGCTAGATGTCACCTGTAAATTAATAGGTAATGGTTTTTCTATAAAAACATATGGGGGTGAGCGCTCAATTTTTTCTTATCTCTATGATTTGACTGAATAAAATTGCTGCTTTGATGAATATTTCAATTGCGATTATGTTAAATAAAAAACCTTGATGTTTTGATATCATAGCATTATATTTTTTCTCAATCTTTCAAATATATTGTTCTACAATAAACATTTTATGGATGGCATATTTTCTATCCATATATGTAGTATTTTTTTTCCAAAATATTCAACATGTGTCAAGTCCCCATTTCTTTCATAAATATTCATCTAGTTTTCTAGCACTACATAATTCTTGGCGCATTACGTCAGAAACCGGTCGTTATCTATAGACTATAATCGCCCGCTTGTATGGCGAGAACCCGCCTAGCGGGCATCAGCAAAGTTTACTGGTAGGCACTCACCAGGCGGGTTCTTGGTTGCGAAAATAAGAATATTTTTACACTTCCCTGTAATAATTCCAGGTGGAGGAAACCATAACGCCGCCGGAGCACCTGGTGCTGCAAGGCGTGGAGAAGCGGCTGAAACAGCTGAGTGTCGCGGAGCTCGAGCTGGACAAGTCGCTCTTCATACTCAAGTGGTACCTCTCCTACTCCAACTGACACTAGTCATGTTGTTCTATAAGTGTCAGTGTAGCTGGGCGTTTTCCATAATATCGAATTTCACCAGATCTGCGGGCCGATTTTTGAATCTCACGCGTTCGAATTCAGAAAATTGTCACTTAAAATAATAAGCCAGTCACCGTTTTCAACCGGTATTTTAGTGACAAAATCCCGTATGCGAGATTCAAAAATCGCCCTCCTGGACGTGTCTGGGCTCATTCTTCTCAGAATCACGAGCTGATTCGATCCTGACGATAAAAATTGTGTCCTAATTTTTTTCCTTTTCATCATCCTACTTGCGTTATCCCGGCATTTGCCGCGGCTCATAGGAGCCTGGGGTGGGTGACAACTAATCCCAAGATTTGGCACAGGCACTAGTTTTACGTAAGCGACTGCCATCTGACCTTCCAACCCAAAGGGTAACTAGGCCTTATTGGAATTAGTCCGGTTTCCTCACGATGTTTTACCGAAAAGCGACTGGCAAATATCAAATGACATTTCGCACATAAGTTCCGAAAAACTCATTGGTTGTACGAGCCGGGGTTCGAACCCGCGACCTCCGGATTGAGTCGCATTTTTTTTTTCTTTTACGTCACGATTTTAGTATGCTTATTATATTGCGTTATTGTGGTTTGTTTTATTGATAATGTAGAGTAAGAATCTGACGACGCTTGGGCGGATTACATCTGTGTTTTGACGAAGCGTGTGGCGGATCAAGTAAATAAATTACAATATATTAAGATTATGTAAATACGTTTTAGTATGAACTTATTACGTGCGTGACGTATTGGAATTGGAAACTCGAATTTTGTATGGAAAATTTGGGACACATTTTTTTATCGTCGGGATCGAATCAGCTCGTGATTCTGAGAAGACGTCCAGATCTGGTGAAATTGGATATTCGAGATTTATTTTGGAAAACGCCCAGCTGCCGTGAGTTCGCGAGTAATACGTTACCCGACAGCGATACATAATTACTAACTATAAAAAATACATACATTTCCGTGACTATCTCGCTATCAGAGATCAGAGGAAAATTATCTGGTGACAGATGTAATTGACTGGCTTAAATTATTTCGATCATACAATTTAAATTAAGTTCAAACTTGGATAAATACCGTCTAGAAAATCTTAAAGTGATATAATTTCTTGGTATAAAAATCTGACCGAATTATCAGTTTGAATTTAAATAATCAATATTCAAAGATAATTCATATTTGAACACATGTCGAAATGAAATCGACTTTTACAACCGCAGACGTTTATTGTCAGAAATAAATATTTTTAGTTCCATAAGTTTTACAGTTCTAGAGCTTGGCGCCTAAAGTAGCGTTGACGTATTGAAAATACATTGTGTATAATATTATTAACTAGGTTTATTTTATTCTAAGTCAATAAAAAACGTTGATATGTTCTTAAAACTTTATTTCACCCCAATGAAACTCATCGAAACGAATACAACCTAATAGTGTGCCGTTATCAATTCATAATTTACAAAACTTTCGACTATCTACAGAAACAGTCGCTTTCAACAAAATTGAAAGGAAATATGATATTTTGAAGCAAACTCTACCCTGAGTTAATTCATAGACGAATAAAACAGAAAAGCTGACTATTGTAATACAAAATCGAGCTCCTGTAATATCCAGGGCCATCTGTTGAAAAATAATGGTTACTTTGACAAGGGGCCGACTCGTCTAAGGCCGATAGTACAGTCGAATTCATAAATATGTGTAATTTTTTCATCTTATTGCTACCAGTTAGGGTGAAGAAATGTACACATATTTATTTTATGAACTCGACTGTACACCATCATATATATGATCATATGTATGTATGCCTCCCTTTTTCACCAACGTGAAGAAAAAGGACGGCATGTTGTCTATGATCATATTTTTATGATAGTGTAATATCGGCCTAAGCCGAACAAACTGGAAGACAGACACTACTGTGGCCATCAAAGTTCGCAAATTGCGGGTACGCTTCTCTGTCACTCCAATTAGGCCTTAATTGGAGTAAAAGAGAAATATAGGCGAGATTTTCAAACTCGCGGTATACAGGCCTTCTGAGACCGATTTACAAAAACCTCTCCTAAAATTCGAGAGATGGCGCTACGTAACTCGAAACAGAAAAGAGGCCTAAGTGCCAATGAAAATTGATGGAAATTACTCCATTATCTAGCAAAATATTAATATTTAACACATTCGCTGCCAAACAAGAAATGTTGCACTACGTCAAACCGGTCGTAATTATTATAAGTTTTATAACCGCCCGTTTGTATGGCGAGAACCCGCCCAGCGGGTTTTCCGGCATCTGAGCAAAGTTTACAAGTGCCTACCAATACTGCACGGGTTCTTAGAATAGAATAGAAAACATTTATTTGGTGAAAATATACAAGTAAAACAACAATGGCCTTAATCTATATACATCTTAAACTAAAGTCACCAAAGAGGATGCCACTCAGCATATTTATGCCAATGGCTTATTGCGAAAGTGTTAAAGAACATGATTTTGTATAGATATTTCGAATCTTTCTGTTTTATTCGTTCATACTTAATTCAAATAACGGCTATTAAATAAATTTGGTTACGTCCAACCAAGGAGACGATGTAATCAACATTGTTATAACTATCAATTAATATTAACAAGTATATAGATTATGTATGTACGTAGTTAAACACCTGTTATACAGTGACACCTAACATTTTGTTATTTAATTTATTACAGTGTGACCGCCGCATGGGATCGGATATTACACTAAATTTACCGTCCATACCTCGAATATACATAAAAAATAACCCCCTTAGGGACTATTTACACACAGGCGACGCACGCGTCTTACGACGTCGTAAGACGCGGACGCGGCGCGCGCCTCGCGGGCGTTGCGCCGCGTTGCTTGAGGCGCGTCTTACCTACGTCTTTCCTATACAGAATGTACTGAGGAGACGTTTTTTTAAATTACACTCTGGCGGCGCGGCGCGGGCGTCCCTTCCGCGTCTTACGATGTGCGTCGCCTATGTGTGGCTTGCCGCTAAAACTATATTTTGAAGTTAATAAATAGGTAAATGTACGAACATAGCATGGTAGGTTCCGAAATTGGTATTATTTCACCACACATACACAGATTCGTTGTTAGTCATAATTTATACGGGAACCAGTGGTTTTCATACTTCACAAGAAATCAATTGCAGAGAAAAATTATTGTTCCTAAAATACATGTTTTTTTCTAAATTATGCATCGCCTCTCCATAGTTACATAGAAACCTACTTTTGGAACTAAATGTCAATGAGGAGACACACTCAAAGGTTATGACAGATGGCGCCACCTTATTAGTCCAAAGCACAGATAAAGAAGTTCATTCAAAGATGATACTCTCTCTCACATATGAATGACAGTTACATGCACAGGCGCCACCTGGCGGGATAAAATGTCAGTATACCTCCTCATTTAAAACAGTCGGTTGATAGATAACCTAAACTTTTTTTCTCAAGTACGAGTATCCAGTACGTATCGTGATCTGCATTTTTTTAAAGCGACAGATTAGGCAGCGGAGTCTCTTGCACGATGAAACATTACTGACATTAGCGAGCCATAGAGTTACCGTGTAATAAGACCTCGATGCCTACCGATGGTGTCCAAATCTTGTATTTTAGGAACAAGTAAGAAAATAGTTATTTGTTATACAAGGGGGCAAAGTTGTATTTTAACGCCGAGTGTGGAATTGAAAAACGAGCAATTGAAAGGATTCT